>NC_133353.1:26118689-26718689 GCF_030506205.2 Paramisgurnus dabryanus
GTGCCTAATTTGTATTAATTCATACAACAACATTCGTTCATCTTGGTACAATTTGCTTTTGCCCTTGTGACGTAGTGGTTAGGGGTGGGGTTTCATATTGTTTTTTATGATAATCAGATGTTTTTGTACTATTCACTTTGTACTAATTCATATGAATTAGCCGACTGATTGGAAAAGTGTTTTTATCTATGGCATAATAAAGCACTTTTATTTCTAAGCGGGTGATTCTCACGAAACCATTGAAACACCAAGGCACTAATGATTTTAGCTATAAAATGTGTAATATAGTAATATTAAAAAGCATCAGAATTAACACAATACCTTGCACAATGTGTGATTTCAACATAAGAATTTATAATTTTTCAATTTTATCTCATTTTCTGCTGAAATTCTCATTACCGCAATGTGTCCAGCTGTGTTTGAACATGCGTTATGTTGTAATTTAATCAAATTAACACAAAAATATTTTGAAAAAAATAAATGGATGTATTGCTAGACTACTTTAGATGACAGAAAAAATATTTACTGAATATTCATGTATAATAATAATGAAGAAAAATTAGGAAAATGATGTGTCCATGCCATGATGTTCTCATCCTCCGCAACACTTTTTGAGAACAGTTTAAGCACACATACAGAATTTTAATAAAGTTTGATTTTGAGTGACCAAGCACATGGACCAGTTACTTCAAGATGGCTACCAGGTAAGATCATTTTTTTACAGTTAATTTGAAATATTGTCTTGTCAGAATGCTTACACAACATTTTGATTATCATTACCGCAACAGATGCTTATTAAATGTTAATTTAATTAATAGAAGCATAATACTTTGATTTTAAATGCATGTGCAGAATCTCCAAATTATGTTCTTTCAGGTTTGTCATGTCATTTTGAAAATATGTCAGTGTTGATGTTTTCTGACTGTTGCGGTAATGAGTTTTTTTAGGACTAATTTTTTTAATTATGTTACAAAAAGTGTTAAATGATAAGTAAAAGTGTTTAAATTAATGTTCCCATTTACTCCAGACTTTGTTTTTCAATGTCTGGTGGGAAAAAAGTAAATTTAAGCAATTGTTACATTTTCATGCTTGACATTTTTAAAAACCAAGTTTTCGTGAGAATCACCCAAGCATTGATTGCGTGCTTTGTGGACAATCCGTGATAAAGTCATGGAGAATTTTATCACTTCATCCATGTCCATGTCACAGGATTCAGCTTTTTCTGTGACAGGAGCACGGGTGTCTTTTCCATGTTACTCCCATGGATTTCTCGTGTCATTTTATGTATTGTTTTCTTATAGTTTTTTCCTATTTTCTTACCATTGGGGTTGGGGTTATAATCACTTTCTGTTACATTTTTAGACATCCTAACCCAGGGGTGGGCAATTCCGGTCCTGGAGGGCAACAGTCCTGCAGAGTTTAGCTCCAACCCTAATCAAGCATACCTGAACTTCATTTGCAAGTGACACTGAAAATTTTTATTAGATTTTCAGGTGTACTTGATTAGGGTTGGAGCTAAACTCTGCAGGACTGTGGCCCTCCAGGACCAGAATTGCCCATCCCTGCCCTAACCCAAACCCCAACTCTAACCCCAACTCCAGGCGAGAATAGTTTTAAAAGTGGAAGAAAAACATGTAGAAAAAAATACAAATCTAACCCCAAATGACAATGATTTGAAAATAGGAAAAAAAACATAAAATGACACAAGAAATCCGTGGGAGTGACACAGAAAAGACATCTGTGCTCCCGTCACAGGAAAATCTAAATTCCGTGACATGGACATAGATAAAGTGATCAAATTTGTGGTGACTTCTTTTTTGGAGGGCGCACGATGCAAAGTTCGTCACAACATGTACAGTCTTGTTCAAAATAATAGCAGTACAATGTGACTAACCAGAATAATCAAGGTTTTTAGTATATTTTTTATTGCTACGTGGCAAACAAGTTACCAGTAGGTTCAGTAGATTCTCAGAAAACAAATGAGACCCAGCATTCATGATATGCACGCTCTTAAGGCTGTGCAATTGGGCAATTAGTTGAATTAGTTTAAAGGGGTGTGTTCAAAAAAATAGCAGTGTGGCATTCAATCACGGAGGTCATCAATTTAGTGAAGAAACAGGTGTGAATCAGGTGGCCCCTATTTAAGGATGAAGCCAACACTTGTTGAACATGCATTTGAAAGCTGAGGAAAATGGGTCGTTCAAGACATTGTTCAGAAGAACAGCGTACTTTGATTAAAAAGTTGATTGGAGAGGGGAAAACCTATAAAGAGGTGCAAAAAATGATAGGCTGTTCAACTAAAATGATCTCCAATGCCTTAAAATGGAGAGCAAAACCAGAGAGACGTGGAAGAAAACGGAAGACAACCATCAAAATGGATAGAAGAATAACCAGAATGGCAAAGGCTCAGCCAATGATCACCTCCAGGATGATCAAAGACAAGTACTGTGACAGTTAGAAGACGTCTGTGTGAAGCTAATCTATTTTCAAGAATCCCCCGCAAAGTCCCTCTGGTAAAAAAAAGGCATGTGCAGAAGAGGTTACAATTTGCCAAAGAACACATCAACTGGCCTAAAGAGAAATGGAGGAACATTTTGTGGACTGATGAGAGTAAAATTGTTCTTTTTGGGTCCAAGGGCCACAGGCAGTTTGTGAGACGACCCCCAAACTCTGAATTCAAGCCACAGTACACAGTGAAGCATGGAGGTGCAAGCATCATGATATGGGCATGTTTCTCCTACTATGGTGTTGGGCCTATTTATCGCATACCAGGGATCATGG
The DNA here is from genome assembly GCF_030506205.2 of Paramisgurnus dabryanus. Classification (NCBI taxonomy): domain Eukaryota; kingdom Metazoa; phylum Chordata; class Actinopteri; order Cypriniformes; family Cobitidae; genus Paramisgurnus; species Paramisgurnus dabryanus. Next base: position 26,121,471 of record NC_133353.1, read on the forward strand.
ATCAGTTTGCATATGTTAAAATACTTGAAGAGGTCATGTTGCCCTATGCTGAAGAGGACATGCCCTTGAAATGGTTGTTTCAACAAGACAATGACCCAAAACACACTAGTAAACGGGCAAAGTCTTGGTTCCAAACCAACAAAATTAATGTTATGGAGTGGCCAGCCAAATCTCCAGACCTTAATCCAATTGAGAACTTGTGGGGTGATATCTAAAATGCTGTTTCTGAAGCAAAACCAAGAAATGTGAATGAATTGTGGAATGTTGTTAAAGAATCATGGAGTGGAATAACAGCTGAGAGGTGCCACAAGTTGGTTGACTCCATGCCACACAGATGTCAAGCAGTTTTAAAAAACTGTGGTCATACAACTAAATATTAGTTTAGTGATTCACAGGATTGCTAAATCCCAGAAAAAAAAATGTTTGTACAAAATAGTTTTGAGTTTGTACAGTCAAAGGTAGACACTGCTATTTTTTTAACACACCCCTTTCAACTAATTGCCCAATTGCACAGCCTTAAGAGCGTGCATATCATGAATGCTGGGTCTCATTTGTTTTCTGAGAATCTACTGAATTTACTGGTAACTTGTTTGCCATGTAGCAATAAAAAATATACTAAAAACCTTGATTATTCTGGTTAGACACATTGTACTGCTATTATTTTGAACAAGACTGTATGTAGCCCGTCATGTTTGTGGTTTGTAATTTCAAAATATGTGTTCTGCGCTTTGAGAGATCGTGTGTGCATCACGTGTCTTGCCAAAATAAGTGTCTGCTGCAGACGCGTCTAAAGGGTTTATGAAAAGAGACACTCGCGTTTGCCAGATACTCATATAATCTTATGCGTAATCAGAGTTTAGTGTCAAGGGAGTGTCTTGCGTGTATTTTGTAAACGTGAGCGTCTCTTTTATTATAAATGGTTTTGATACAGGCACTTATTTTGACAAAACACGTGATGCACACAGGATCTCTCGACACGCAGGACACAGATTTTGGAAAAGGGAACCACACACATACTGCGAAACACTTATTTTGAATTAGCGCATCCTTGGATGAGGAGTCACGAGCCTCCACTGTTTGGTATAATACAATGTGTTAGCGTGGTTTATGGTAAAAAACACGTACCGTACATTTTTTAAGATTTCACTCTCTTCCTGAAATGCACAGATTTGAAAAGCTCTGTGTCGCTGATTGGCCAGCTAATCTGTACGTTGTGATTGGCCTGAATACCTTTAACTTCAGCCGGAAATGTGACGCTCCTTACCATGTTTGAAAGATTCAGTTGCTAACAGGAGTTAACTTACAGGCCAAGCGGGAGGAATTATGATAATGTCGGTCTTTACTACATCACCAATCCCAGGAAGTAAACTGTTGCCTACAATCTGTGTGTTTGTTGTAGTGCAAGAAAAGAGATTTACGTTGGAGACGATAACTCACGTCATTGTTACTTTAGGGTATGTACCTTTGCATATCGTAAACTTCTACTAATACACACTTACACACCAAAGAAAATGTAAAAATGTGAATCGGACAATAGGTGCTCTTTAACATATCCACATATACATATGCAAACTATTCACAAATTCCTGTAATCCACATACACAGTCTTTTGATCAGGTTAACACTGGCATCAGCCCTATACGGTATCACAGTAAGCCAAGCACGATAGTGGAGGACATTTTGGCCTTCTGTTTTCACGGACAACAAATCCATCAACGCCCACTCTGGGCATGTGAGACAAAGCATACAGCAAACTTTGTGACCTGCCTTTGGAAATAAAGCTCCGTTTGCTGTAATTACTCTAATGACAATTTGCTTATCCTCATTGGAGGCCCATCAGTCCCTGGAGAAGTGGAACATCTGGTGGGGCTTTTGCCAAAGCCGCACTGAAGGCCACTTACAGCTGGAAGGGAGGTGTAGAGGTGTCATGTTCTAGAGCGGCCATGGCTTTGTTGTCTCATTTCAAGATTATTTTCTTGCCACTGGTGCAAAAGCCCACAGATGGAGATCAATGTCAATGAAGGAAACTTTTGACAAATCTGTAATTGGATACACCCTCTTTTCATTCTGAATTGGCCAGAATGCCCTATATTTAGTATTAAGTGTAATTGTGCACTAAATTGGAAAATGCTGTTATTCATTGTGGTCTTGTTTAACTGTAAACATAAAATCTAAATATGTTTTTGGATACACACATTCTGCACATTATTTCAGCTTAGTTAAGAAATAAAAAAAGTATTCGTATTTATTTATCATGATTATACGTTTGATACAATAAATATTAAATATTAACATAATTAAATTATTATTTTTTTCAGATACAAATAACTTGCTTCACCCCTGCCATGTAGTGCCAAATGTTTGCAATCTAGTCAATTCCTGTCCAAAATAATCAAATCCTGTTTTTCCATTAAATATTTTATTTCATCCTAAAATAAATCGGATTAGAATCAAGTGTAAATGGCGTTTCATGTTGACAAAACAAAAAAGCTCCCAGTGAAGGTTTACACTGTTCTGTTACACACATGTACTGTAGTTTAATCTGTCAACCAATAGATGTCAGTGTTCCTGAGTCTTTGGGTTTTGAGAACATTGATGAATGCAGCTGAGGAGAACCCTGTCACCGGCTGCGAGGCCGATTGATCACCTTGTTTTCGATTCTTACTTCTGTTAAGGTTTTTGTGCAACGGAGAGCTCCAGCTTACTGCAGGGTGATCAATCAATCAATGGCAGGTGGCATGAAATAACATTCAAGGCTGTCAATTCCAGCACATATGCTGTACAGTTTTTCTCATAACATCAGCATCCAAGTCACCATTTAATGATTTAATAATTCTGACCGGTGCATAAATACGTTCCCTTCTCCAAATGTCCCATGCAACGTAAAATACATTAAACAGACCAGAAAGAAATTCCACACCATGTACTGACTCAAAAAGTACCATATTTTGAGAAATTAACTATGTATTCTTGGAGGAGTAAAACAATTTTACAATGTATTATCATCACGTACCACAGTATCACCACAGACCTTATTTATCGAGGTTGTTGAAAAATCCCCATTTGTTGGTCACATTCTGACACATATGTAGTTCATTTTATGGTTTTTGGTAATGAAGTGTAAATATTTTACAATTTTTGTATTTTGACATGAATGTATTTAAGACATGCACTTTATCACTTTGTCCTCAGGGAAGTAAACCCATAACCTTGGGTTTCCTACCGTCATGCTCTCCCAGAGAAAAATACTGCTCACATGTTGCTTTTATAGCTGAGGAGATTTGACAGAGTTCTCCGTTGTGTTTTTTCAAAGTAGTCTTAGGCCCTGTCCACATGGAGATGCATTTGGCCATATACTTACAAATACGATCGGCGTTTCCTCCAGATAGATCAAAGGTTTTGGTATAGCCTGATGCCTATTTTTTGTATCACGGTCACAGAGTGGATAAATCTAAAACTGATACACTTGCGTCTTTACAACCAATCCATTTGTCATCACCCTACATGGATGTCCGACGTAAACCACTATGTCTTGTAACAGCAACCATAACAAAAATGGCGGACGACATGCTTGTGTTCGTACTGCAGCAGCTACTGAGCATATTTGCTTTGGTAAAGCAAAATATTAAGCTCCTTTGCTTCTATGATGAGCAACAAATGATTCTGGACAACCACAAACGCCAGATGCTCTTAAGTCCACCGCAGTGATTTTAGGTACAGTCCATACGAGTTTTATGTGCATGCTAGGTCTGGGGCGGCAACCGGATTACCACCGTACTCCGGTCACGTGTTGCATGCCGCGGATCTGAGCTCCTCACCGTCATCACCGGCAAAAGAAAAAAAAACTTTGAAACATTGGCCTGCACTTGTGTGTATATGTGGGGATGTTATACACAGCGCAGCATGTTAACAACTGCAGCTTGTTAACTGAACATAACCGTTAACCAATATGATTTTAATATTAAATTATCATTGAGTAAAAATACAGTTGACGGTTGTCTGTGACTCAGTAAAAGCAATACAAACATTTGATTTAATTTGAAAGTTCAAACAGCTGCAACAGATCAACAACAGAATCAGGATTCATACATTATAATATTTTCAAGCAACATAAATGGCACGCGATCAGTCCAGAGGATTCATATGCAAAGTGGTCAGATTGTTTCTTTTTCATCTAGCCTAACCAAGCAGGACACATTTCAAAAAGTTTTGCTGTTGCGTCTTCTTTTTCTGTTGTGGAAAAAGAAAGATGTTTATGGTCAGGGTCTAGGACAGAAATGGTCTGCCCGAGCGCGCGAGACAGACGCGGTTTGCCCGGACGTGCGCGAGACAGAGATGGACCGTGTCATCTTGCGCACACATCTTGCGCTCCGTGCAGCTTCCAAGCTATACTCAAGCATGGACCCATATGCAGTACAAATGATTTATCATACAAATGATTGCTTTACTAGACCGTCAGGGCAGCAATAATTTGTGTCATTTACAGGCCATTCACAAATTAAGGATAGAAAAGTGGCTAAATGTCTATAGGCACGTGTGGACACGCACAATGCGTTAACATTTTTTTTTTCTTTCAACTGATAATATTCATTGTTCAAGTTGTTAAATGTTGAAATTGTAATAAGATAATTTACTTACCACCATGTCATCCAAAATGTTGACGCGGAATTTGTTGAGACGACACAGTGTTTGCATATTTTTTTTAGAACGAGGAAAACAGATCAGATAGGTGAGGAACTGGCTTCGTGTGGATATAGCCTCAGATTTTCCTTTTAAAGTTTCTTAAGAGCATTTAAAACATTAACAGATAAAATAATCTAGATTTGGGTGAATTTGATTAGAAATGCTTGTTTATACATAGAAATCTTCAATAATATTGACTTTTCATTGTAGACTTGGCAGATCTGAGCTCAGTTTTTGACATCGTTAAAATCCTTTTTGAAATCTAATGGAGACGTTTGTCAGATTTTTTCAGAAATATTTAAGATGCAGAAGACCTAAGCAAAGGTTTATCTCTCACTATGTCTAGTAGAAATAATTAAAGATATATTAAAGAGATCTTACCTGATATTTTTATTTCTTATGACTTTAATTCAAGGAGTGTTGAAATACACTAGACGTAAACGAATGTAAATTTCACCAGCTATACAGTAAGACACCCCGATCTCAGACTAATGGTACACTCATAAGCGGGCACTGCTTTCTGTGTTTTGAGCTTGTAAGGCATTTAAAAGGCAGGCAGAAGGTGGGGACCTCTTCAGATTGAGGCTGCTATTAGAGGTCTTGTGATCTCCTCATGTTTACCCACACTTACAAGACCCGCATTGGCGTACGCGGCTCCGCACTCAGCCCGGGCCTCTTTGAAGTGATGTTGATCCTTCAGAGCAGCCTTAGTAAATTGCTGTCTCTCCCTCTCTCTTTTCTCTATGTGTCTGTGTGCCTTGGAGATAGAGGGACGCATATGTAGAGCTTACACTGTGATCTATAGACTCTCCACATCTTTCTCTGATCTGAAACAAATAATGAACGAAAGGCCAGAGCCGAATCGGCTCCTGCCAGAACAATTTCGCTTGCATTCAGAGCCTATCAGTGCCTCAAGATTGGGCAAAAGGAAAAGAGAGGAACTCATTATAAAACCCCACAGTGAATGCATGCACTTGGTGCATAAGAGGCTTTCAAACTACTTCAAACTAAGCACCCAATGTTCCCTTAGCGTTTTCTTCATTACGTCAGAGAAATGACATGCGCTTCTGCGATCCATGAGTAGAGCTCTTTACTCGAGTTGGCTTAAATAATGATAGGTTTTCTATATTGTGTGCTTGCACATTGAAATTAGCATAATTGAATGGTTGAAAAGCTACACAACAACAGAACGAGCAGTAAAGCGAATCGTATGCAATAGCATATGCTGCTAAATTTGTAATGGCACTAGATGTGATTTTCTTTCATTTTCCAGAGAGCTATTAAGGTATGTTGCAGAATATGTTATTGACAGTTAACATGTTAGTATAATTAAGTAAATTTCAGAAAGCAAACAATTACTCATGGTTGCTTTTGACAGAATATCAGGCAACCCAGATGGAAGCACATTTTTTGCTCATAGATTGCTGTTTATTCCATAGAGTTTATTTGGAAGTATCTCCATTGTTGTCTCCTTCTAGAGTTTATACAGGAGACGGGGTAGAAGAGAGAACTGAGTTATAAAATGAATTTAAATAGCATATCTCAGATAGTTTGGTCTATTTGATAAGAAATATTTGAAAAGCTCAGAAACAAAAGCCGCTAAACGCCACCTTTGACAAAAATCAGATAATGATATTGAACGAATACTCTTGGAAATGGCACGTAGCTATGTTTATCAAATATTTTATGGGATAAAGCCTAAAATCTGCTATATCCCAGCCTCAGGCCATTCATAAATGGGTCAATGATGTGACATTCATTATTTTGTGTCCGTATGGTTTAATTAAATGTAAAGGGTTAAAATTTCAAAATAAATTTGCAGATTACTTGCATACGTTCTCTTTTTTGTGGACCAAGTCTACAATTTCTGGTTTTATTTCATTTTGAAAGAATATTTGAGGGATAAATGCAAAAATGTCAATGTGGTGTAACCGGTGTGTGTCAATTGGTGTAACTTGTATTTTTAAAATGAAAATATAAATATATTCATAAAAAATGTGGAATAAAATATAATCATCTGGTTTAGTGTAATATGATTTTTTTACATACATTTTTACATCATTTGCCAAAGATTATTTAAAAAACAGAGCTGTTTTCAGCATATGTCAGGACAAATATTACAAAAATGCAGGCCAGGGGTGGGTAGTCGGGAGAACCGGGAGAATTCCCGATGGGCCGCTTCACTTTTGGGCCGGTCGAGGTTTTAGTTTTTTTTTACATTTGTCACATTAGCGAGTCTATCTTTTCTTAAAAAACACTACACACGTTCCGCATTCTGGGTTGTACCATGTGAGTGAGTTCCCCCCTCCCCTCCCATAGAGTTGGTTCCGTCCATGGCGAGTCTTTTCCAAAACTTTTCTCGGGTAGGCTGACCTCAGGTACCCTGAGGTACGTGTTTCAGGGAGGATGGGTGGGAGGGAGAGGCCAGGAGGGGCTGTAAAACCGGTGAAGAAAAAAAAGACATTGGAGGAGGATGCTGCCAAATGTGCCAAGCTTACCGATTTATTTTTAAGAGGACAAACACAAGTGGCAACAGGAGAAGGATGCCTAGTAATCAATAGCATTGGCAACTTAATTATTTGGCTAATACCGTTGTCTACCTATTCACAAGCAAAATATATATTTAATATATGGCGATTCATAGACTATATTATGCAGTTTAATATTGAAAACAAAACTCAAGCTTGATCTGTGAATGCAATAAAGTTACTTTTTATTATTATTTTATTTTAATTATTTTTGTAGTGAATAAGTATATTATTATTTAATTGATATTTAACCTTTACATTATTTGTTGAACCATGGTATTAATAAAAACTACACAAAAGTAAGTGCTGAACTTTTGCTTCATTTATCCAATTTGGCAAAAGTGCTAATTTAGAATTCCAACATGGAAAAAGTGGGCCGGTCAAATTTACATTTAAAAATAACTAATACAATTATATTTTTTATTAATACGCTTACATGACATCAAGGTGGATAAAATATTTGATATTTCTCATTTCTTTGACATCTTCGGGCCATTCAGTCTTAATTTTCATAAAAATGGTGCAAATTTATTTTTATTGCATAAAATTAACATAAATACACTATGTGCATTGAAATAACCATGATGCATGTCTTTAAAATATGTTTTTTTTTTCCTCATCTTGCCAAACCATTTTGTCACTGACCCAAATACTGATTTGTTGGCAAAATCTCTTAAACACCATTACGATTTTTCAGCAAAGTCCTCTAAGTGCATGAAAAAGATTTGGATGAACTACACTGCTCGTTTTAGCAGTGTCGATTTTCTGTACTTAGAGAGGGTTTTGCAGAGAAAGACGGTCAAATATGTTCACTACCAACACAATGACTAACTGAATGACCTTAAAGTGAAATTACAAATCCTTAACATGAAAGCCTGATAAAAACAAACATTTACAAGAAAACATGGCAGACACATGCATTTCAACTCTTCATTTGATTCATAATATAGTTTTATAGTTTAAAGCAGATTTAAGCAGGTTTATTCTCCATTTAATGTCATTGCTGAATAAACAGGTGATTGGCATCGAGACACCATTATGTTCATTTGAAATTTTTCTTTCCCAGAAATTGTCTTGCTTTTTCTCTTTGCGCTTCACTTAGCATTTCAGTATACTTATGCAAATACTTAGTGTACATTCCCAGGTGGAATAAAGTGCAGAAGCAATATAAATGTATTATACTATGTGCCAATTTCACTTTCTGCCCAGTCATATGCCTGCTGGTCTGAATCCAGGCAAATGACAGTACAAGAGTCTTTGAATGGGAGGTCTGGTCCTTCACATTGAATGTATTGAGGGTTTAAGACTGAAGCAGAGACGCACAAGAGAGCAGAGAATGAAGGAAAGTTTGTGCTCTGTCATTTCATTTGGTCATGCTTTCATCCTTCTCACACAGTTTGTCAGAAAACTGACAGGCCATGCAACCAATGGCACTTCAAATGAAACAAATACATAGGGTCCAGGATGTCTTTTGGAAACAGTTGTGAATTATTCACTTACTGTTCTGAATTATAATTATTATTATTTGTATCATAACTATTCCTATGGTATTGAATGGCTTTATTACACTATCAGAAAAAGGTCACTGGGGCCAGCTAATATACCATTTAAGTAGAGATATCTATACATTTTGTGCCAATATGTACCCTTGAGGTACCAATTTGAACTCTTTAAGTACTACGCCAGTGACATAGGGACCATTTATTTTAGGGGCTCAGAAATTACACACTTTAATTTCAATCAGTATAGCCATTGAAAGATTTTTGCATTAGTTCAAAAGATAAGTATTTCATTTAAGAAACAATCAATACAGTAGTAAATAAGAGAATAAATCATCACTATTTAATTTTTTATGAGATCATCTTTAAACATAATTGCATATATTGTGTTTAGGGGGCCATTTTGAATTAAATTGCAAGGATTTTAATTGATTTTAGTCTTTATTCAAACAAAATCTGCACTGATTGATATTGGATTCACAAACAGTCTGGGTTTAATTTGCCACATGCACGCAAAAGTAAACAAACAAAACCAAATTCAACATGCTTTGAATTTACAGCTATAAAGCATGCAAATGTTATTTTTCCAACAGCTTCGCTCAGCACTTATGAAAGTGTGTCAGGCTGGCCCCTGCCTCTGTTTGCTCCATGTTTTCGTGTTCCCTGCTTGGCTGGCCAGATGTGAGGAGTAGAGGTATGGAAGGTCAGGCCGGCTGAGTTCGTTGTTCTTTGTTGTGGAGCCTCAAATTCAGTGAACCAAACCGCCAGCCGCGGAGGTCAACCACAGCATTGACTTCCGACGCTTGTCAACATGTCAAAGTCCATGCAAGCATGTGTTTTAAGGGAAAAAGCTGGAGCAGAAACACATGAAAAGCCTGTTTTGTTCTGAAGATTCAGAATGTCCCTCTTTGACTCCAAATAACATTTTTAAACAGCAAGAAATAGAAAGAGAAAGGCAAGAGAAGATGGTCCAGTTGAAAGAGACCTGTCTAGATATTGTGGTCATGTGACATACCTGTATTTCTCTATAAAGAAAGCTCTTTCCTATTTGACCTGATGTCATTTAAAGGAAAACACCACGATTGTTCAATATTTTACTATGTTCTTATCTCAACTTAGATGAATTATTACATACCTATCTTTTTTCAATGCGTGCACATTTAATCTTCGTATAGCGCTTTGTGAATGTGTTAGCATTTAGCCTAGCCCCATTCATTACTATGGCTCCAAACAAAAGTTTTATTTTGTGCCACCATACTTACTCGTGTAACTGCTCATGTAATAGTCTTTAAATGGGGAAAAGATGGAAGTGTTTGGTGGATTCTAAATTCATCCCTGTTTGGAGCCATAGGAATAGCTGGGGCTAGGCTAAATGCTAACACATTCACGAGGCGCTGTACAAAGATTAAAGGGCACGCATTGAAAAAAGATAAGTATGTATTCATTTGTCTAAGTTGAGGTAAGAACATAGTAAAATGTTGAAATGTTTAGGTCAAATTATGCCCCTGTTAATTATTCAAATTAGTTGTGTTTAAATACATCAAAATACATTTTAGCAGCCTGCTGCATTTTTGGTTAATGATGACCTCTGATGTTGGCCAGATGTGATTATTTGCACCTTAAATCACATTTTGAGTTAATAAGGATTACTGGCAGCTTTGAGGTGTGAAAGCAGTTATTAACTGCATCATAAGTTTGCTAAACAGCTGTTTTATCTGCAGCTGTTTCATGATAGGCTACACATAAGCCCTTTTCACACAGACATTCCGGAAAATACACTGGAAAGGCATCATGGATTTTTCCGGAATCCTTAGATTTTTTGTTCATTCACACTGCCATGATTACCCGGCATCTGATGGTCCCGGAAAGACACGTGACCTGTTGAAAGTCCCGCCCTCTCTTCTACGCAGCGTCTGAAGTTTATTATTTCTCTCTCCAGAAACCACTCGCGTGCATTTTTGTTTATGATAAGACTATAAAGGAGCGCGTGAACGCAAAGTTCTATGCTGGTGAATGATCTCCGGTTCAGAATGGATATTTGACGAGCTCCCTGATCTCTGCTTTAATACAATTTTCAGACATTTCTCATCGTGATTGTTTATATGCATTTAAAACCCGCATTTTGAGGAGCTGAACGATATATCTTGTTGGGATGACGCGCGGGTATTTTCGTTTATTATAGCTCAAATGAGCATGTGACACGATATTCTTTTATGCTGCTGAATGATCTCCGTTTCAACGCAGTAAGTAACGAGCTAACTTACATGATATCTGCTTCAATCCAGTTTGCTGACATTTCTCGTGGTGAATGTTGTAAATCCCTCATTTTAAAGAGTCGAACCAACTTCATGTTGCCATGACAGGCGCGTCCTCACTACCGCACGTGCTTCATTGTTTATGCGTCTCATTGATCATTTCCTGATAACTGCTTCAATCTAGTTTGCAACATTTCTCGTGGTGAATGTTTATATGCATGTTATCTCTCGTTGTAAGGAGCTGAACCATAACTTGTGTTGTACAACACGCCCATTAAGGCGTTGTTTCGGCTTCTTGTTCACACAGAGGGTTTTCCGTTTATCTGACTAGGTCCTCTTTCCGGCAATGATCCCAGAAGATTAACGGGACAAGTTTGTATTCACATAGACGCTTATCTGGCAATTTTACAGGTATTTTTTGGGACCAAAGGTCTGTGTGAATGGGGTTATACAAAAACATTCTGGCTTGTTTCATAATATAAACAAACCACACAACTCTTTGCCACAAGAGTAAATTTGACCCTGCTTGTGAAATCCAGGCTAAAGTCTCATTATCTAATGAATTTAGGAATATCAACGTTTTAATCATTAATATCTTGATATGGCCTTACATCCAAAAATGACTTTTGATATATTTTTACAGGCAGGGTTGCAGATAATGTGGCAGTGAAGTATCTTGTTTATGTTGACATGAGTAAAAAAAACATTAGTAGATGACTAACCTACCCAGGGCGCGATGTGTTAACAGTTTTAGCTGTTATTAATGGGGGATAACACATCTGTAAATGTTGCAACTGACAAATCAGAATGAAATATACATTAAAAATCTTTTATTCTTTTTTATACCACAGGCCTGTTGAATGCTAGCCTGACGTCGTCATACTAAATTCTAGTCAGAATTTGAGTCTGATACTGCTCCGTTGGGCTATGATTATGAGGCGTGTCTCAACCGAAAAATGCCTCTGCACTCAATTGGATAGACCTATGACCAATCAGAGCAATGGAGTGTGTGACGTATGTTGAAATGACGTCTTTTGCAGCCTGACCGAACTGCTAGTTATTTCGCTACAAGGACATTAACATTGTGATTATACTAGCGAACGTACATCAACACCTACTATGTTTACAACATTTCATTTATATCACAACATTAAGTATTTACTAAGTCATATAGTAAGACTATCTCTTACCATTTGTACGTTAGGTGAACTTCATCCACGAGGATACCCATTACGTTGGCTTGAAAAATATCGGAGCCTAGCAAGCCACGATTCCGGGGTTCCGAAAAGAAGCTGGCAACGACCGTTAATTATATCCATCTCGTCGTGCACGCCGAGTTGCATCGCTATGATACCCATTTTAGTTGGTTCTTTAACTTTGTCCTCCATAAGTGCGACAAACTTTTGCAGAATCCCGTAGCAAGGACAGCAAAAACAAGGACAGCAAAAACATCTTTCCCATCAACAAATGGCTTGCTCGCGTTTCTCTGTTCCTCTTTTAAAATCAATGCTCTGTCGATTTCTTTTAGAACAGACTCAATGTCAGAATCCACACATCTGAATTCTACAGCGGCACCCATTTCGCTCTTTGGTGATGTGGTTGATTACGTTACTGTTGATCATCTGTCCATCATCGTATAAAGCCCGCCCTGACAATTTGATTGGTCGACCAGCTTTGGGACTAGCATAGTAGCTCCTCAACGGAGAAACCCCAGACCGATCTTCCTGTCCTCAAAATGTTGTGTGCGGGGCTAAGATCGGCTGGCACCCAGGCTAGTTAAATGCTTTATTCTGATTGGTTGAGAAATGTTCCACGGGTGTTGATAATGTTTTTGTAAAAAGCACACCTTACAAATGTCTTAAAATAACCACCAGAGCAATGTTTGGGAAAACCGTGGTATAAGTGGACCTTGAACCAAAGTAATGAATAATTGACCACGAGCCCTTGAATTATTTGAAAATAATGCACACTCACTTCGCAATGTGCCGCATTAACACCTTGGTTGTGCATTATTTTCGAATAATTTAACAGCTGGTCGTAAATTATTCCTTATATAATACTTCGGTTCAATTGTTTATTAGGCTACTATTTTGTTTATTTAGTTCATAAATAAAAACACACTAAGATCCGTTGTAAAGTCTGCTAAAATGTAGGCCTGTAAAACTTCTTCTTTTTTTAGTTACTGTACTCAGCTACGTGCTTTGAAAAACATTATCCACACCGAGTAACCTTTTCTTTATACCATCATTTGTCTTAATAAAACTATTGACTTTATAATAGCTTATTCTTGCCCCACACCATTAACTCAGATGGCCAAGACTTTAAATATTAAGCAGGCTTAACAAGATTAGCAAACAGCACACCACAAAAGCACACATTTCTTGATCTCCTGCTGTAAATGAAAAATATCTTTCAATAGGAAAAAATGCTGGTTCAAGCAATATTGTGAATCCTACATTGGACTCAAGTGTAAATGATTTAACATGGCGTATAGATTTAATCTTGTTAAGGTCGGTCTCCCTATATGCACAGTGTCCGGGGGGTTCTAGTTTCTGCTGATATTGACAATCAGAAATGGCGTGCAATCTGAACAAGTGATTTATGACCGGTATGTTGCAAACATGTTGATCGCTTGCATACTGCGGTAATACCCAATGTATTCCCATGTTTCCCTGAGCGCACAATTGTCCAGCTGGTAAAAATTGATACTTTTTTCTTTTCCAGGGGTCAAAGGAGCCCCCAATAATCCTGTGTATCTTTTTCTTTTTTCAAAGTTCCTAACAAACCGCACCTTTGTTGGATGGGGCCCTCGGCAGAAGTTTGACTGAGGGGACAGCAGTGAGTTCTGACTTTTCAAGGTCCTGTCAGACTTTAAATGGCTTCTGCTTTATTTCACCCTTTGACCTTTGACTCCCAGACACGGCCATGCAGAGAGTATGTGATACATCAAGACTCAGAGCTGTGAGAAGGAGGCCTGAAATGCAGAGTCTGCAGGAATGAAGGAGGGTTTTGTGTGCGGCCAAACACGGCTGGTCTCAAGTTTTCGCAGTACAAGCTTGCAATGACTGGAATGAATATGTTCTGCTCTTTTATTGTGTTTTTGGTTTTGATGGCAGATGTCGGTGTAATCTTCATTTTGAAAAGGCTAATACAAAAGCCCCATATGTCCATATTTCTTTGTTTATGGGATACAATATAACCCTGTAGGGTCTCTTGGTCGACTAATTAGGAATGCAGTGCAAAGTTTCATTAATAATAAATGAGGAGACATTCACAAAATGTCACCAATGTTATGGCAAAAGTTATTCATTCTAGACACTAATATCATTAGGATTTTATATCTCAACATACATTCAGTCTCAGGTTAACCGTTTTTATTGTTTTCCAGTGTTTGTTTTGTTTGTATCTGCATCAGGTTCTTACAACCACTTGGTCTATTTAATCAATCTTTGTAACAATTGAGCAATTCAATGCAAATGTCATACTTACCATGAATTTTTTTTTTAACCATACTGATATCACAGATGTCAATATTTATTAGTGTAAATACTCATATGAGGTCTCTTAGTTTTTTTAAACATTTGAAAAAAAATATGTTTCATTATTAGTAGGGCTGTAAATCGGACAGTTCATTATGATTTGATACAAATGCGTTTTATTTTTTCACCCAGCGATGCGATTTTTGTCAATACATCAAATACTTCTTCGATGCGATTGCGATCCCATTCGATTAATTTATCAGTATTTTTATATTGCGTGCCTTGTAAGAAGTAACATTTTTACAAATGCAACTGACATATATAACATGAACATTTAATTAACTTTTTGAAAATGTTCTCTCCTAATTGGAACATTTACAACAACAAACTAACAAACATACACTTTAAAAAAATAATATAATAATAATAATGATGGGCAAAATGTTACATAAAATCGAATTTATGATGGCAACAATCAAAGTCTCTCCATATGTGCAATAGTGACAATCACTTAGGTAGTTTTAGAAAAAAATTACAAAATAAAAAAATAAATGAATTAAAAAAAACTTAAGTTAAACTTAAGCATTTGATCTGTCACACAGGTCTAACAGTCAAACAAGTGCTGCAGTGGTCTCTTTTGAGAGATTTTTCTTTAAAAAAAAGCAGTGATCAACATGTTCAGGAGAGAGAACAATGCGTTTTGCATGGACAATATCACCTGCAGTGCTAAACACACGCTCGTCTTCTGTCTCTTTCGCGGTGTTTTCGCAGCAAAAAACGCTTGCTGACGCTAGCAGATGAAAATAAACAAAAAGCGCGCTTTGGCGGAAATGCGTAGATGGACATTACGTCATGGAGAGTGTCAAAATAAAGGTACTTCAAATCGATTTTTTTTTAAAGTGTAGCATTGATGCATTGGATCGTTATATCGAAATAAAACCAATGTATCGGTCCATATCGATGTATTGTTACACCCGTAATAATTAGGTAAGAACATCTTTTCTTCCTCATATAGGTGTACATGAAAATTAAAATGAAACACCAGCCTGATCTTGCGATAATTCATACATATTTTGGGAGTTGGCTAATATGAATGAATTTGTACGAAGTTAATTTCTGGAAAAATGTACAATTATCATAAAAAACAATAACAAAACACCACCCTTAACCCAGCCCCTAACCCCTACGTCTCAGGGGCAAAAACTTACTTAGAATTAGATCCTCCCACTCCCGACGGAGCACTGGGTGATGAGTTTTCTGCACCGGTCAGGATCGCTGGCGACTTCGTGTGCCTCATTCCAGCTGACCTCACCTTGAGGTCCTCTTGGAACGTGCTTCGCCATGTCTTCTTTGGCCGTCCTCTTTTTCGTTTCCCATTCTTTGGTGTCCAGAATTCCTACAAAGTCTTTTTTGTCACATCCATAACAAGTATATTTGGACTCTGTCGTCAGGGGTTTAGGATATTGGTAATAAATGCATTCTCTGAGAAATTATATTTAAATTTTTGACTGAAAATGTCACATTTATATTAACGGAATTCCTCTATTATATTTTATACTTTTCTAAAAACATATTTAGCTCTTTAACTCTGTGAGACTTTTTATTGTTTAATTGTTTCCTTTTGTATAACTTTTTGATTATGAAGTCAAGGCATTTATGTTTTCTTATTTAAATAGTGAAGTAGCAGTGTAGACTATAGCAGAAGTGCCAGTTACTGATAGATTTCCATGTTTTTTTCCTGTTGAATGAAGCTATTGATTAACTGGAGAAGCATTGGGTACTCAATCAGTCCACAGACCTTCCTAAACTCCATGGAGATGATAAAGAAGAGGGGTCCCTCTGCATTATTTGGGGTCTGGGTCATTCAGTCCTTGACCTTGGAAAATCCAGCCCCCGGATAATGTCTGGGCTTAGAAACACCAAAACAAGGATTTGAATGCTATAGTTTTGCTTATTTCAGGTTCAAAGGTCACGAGGTCATCGCTAATGCTCAGTTATATTAATGAGTGACCTTCGGAAAACGGGAAAAATAAAAGAGCTTGGGGGCAGAACGAGGGTAAAACAGGCTAAAAAAAAGAAGAGAATGGATCTGGGGACCTGTTTAGGAGAGATAACAAGAGATGGTCGTGGAAATGCATCCATCACCCGGCGGCTAAGCCCTCTCTTTGTGCATCAGCATAGCCCAGTTGACAGAGAGCGGTTAGGAAGGCAATCTGTATGGGGGGTGGAGGAGACCGCCGGTGAGGGTTGCCCTGAGCAGACCAGAAGGACACTACATTGCTTATTCAACAGGGGGAAGATCTTTCCGAAGATAGAGGCCTACCAATCTCCTCTATGAGGTTCAGCCGAGCAGCGAGAACGACACAGGAGATATCAAATTTACTAAGCAGAGCAGGCAGTTATAGGCCTGGGTGAAAGACGGGTTTAGGTAAGATGTGCTTGCAGAGGGAGGGACACATTATAAGGGGACATGCCGCGGTCATACGCGATCAAAGGGGCAAGACCGAAAGTGCTGGTGCCGCGTGTGCCGCAGGTTTGCTGTATAGAAATGGAGAGAGATGATTGTGTTGTGACGTTATCCTCGTTATTTATCTTCTCTTTTGTGAAGGTCGCACAAGAGAGCATCAGCATATTACCTTTTAGGTAATATATAGCTCCTCCGTACAGATCTATAGAAAACTAGGTCACACATTGCCACTAAATCACATGTATTACATAAGTCATTTTTCTTTTGAATATATATGAATTTACAGCGCTAGATTTTTTTTGCTGTGCAGTTATATTGTTGGGATGTAAAAAAAATTGGATTACATTTTTTGTAATGTCACAGTAAAGCAGCTCAGCTGTTTTCAACATGGTGTTGCTTTTGGCAAGTTAATTTTATAGCAAATTTTAAAACTTTTAGTTCCAGTCCTTGATTTTTAATTGTTTAATAGCTGTGAAAATAACAACAAATGACATATAATTTGTGATTGTTATTGTAAATTATAAAAATTAAGCCTAACGTTTCAGGAATCTCTTTAAAGACCATAAAATTAAATCTTTTAATATTTTAAAACATATACCTGTCGAAAAAATCAGTTCCCGTCTGATGAACTTCTAAATATGGTCCTAAATATGGCAAGCAGAGCACCTAGCGCATTCGGAAAAATCAGTTCATCGTCTGATGAACTTCTAAATATGGTCCTAAATATGGCAAGCAGAGCACCTAGCGCATTCGGCTAAATTGCATGTGCCAGCAAACAACAGTGCAACATCGATATAACAAAAAGCAATCCAAAATATACAAACATAAATTAGAATTTATGTTAAAGCACCATTTAAAATAATAATAATAAACAACAAAAGTCAGAATCAAGTAAGGCGCAAAACAAATCTGTACACAAATAAGCCACAAATAATTAAATCAGATAACCCTGAGTGATCTATAAATAAAATAAAAATAAAGAAATTATTAAAATAATGAAAGTATAGCCAGAATTGACAACTTTGTCTTTTTAACTGCAAAAACAAAGAGACAACTGCTTCGCAATGGTTTATTAACCTGGAAACCGCTTTCCATTTGGACATTTAGCCCTGTCAGGGTGTTGTTGGATTTTTTTACGCACTTTAAAAATATTAATTAAAAAGCTACTTGTTCTAACACATCTGCGACAATTCAACTGTAGGATTGGCTATTGAATCAGGCTTCTCCTATGGATGCATCAAATCTTCGACTATTCTGAGTTACCCCTATAAATTCACATAACTTCTAAAAACAAGTTGAAATTGATTAAATTAAATTACGTTCAAGTAACAAAATATGTTGATTTGAAAAAAAAAATGCTGTATTTTTACATTGCAGGCCATAGATATGTATACATAGATACGCATTATCTAATATTGCTATGGGCTGCTATACGCAAGTCATCCACCATATTGGAACTGTCCAAGGTGGTATGTTAACCAGTGTTGCCAAGTCTGTGGTGATCACTTCAAAAGCAATGCTGCAGATTGAGTTTTCTGCTGATTAAATGTTGAAGGATTTATTTTATTGGTTATTTGATATAGGTAAGATTTTGGGTTACTTGTTATATCTCTATGGTCATTGTGCTAGAGTGAATTGGCCTTTAGGTTGGTTTTGTTAGGTAAATCTGGCAACCCGGACATGACTTTTCCATGGTACAGCACAGCCTCTCATACCTCTCATACATTGCTTACTTTAACAGTTTGATGCTGTATTTTATTGAAATTATATATATATATATATACAGTCTTGTTCAAAATAATAGCAGTACAATGTGACTAACCAGAATAATCAAGGTTTTTAGTATATTTTTTATTGCTACGTGGCAAACAAGTTAGCAGTAGGTTCAGTAGATTCTCAGAAAACAAATGAGACCCAGCATTCATGATATGCACGCTCTTAAGGCTGTGCAATTGGGCAAGTAGTTGAATTAGTTGAAAGGGGTGTGTTCAAAAAAATAGCAGTGTGGCATTCAATAACTGAGGTCATCAATTTTGTGAAGAAACAGGTGTGAATCAGGTGGCCCCTATTTAAGGATGAAGCCAACACTTGTTGAACATGCATTTGAAAGCTGAGGAAAATGGGTCGTTCAAGACATTGTTTAGAAGAACAGCGTACTTTGATTAAAAAGTTGATTGGAGAGGGGAAAACCTATAAAGAGGTGAAAAAAATGATGGGCTGTTCAGCTAAAATGATCTCCAATGCCTTAAAATGGAGAGCAAAACCAGAGAGAAATGGAAGAAAACGGAAGACAACCATCAAAATGGATAGAAGAATAACCAGAATGGCAAAGGCTCAGCCAATGATCACCTCCAGGATGATCAAAGACAGTCTGGAGTTACCTGTAAGTACTGTGACAGTTAGAAGACGTCTGGGTGAAGCTAATCTATTTTCAAGAATCCCCCGCAAAGTCCCTCTGTTAAAAAAAGGCATGTGCAGAAGAGGTTACAATTTGCCAAAGAACACATCAACTGGCCTAAAGAGAAATGGAGGAACATTTTGTGGACTGATGAGAGTAAAATTGTTCTTTTTGGGTCCAAGGGCCACAGGCAGTTTGTGAGACGACCCCCAAACTCTGAATTCAAGCCACAGTACACAGTGAAGCATGGAGGTGCAAGCATCATGATATGGGCATGTTTCTCCTACTATGGTGTTGGGCCTATTTATCGCATACCAGGGATCATGGATCAGTTTGCATATGTTAAAATACTTGAAGAGGTCATGTTGCCCTATGCTGAAGAGGACATGCCCTTGAAATGGTTGTTTCAACAAGACAATGACCCAAAACACACTAGTAAATGGGCAAAGTCTTGGTTCCAAACCAACAAAATTAATGTTATGGAGTGGCCAGCCCAATCTCCAGACCTTAATCCAATTGAGAACTTGTGGGGTGATATCAAAAATGCTGTTTCTGAAGCAAAACCAAGAAATGTGAATGAATTGTGGAATGTTGTTAAAGAATCATGGAGTGGAATAACAGCTGAGAGGTGCCACAAGTTGGTTGACTCCATGCCACACAGATGTCAAGCAGTTTTAAAAAACTGTGGTCATACAACTAAATATTAGTTTAGTGATTCACAGGATTGCTAAATCCCAGAAAAAAAAATGTTTGTACAAAATAGTTTTGAGTTTGTACACTCAAAGGTAGACACTGCTATTTTTTTGAACACACCCCTTTCAACTAATACCCCAATTGCACAGCCTTAAGAGCGTGCATATCATGAATGCTGGGTCTCATTTGTTTTCTGAGAATCTACTGAACCTACTGGTAACTTGTTTGCCACGTAGCAATAAAAAATATACTAAAAACCTTGATTATTCTGGTTAGTCACATTGTACTGCTATTATTTTGAACAAGACTGTATTTTATGTATTTTAGGGTTCAATGTCACCCTAAATTTAAATTCATTTAAGGTTGCATTCATTCAAGCACCTCCACTCTATTTATCTCATAAAAATACTAATTAAAACAATAATATCAAAATATCACGCTCTTAAATAGCTTCAATTTAGTGTGCAAATTTTAGTAGCTTTTAGTAAAGCTAACAACTTCTGTAGAAGAGAGCCTAACTGTAAATTAATTATTTAAGCAGGTTCTAGATCAGTCGTCTATATTCTTACAGGAGCGTTCCTAGGTTTAAGCGTTCTAAATTATTTTGCAATGCCTTCAGAAACTCAGTAATGGATATCTACAGCGGTTTCACCCTTCAGTGCATCGGCTTTGCCTGTAAACAAACACCATCTAGGTAAGGATTGACTGAGCCCAGGGGTGATCGGACGGGCAGGTTTCCATCTTCTTCCTTATATTGGAACCGACGTGGTGACACAATCGACTGTAATGTGGAGCCTTTAACTTTTCTTCTCCCCCTCGGGCTTTTAATTTCACCAGTCCATCACTGCGCCTCCTGCCCGTCCTCAAGACAGACGTTGTGTGTATGCTTTAAAGTGGGGTAATGTATACATTATTCATGTCCTGCCACAAAAGGTGCTCATTAAACTTTACACTGTGCACACAGAAGACAGGGAGGTATTAAACGTGTTTGTCGACCAAGAAATGTCAGCTAGGGCCGACAGATCTGGTGCCGTACAACTTTTGAATGGCTTTGATTAGCTAGAGCGGGATGGCTTCGATAACATTTCCCTTACCTGGTTGACACTTGCGAACAAAAGCTACGTGAGATGTGATGGGTCTCAGACTGATACTGTACGTACATTGCATGTAAATGGTAATGCTGAAAATGAATTGCCTTCTGTACGCCACTTGGCGTAAATGCCAATGAGGAAATCATTGTGTCAAAAAGGACAAACTGAATAGATGCTTTAGCATAAGATACAAATAAAAATAAAGTTTTTGTTAAATAAAGTTCTGTGATGTTTCTAAAAAAAAAATAACAACCACCATTTTTGTGAGGAAATGAACATTTTTGTAGCTCATGGTGGGAATTACAAAGACTTCTGTCCTCGGATAGTGTCGTATTCCTGACCAATTCTTTAAAGGAAATATCTATAAAGCATTGCTAAACCTTTATTAACCTTAACTACATGGCGTGTCAGTTAAAACAACTTGGTGTTGCTGTCATGACCAAAAGAAAATGCTAGGAAACTCCTACTTGATTTCCATTAGCTTTATTATTGGAATGCTAAATGCATGAAATTCTAAATGTGCACCTACAGTATATAGCTCAGTTGGCAGATCAATCTGTTAACAGTGCAAAATGTCAAAAAAAAAAGAGTTCAAACCCAGTGAACACACATACTGAAAATGTATCACTTATACTGTGAGTCGATTTGGATAAAAGCATCTGCCAAATGCAAATAAATATAAATGTAATTGCACCAGGCAAATAGTGCTGAGTTTTGAAAATGAGGCCCGATCTGTAATAAAACTGTTAAAAGAATTACACTAACCTAAATTTGAATATGGTACAGGACTAAATCTGTTTGTTATAGTGAAACAACTTCACATCAGATGATATATTTATAAATCATTTTTGTCTTTTGATACACAGACCAGCCGTTCAAAATCTGCCCTGTAGGTAAATCATACACATTTAATTTTCTCAAAAATGATTTATATATTAATAATGCAACATTTAAACTCCCTGCACAGGCATATGAAAGGTTTGGCTGGCAGGTAGAATAGACTGAAGAACCCCCAAAGCTAACCGAGGACTGACAAAACACACACATGCATTACGTGCCAACACACACAAGAGGAAGTAATCTGTCATTACAGAGAGAACCGTGCTCCTCCCTCTCTTCCCAGAGATTTCATCCCACTCATAAATAGATCATTACAACATCACAGATGAGTTCTGTGTTCATCAGCTGTCAGAAATGACCTGGATTCCACATCACTGTTTAACCTATATCACATACTGCATGTTGAACAGGACTTACATAATCACTGTCCTTATTCCTAACACACCTTGATGCAAAAATGCCATGTTTTGTTGTTTATTTATACAATTTTATGCAATTATTTCAGCTCTAACCACTAAAAGTCGTTAAAAAGACTGTGAACTATGTAGTACTGAATTGTGGAGTTACACCGTTAAACAGTTTTTCCGCATTTTGTTGTTGCGCCAATTGCGAGCATCATGCTAGCTGGAGCTATTTACTTCAAGTCTTTGTGCTAAGCTAGGCTAGCGGTGGGTGCATCAGACAGAGTTACGGCACGCAGGGGAGATGAAAACAGTATTTATGGATTTATCTAACTCTGGGGGATACAGTGAATAAGCTAAAATCCCCAAAAGTCGCCGTGTTCCTTTAAAGATGCAATTTGTATTATCTGTGCCGCTAGATGGCGACAGATCAAATCAATAACAATGACGTTGTTTAATGACGCTCTGAAGCAGCGTGGAATTATGGGATTTGTAGTATTTAACTCAACTGCTGATGGCCATCAATCAGACGCGAACGAGAAATCACGTTGACTGATAAGGTAATCAAGTCTTATAAATGTGGCGTTTGATGACATCGTTTATTTCATTATGTAAGTTTATATGTGATGTTCAAAACAAAATTGTTAGTCATAGATGTTACAGTATTAGTCCAAATTCGATGGTTAACACAGCACAGAATTAAGTTTTCAACTTACAATCTACAATGATTTTTGACATAATGTATTGACAGTACAAATCTTATTGTGAAGTGTCTTAAAATGACCATTTATATTGCTGTACAATACCTCTTGATGTGCATATCGTCCACGGGAAGACGTGCTGATTACAATCTACACACTAATGTTGTGATCAATATAATAGCATACGTTTTTTGAAGGGTTAAGAATCAAAACAACTCACCCATCGCGTAAAAAACAAGCAGGATCAGAATCTCTGTCTAGTTAAATGTTGTCGCGAAGCTCTCTCCATCCAGATAATGCAACACCAAATTGATCCTCAATCTTTCTCTCGTTTTGTTCCAAACTCTTCTTGGTTCGTTTGGTTGGCCTGTAAGCTTACGGGAGCTGTCTTTGTTGACACAACCAGCGGCAGACGGTAAAAAGAAATCCATAAGTCCATAAGCAAGCGCGTAGCCCGAAAGGCGCTAACGCATAGTTCCGCATTTGTCCATGACACTGGCTGCGTTCGAAAACTCAAGGTGGTGAATTGTTGCCTCGCTGCCTCATGAGGCCATGACTTCGGAGGCATGAAGGCAGCGAAGGCATGAAGGCAGCGTGTTTGAAATATAAACAGAGAGCGCCTTTTTGATAACTAATCACATATTTGAAAACTACAATACTAATTTCTCGCTAGAAATGCAATTAAAATGTGTAAAAAGTGAAAATATACCTTTATTTACACTAAATTTGTGCTCCAGTCGCTTTCTTGGCCGCCATTTTATTTTTTCGAACTCGACCACTGTTTCATGTGTTTTTTACGTCAGTAAAGGCGGTAACAAAGGGTCACATGGATATTAACGTCATTGACAGGAGACTGCACTGCGTGTCAATGTTTTGAATGGAAATTTTCTCACGGTTTACAAGTAGTTGAAAACATTACAGATATTGAAAGTAATCAGCTGGACAAACTATATAACACTGGCCTAGTGGTTTTTGGACATTTTACTGCAAAAATCTTACAAATTGCACCTTTAAGACCCTTTAAAGATTTGTATGTGATGAGTTCAGTTTCTTCAGTAAAGGGACCAAGGATTTTAGTTTTTATTTCTCTGTTACAAGACTGCCCTTTTAACATAAATGACATCATGGGTTACAGTAGTTTCTCCATTGGCAAGTTTCTTTACTTCTAACATTGAAACCAAGATGCTGTTCTGTGTTATCTTCATCACTCATAAGTGCTGATCATATGATACAAAGTTACATGACTTGCAATAATGTTTCACAAAGGCAAAATGCTGACCAGGACCAAAAGTGCTGAAGAAACTAAAACAGCAGTGCATTACGCTCAAAAGCAAGGATGTGTTGTAGCATTATCTAATTAGCTGAAACTAATTAGAACAAATATAAGTCATGCACAGTCCCAAAGCAAAGTGCCCTTAAGCTTTCTCTCTCTCACTCTTTCGCTTAATGTCTACTGCTCTCTCTTTCACTTTCTCTCAACACTATCACCTCATAATGTTGGAGTCTTCAATCCCCTCCTCCTCTCATCTCAGTGCATAAACAGAGCCTGCAGTCAGAATATTCCCTGATCAAAGGGACAAATCTATCCAGGAGCAATCAGGTTGCTGAGCTTGCCGACAACACTGGAGCTCTTTGATCAGAAATACATCATCTTCAGTGGGCTGGCTGGCTTTGTCTGAGGCCAGGAAATAGGGGAAGTGATAGCTCCCACTTGGTTCTCTCCTTTTTTCGCTGTTCTCCTTGTCAGCCAAGATGAAAGCTACCCCAATTACAAGTGAAAATACCCCCCTCACACACACATCCCTTTAAAAGCCGCCTGTTTTAGCTTCTCAGGAGGCAACTATATTGCTATGTTTTCACTGAGAGACCATAAAGTGGCTGCATAAGATGCAGAGATGAAAATCGGCTTTTGTTTTGCGTGCGCTGTCTGAAATTGGCCATATGCTGCTGCTCTATTGTTTGCCAAAGCAATTGCAGGCAAGATAAACCTCGTGTGATCTGGCTACTAGAGTGAAACTGTTTTTGGAAAGGGAGCAGAACACCTATTCCCAATATAGTTCTGCGCTATCCTGACAGGTTTCCGAAACAATCGTTTTTTCTTTAATCAGTGGAGTTAGAGAGCGTGGAGTGTATGTTTAAACGCATGTTTCTCCGAACGTCGCTGTTCTGATCTGTCACTCAAAGCAACACATCTGGGAACACACACCATGACCTGAATCCAAACATGCACAGTTCAGCTGCACTTTTCATTCTGTGTTCCCTGAGCTTGTTTACTCGAAAGTGTGACCCCAAAGGGGGTTCTGTAATTCTTCTTGAGTTGTGCGACAAAGGCATTAATCAAAATTTTGATATGTTTACAGAATACATATACCGTTTGCGATATGTATAAAAGTATAATTACTGTAATTAAAAATGGTGTTTGTGTGAGTGCTGATGTTTTGAGTCCAACCTGC
Organism: Paramisgurnus dabryanus; assembly: GCF_030506205.2. Lineage (NCBI taxonomy): Eukaryota > Metazoa > Chordata > Actinopteri > Cypriniformes > Cobitidae > Paramisgurnus > Paramisgurnus dabryanus. The sequence goes on from NC_133353.1 coordinate 26,146,959, forward strand.
AACATGTCCTTCATTCACCCCCTTCTGCAATAGTTTTGCACTACATCTGTGTTATAATATAAAACCTTACAAAATTAATGATAGTTATGATAACAGTTTTTCTGAATTGCTAAAACACTAAACCCCAATCTCTGAACCAAATTCATAGTGGCCTAAACCCATTTGTCAAATCATGCATTCTTTTTGCAAAACACTAAACACAAACTTCTTTTTTGATTACAGTGATATAGATTTTTTACAATAAACATGTATTTTTCTGTAAGCAGATGTCCTGGATGTTGTATTTTCCATTTTTTAAGGTAGTGTCTAATGGATGCTTTGTAGTGTTTTATATTATAGACTTATGTGTGTAGGTTTTGAAAGCTTAGTTTGATTTTGAGTACAAGTGAAATGGTTTTGAAGGAATTGTTTGATTTTGCTGGAAGAGTCAGGGGTTCTGTAAATTTTGTTTGAAATTGGGATTTGTGTTTAAGGTTTTGAGAAAATGAGTGATGCTTTCAAAAAATGTGTTTTAGAAATGCAGAAAAACTGTAAAATGAAGAATGTATCGGTCTATAAAAACAGAAAGCAACAGAGCTAAAGCATTGCTTGTGTATTTTAATCATATTGTCTTTGTGAAATAGTCCACCTTGTCAGTCAGCAAACTCTTCCAGCAATTACGTTCTTGTCAAGTGTCACCCATCTGTACTCATGTGGACAGAGTTCTGTGGAGCAGTCAGGCATTTAGATGCTCCAAATGGTTGTTTAGTGCACACAGAGCTTACAGCACGGAAGAGTGAGCAATGAAACCTGACTTACGTGTGACTAGAAGCTTTGGCAGGTCATGTGGTGCATGGGCGTGCGTATGTGTGAGTGAGAGAGAGAGAGAGAGAGAGAGAGAGACTGGCACTATGGTAATTCAGACCAAACTAAAGATTTAACCAAGAATAAAAGAGAACCAAATGTATTGTACATGTGAAGACATATTTACCTATTTTTAAGTAATAAATGTTTAGTCGTCCATTGTTAAGTAAGGGATAATGTAGTGGCAGCCGGTAGTTATCGGGAAATAAGCCCCGACAGTGTGATCAGGACCCGACGCAAAGCGGAGAAACATTTTATTGGCATATTTGTTTTAAATTAACATTTTTATCCTTCCGCGAAACTTTGCACAGATGCATAAAATGATCGTAATACCTTATTAAGATCCTCTTCATACTTGTCTGTCTCCATTTTTTTCTCTTTTAGCCAGCCTTTGAGAAGTTTTAATGCCCATTCTGTATTTTTTTGTGTGTTGGCTTCGTAGCTGTCATGCTCTATTTTGTCAAGTTCAGTCTCAGTAAGCTCTCTGTGTCTTGTCGTTGTTCGTTCTTCTATGCACTGTTTAAATGTTTTTTTTTTTTTCCGTACATGTTAAAATTATGGTTGTCCAGTGTTTGTCACAAGATGGTGCCAAACAGCTAGTAATCTTTATTGGCGCGGAGCGATTTGAATCGTACAAGTAGTACCGGCTATGCCCAAATGTCTCAACTGACCAATCAGAATCAAGCATTCCAGAGAGCCTTGTAATAAGGTTACAAAACATGCACACATTTAGCTCCAAACTGCTTTGTCAAACATTTATACAAACAAAATTTAAATGGCAGTTAAAATCATGTTCGTAAGCCCAAGTCAAAAAGCACACCACTAAATATCTAGGGCCCTATTTTAACGATCTGAAATGCAAGTGTGAAGCGCAAAGCGCAAGTGACTTTGTGGGCGGATCTTGGGTGCTGTTGCTATTTTCCCGGTGAGAGAAATAACTCTTGCGCCAGGCGGAAATCAATAAGGGGTTGGTCTGAAGTAGGTTCATTATTCATAGGTGTGGTTTGGGTGTAACGTCAAATAAACCAATCAGAACGTAATCCAACATTCCCTTTAAATGCAAGTGCGCAAGTTCCATGGCGGGTTGCTATTATTATGACGGATTTACCAGGCGCACGCCAGGAGCGGTTCACAGCCGAGGAGACCGACGTTCTTGTAAGAGCAGTCAAAGACAGAGAAGTTGTTTTGTATGGGGATGGGAGAAACCCGCCCAAATCAGCGTCGGTTAAACAGGCGTGGGAGGAAATAGCCACAATTGTCTCATCAGCTGGCATCCCCAGAACGTTATGCCGCAAGCGCTACAATGATGTCAGGAGACCGGGGAATCCCAAGCTTGCCAGCATAAATCAGGCACGCCGTGTAACGGGAGGTGGATCTGCCTCTACACAGGACCTGACGCCAGCAGAGGACATCGCTGTGTCCACCCTCACCGCTGAAAGCCAAGAAACGCAAGCAGTCCAACCCCAAAGTACACTTACAAATCGAGTTCACATAAGGTTTCTTATGAAAACATTGGAATTATTATTTACATAAAATAAAAGTAATACAGCCACACAACAAACTTATGAAAATATTTTAATTGTTATTTGCACGATAATAATTTAACGCAGCCACACAAAATAAATAAAAACTATCACCACAATGCTCACCTCAATGATTGCCCTTATCTCATGTGTTAATATTTTTTATTGTAACAATTTATGATTTGCAAAAATAACTGTTGCATCTATGTAGATTAGATAAGCAAAGTGTGTGCGCGTTGTGCACGCTATACATTATGGTCAAGCATGCGCCCTTAAAATAGCATAATGAACAACGCGCCACTGACTTTAGACTATTTTTTTCTGGTCAGTGGCGCAATTGTTTTTTGAAACACAAAATAGCATCAGGGATGGTTTTTTTGCCGGAACACGCCTCCTTTTTTGTGCTGAACTGCCCAGGGAGCGCAAGTTCATTCCCTAGTTTGCCGACGTGCCTCTGTGGAGGGAAAAACCCGCTGTGCGCCGGTGCAAAATATGAATGATACATGCGTCACTGACAAAGTCAATTGCGCTGGGTGCAAGATAGGGCCCCTAGTGTTTTTGGTCTATATATCTATTTTTGCATTCCATTAAAACTGTGGCGGGGGGGTGAATTTTTTTGTAACTCATCCATTTAAATTATATTGAGCCTTAAAGTTCTGTATAATAAAGGGCGTGGCCACTTGAGTGATGGTTGAACAGCCACTGCTGTCACTTGAGTCGCGCTTGGCATGCGTGGCTTCAGCAACCAGCCACCTCAGCTTCACTCATGTTGCGCCACTTTACCCATTTTCGGTTTTCCGCGATTGATTGGCCGTGACGCGCGGCCAAGATGGCGAGGGCAGACACCGCCTACTTTTTGCTTCAAAAACACTCTTTACAAACCTATGGGTGACTTCACGAACACTACGTCTATATTTTTTACAGTCTATGCTCTCCCCTCAATTCTAAAACGCATATGAGAGCCACCACAGGACAAACATGTCATTGTTTAAGACAACGTAGCGACGAAGCACGCCCTGTAGAACAGTTTGTCCATTTAGGGCAGGGGTGTCCAAAGTCGGTCCTGGAGGGCCTGTGTCCTGCAGAGTTTAGCTAAAACTTCCCTCAACACACCTGCCTCAAAGTATCTAGTCTGCCTAGTAAGACCTTGATTAGCTGGATCAGGTGTGTTTGATTAGGGTTGGAATAAAACTCTGCAGAGACACCAGGCCTCCAGGAGCAGGAGTGGACACCCCTGGTTTAGGGCTACTGTAAAAACACGATGGCAACTTACATGTCAAGAGACCCGCGGCGTATGGAGATAAAAACGGCTCATTCTAAGGTAATAAAAACAAAACAGTTTATTATGTAAGGTCTTTATTCATCACTGATAATATAGTTATGTATATTATATTGCTTTTCTGTCAAGAGATCCCTCTAAAAATTACTCAGTACACCTTTAAAGTTGTCATGCTCTTATGTATTCACTAAACCATCTTATATTCAGGTTTAGTTCTAAAATCTTAAAAATAACCTGACAAATCTCCAAATCACGTGTAAACGCACTTTCCTGCGTAGCTGGTAAAATGATTGAGGTTTTTAAAATAAGCAGATTTTTGAAAGTTATGCGCTTATATTCTGCATCTAAACACATTCACTGTGTCACTCATAATATTTCTTTTTTTTTCATTGATCACCACTGGGTATGCATTGACAAATTTCTTCATTGTTTATAAATTACATCATAAAGTGACTTGTCCCCATACACACAGTTAGATTTTATCTGAATGCACTATGTGAAGTAATTTGCAATGGATTGATATGCATTGCATCAGTGTTGCTCAAAAATAAACAAGATACTACACATTTCCATTTGATTTTAAAATAGAACAGTGTATTTACAACAGAAGAAACATCTAAAGGACCTCCTCAAGAACAATCTCCGACTAAATCATTCCCAAGGCTGCTGCAATGCTCTGTGAAAAAATCATATTCCCAGTCTGGAATCTGGAATTTTTACATCTGGTCATGCCATACTGGTAGTGCTTGTGGTTTAATATTGCATCACAGGTGTTGCTCAGTGTTAAAAGCATCACAGTAAAGATTGAATCTGGGTCACTTTCCATTGCTTGCACAATGCTATACTTCTTGCTTTCTGACACGCTATAACATTGTCAAGTATTAATGAAGGGAATGTCCCTGCAGGGCTGGTGTTTGTCAAAAGAAATTACATACGTTCAGAGAGAATGGTGGGATTTAATTTTTCAAATACCTTCTGGACATACAGGAAGAAACATATAGGAGCAGACTAAAATATGTTCATGGCAGCAAGTAAAACTGAAACAGAAATATTTATACTATTCATATTGGTTCTGTGAAGAATAATATATTCTATTAAAGGGACACTCCACTTTTTTTGAAAATAGGCTTATTTTCCAGCTCCCCTATTTCAACGTTAACGTTTTTGAATCCATTCAGCCAATCTCCAGGTCTGGTGGTATCACTTTTAGCATAGCTTAGCATAATCCATTGAATCTGATTAGACCATTAGCATCACGCTCAAACATGACCAAAGAGTTTCAATATTTTTTTTAATTTAAAACTTGACTCTTCTGTAGTTAGATTGTGTGCTAAGAACGAAAATGCCCGAAAATAGTCCCCAGCTATTGAAAGTTACCTAGGGGACTATTTTCGGGCACTGTGCAATATAATTTGCCCTGCTGCACCCATGGTATGGCAGCAAAGTCCTTGATTATTACTCCAGAATGAGAGTATAGTTCCTAGCCATATTGGCCTAGAAAATAAAGTTTTAATTTTGCGTCATTCTTAGTACACAATGCAACTACAAAAGATTAAAATTTTATATAGGAACAATATCAAACTCTTTGGTTATTTTTGAGCGTGATGCTAATGGTCTAATCAGATTCAATGGATTATGCTAAACTATGCTTATAGTGGTACCACCAGACCCAGAGATCAGCTGAATGGATTCCAAAACGGTAAAACTCAATTGTTTAACTCTAGTGGAGCTGGAAAATAAGCCTATTTTCAAAAAAAGTGAATTGCTTTTCAGTGACCCGATAAACTTATGTATTATGCTTATTTATTGTATGCATTTGTGCATATAAAACACATCTCAAAGTTATTATAGAAACTCAATGTGTTTTCAGATTTGACTTTAAAATGCGTCAGCTTGCATTTTCTATTCTGTTTGTGCATTGCTTCATGTTTTTCGGCTGAGCCTTTGTCCCCATCCTGAGGTTTTGTTTGAATGCGGTGAAAAAGAAAATCTCTGTCAATTAAAATCCGTTGATAATACACAAGTGCTGCTTGGTTCCAGGGCACAGCATGAACCAACCAATCTATGGCAAGGATTTGTGCTACCATGGGAAAGCATTGGAAGTGAATCTGTTTTTCCGCCTTATGTCTTACTGAGGTTCATATAAGCCTGGATATTACTTATGGGCCATTTTATGCAAATTATGGTATGTGAAGCCCAGTCTATAAACCTCAGCCTTATCATCGACCCAGCAGATTATGAACAGTCTAAAACATGATATTGGCGAAAGGCCGCCCAGTCGGCATTGGGCCGAGGGGTTTCGACAGCATGAGCCTTGTGTTTGTAAATCCTCTCGCAAAATCTATGACATGGCCAGCTGTAGTCCTGATAACAATATGTAGTTATGTAGCTAACAGGGCCTGTATGGTTTCATATATTCATGTTTTGTATGCGCGATAAACAGTATATACTTTATAAATACTACACTGGATGGTGTGCCCAACAGGATTTTTTACTTGCTCGTTCACCAAGAATTCTTTGGTATACCAACTGAATTAAAAATGACTTCACACTGTCAGTAATAAAGGTACAAAAGATGTCACTGGGGCCGTACCCTTTAAAGGAAAACACCACAATTTTTCAATATTTTACAATGTTCTTACCTCAACTTAGACAAATTAATACTACCTATCTTTATTCAATGTGTGCACTTAATCTTTGAACAGCGTGTCGTGAATGTGTTAGCATTTAGCCTAGCCCCATTCATTCCTTAGGATCCAAACAGGGATGAATTTAGAAGCCACCAAACACTTCCATGTTTTTCTCTATTAAAAGACATTAAATGTCAGTTACATGAGTAGTTACATGAGTAATTATGGTGGCACAAAATAAAACATAGAGAACTATATTGTATGGCAGAAGAGCACTTCGTCCGAGGTCCTCTTAAAAATCCTCTTAAAAAATTTTCTTTTGTGCCACCATACTTACTCGTGTAACTACAGTCTTTAAATAAGGAAAACATGGCAGTGTTTGGTGGCTTTTAAATTCATCGCTGTTTGGATCCTAAGGTATGAATGGGGCTAGGCTAAATGCGAACAAATTCACGAAACGCTGTACAAAGATTAAGTGCACGCATTGACCAAAGATAGGTATGAATTAATTTGTCTAATTTGAGGTAAGAACATGGTAAAATATTGAAAAACAGTGGATTTCGGTTAAAAAGTCCCTAATATGTACCATTAAGGTACAGCAAAGCACCTTTGAAGTACCGACATGTATCTTTGAAGTACCAGTATGTACATTTGAGGTAGCCGTTCAGTGAATTTGTGTACATTTGTGAAAGGGTACTGCAGTGACAGACTTTGTACCTTAATATCTGAAAGTTCACCAACTACAAATTGTTGGTTTACTAAATGAACCTACATGCTGGCCTAAACTGACCTTTACAATAGGAACCAATATGCATTGGATTTGTAATCAGTAGGATTAAATACATTTGCAGTAAACATAAATTGTATTTGTCCATTCCAATCCGCTAAGCTTTATTAAATCCCCTCTTTACCAACAGATGTGTGTTTCAGCTTTGAAATGTAAGCTCTGATGAGTGTCCAAGCTCTTCAAATGCCGTAGTGTAGTTTGTACATGAAAAGTGTTTTAGGATGTGTTTTTTTGTTTGACTGACACTACCTCATAACTAAATGATTATAAAAGGCTGTTTTGGGCATATTTCTGAGCCACGGGAGGCTATGACCCTGATGACTCAAAGAACTACAGGCTCTGGCTGATGTCTTAAGGAGTTGCTCAGCATGAAGTGTATACACCTGGTACCAGTTATGCAGAGTTATAACACAACAGCAGTGCATTACTGTTTCATTCCCTGTAGATTAAATTAGAATTGTTTCGCTGTGGCTAAAGCCTCCAAAAACTATTAGCTGGTCAGCTAAATAGCAAACCCAAAGCGATTTAAAATTTAAAATGTGTAATAAACTGAACCACAATCTGCACTGTAAAAACATGCAGCATGAAGGTTTTGCAAGTCAATTCAACTTACTATTTTAAGTATTGTTCTTGTGAAAAGTTGACATAACTTTTAAAATCAAGTTAAAATGGTTTAACTTAATTTTTAAGTTAAAGTAACATAAAAATGTATATGTATATACTGTATATCTTTACAAAAATGCTGCATATTTTTTACAGTGTGGACCAGGCAGAACAACAGTTGTACATCCCATGCTGGTCATTTGTGGTGGGACTATCTGTACATCCAGTGTATTTGTGTAGATCTAGTAATTCACTAGTTATTTACATGCACAACATTTTTCTTGCTTTAGTGTCTTAACTTTTAAGTTCAAACTAATAATCGTAATAATGCATATTTTCATTTTATGCACAGATGTGTGTGTACACATGGTTAGTGTTTACGACCCAGTGAGATTTGAGTTGTGTACAGGTTAGAGACCTCTGGCACAGAGAGACAGGTCTTGGCAATGTAGTGATTTGCCCTCAGCAGATGTACATGGTGTGTCAAGTTCACTGTCACCCTCGGATCTCCACGGCCTGTTATGTTGGGATCGTGAGATAGCAGAGGTGTCATGTGACACTCAGGCCATGCTCAGGGAGTTCAGCATATGCTGTGATGGGTACAGTGTGCGTTCTGTCAAGTTTGTACCTTTTAGAAAGGTGAGAGACAAGAATGTTTTCTTTGAATATACAGGCTACTCCTGTTCATCTATTTAACATCATTTGGTGGCTTTAACTCTGGTATCATGCAAGTTTTGTATGGTGGTTTATATTTACTGCTATGGTACAATTATAAAGCATTTGTGTGTTTTGGTTCCGGTCCATGGGAAAACAACATTTTTTTTTTTAAATAATATTTTTAATAGTAAATGGAAAAAACAATTATTGCTTTTATTGTTTTACTGTGTGTTTTATTTTACTGTAAAGCACTTTTGTAGGACAATGACTATTTTAAATTTGCTTTATAAATAAAGCTGACATTGATATATGGGCTCGGCATGAAAACCAGATAGTTGACTATATCGCGATCGGGATATGCAACTGAAGGAAGAATCGTCGGGTTGTCACATGTCCAAGAAGAGGGAGCTAACTCATAAGGATCTGCATCGCCTATAAATTGCAATTTCTCAAAATATCTTGCCTTTTCTTGTGGTCCAAGTCATTCCCTATATGCCTTTGCATCATGGACGCGTTTTCTGTTGTTTAGACATGTATACATTCACTTAAAGTATCCAAAGCGCACAAAAATCCATTGTACTCCGTTCAGTTCTTTACACCGAGTGCCTCCACAATGGCCGTGCATCCGCGCAACCGCCCAGAACGTGACTCTATACAGTAGTATTTCTTTAACACGGCAAAACTAACTTTTTTCCTAACTTTGTTAAAAGAAAGAAGGACATACGGGTGAATGAATGATCACAGAATGTTCACCTATCACTTTCTCTGAGAACTTTTTCAGCATATATTGTCACATTTTACACTGTGCAATATTACTAAAATGAGCCTGACATCATTGACTGCAGTCATTGCAAAACAAAATGAACCCTGCCTGTTTTAAGATGAGGCTGTTAAAGAAGCACATTAGCAATATCTAAAAGTATTACAGAAGAAGCATTTCATTGTCATCTTAATACATGGCCAATCAATGAGTCTTCTTTTCTATTTAAATCTGCATAATTAGATTAATTCCTGGTTCAATATGTATAATAAAATGAGTTAAGTGTAGAACTTCGATCACTTTAATGTTGTTTAAATCTCTCAGAGATTTGTCGAAGCATTTTTTATTATAATACAGCATAGATGCCAATGAAGACAAGTGCCTTTTAATGAAGCCATAGCATATGAAATTACTTGTTTTGATTGTTTGCTTTTGTACTTGGATTTGAACTTTAGGTTGGGTATTCTGCAATTAGTTTAAATGCATGGTATATTCTGCAATATTACAATGAATGAATATGTATGCAAAAATGGATAAATGGTGATAGACTCAGTAAGCCATTTTCTAGTAAAGTGGAAATAAATGAGTATGAAATGAACAACATCCAGGAATAAGGTTTTGATCCATAAGATAATCCTTCTGTAGAGCTATGAAGAGTTTGGGGTCATCATACTGTATCATTAATATATTTTAGGTCAAATCTCAGTAGGATACAAGTAATTTACTGAAGAAGACACTTGGATTGTGAAGAATTGAATAGTCTGCAGCATGTTTATAGCAGATATATTGGTTTTCTTAGAAAGTTTCAATGTCTTTTGACCTGACAGAATATAAAACTTCAAAGTAGCCACTATAGACATGCCAAGACCAACAGGCGAAGAGCTCGATCCTGATCAAGTTCTTTTGGCTTGAGGACATCTCGACTTCAAAACCATTTTGACATCACAGGGGCTTTGCCTCATGGCTCATCCCTGTATCTTTAGCTAAGAAAACCTTGTTTGGCTGGTTGTATAAGGTCTTCAGAAGAAAACATATTTGCTAAGGCTGAGGAAATGCAAGCATATGCGATGAGGAATTTACTATTTACTCACTCCGTCATTGGCAAAGTTTGTTTTACACAAACCTTTGAACACCATTGATTTAGAACTACAAAGCAGGCTCAATACAGTACACATTACTTTGCACCGTGCTTTTTTGCATGCCTTTGGATATGTTGTTAAAAAAAAAGCTTTTCTGTCATATGAGCAATGTGTACAACCTACTGTGTGTCACACCATCGCCAATGTAATTTTATTCTCCACAAAGCAAACCAGACTGGACGTAATTGTCTGACTCCAAGGTTAGTCATTACTTTAAAAATCAATTTTACGTGGAAGTTTGACCGATTTTCTGCAGCAGCACCATAATGTTCAGTGAGTTCACAATCTCTGTCTCTTGAGAAGACGCTCTCGGTGGTACGAACCGTCCCACCTTATAAGCGTTTATCACGTCTTGCCCCTCATAAAAAAGTCTGCTGACCGCCAAACTGCTGTTCTAGTGAATTCGGTTACGTTAGGAACGGGACATAATCTCTCCCTAAACGCAGAGGACGCATCCAGTCAGCGCCGCGGGAACCCTTGTAAAACCGCCTAGCAGGATTTCGAAAATAATGACCGTCACTCGCTCGAATAACAGTCTGAGCCCAGTCCAAATCGTTTCCTTATGCAGAGTGTTAATGAAATCTTTGGAGAGAAGCAGAAGTTGTCTGCGCTGGATAATCGAATGAGAGGGGGCAATGTAAAACACAATGCATCAAACTATAGGAGCCGAGTATAAATCTGCCCCTAAATTTTTCCTATACCATTATCAGTGGGTAGAGGAGAGTCGGAGTGAATTAATGAGTGGAAGATTTATTTGTTTGGTGTATGGACTCTAAAACAGTGAGAGCTATGTTGGCCCATGCAGGCCTCTACCCCTAGGGTACAATCAAATCCTGGCAGTAAATCAATAGAGCTGGAAGAGGTTTTTATAACCAGAGTTTAACACCATGCTCTAAGTGCTTTAGGTGACAGGCCATTTGTTCATTAGCAGGACTTATCGCAATAAACAGTGGCAAGTCTGGTTGTGCAAACGAAAAGAAAGACAAAGATGAAACGAAAAAACAATAAAAGATTAAAACTGCAAGCAGCAGTGATCGGGCCCTCGCACCCTGTTGCATGCTGGTGGTGAGCTTATTTGCTTTAAAGCATCCCTAGACCTTGAAAAAGTACTTCCTGTTTTATGCTGAAACTTAAAAATTGTAAAGTGTAATACATTTCATTTCCTGTTGCCAGCCGGTTGTGCTATCCCTGCTAAAAAACAGCAAGACCAGCATGGACCAGAATTGGAATTATGCTGCTGGTTTTTTTCAGCAGGGATAACTGAATATTGGCATACTGATATCTTCAGGCTGGATGTTTCTATCATGTTGCCAGCATGTTCAGCACTTGTGGCCATATTATAATATGTTGTAAGGAGTACAGTTTAAAACATGTCACTTCCTGTTACCAGCAGCTTTAGGACAGATTGTATATTTTTTGTATATCTGCCAGGAACACACCGTTCAATTAAAACTTAACAGCTTATTTAGCATAAAAAAGCCTTTAGATTAGAGAGTTTGTTAAAGTTGGACACCTGAAAAGTGCAAAATGCCTTTTTTTGTAACGGCTTTTGTGACAAAATAAAAAATGGCTGACTTCTTGTTGGGTTTTGGTTACAGTTCTATGAGACTTTTGTAGGTGTATGGATGTTACATGTGACATGAAACCACTTGAGGGCTGCTTTGTTGAAATTTGTTGAAACACCAGCATTTTTTTTCTTTAAGTTGCCAGCCAGCGCAAGCATTTTTTTTATGATTTTCACAAAAGTTTAATGCTTCTAGAAAATGTTCTGCTTTAAACATATAAACATACAATATATCAAATGAAAGAACAATCAGAAAAAAAAATGTTTCATCCTATCTTAATTTGTTTTCTTTTTATCACCCCTCAAATATGGGTAGTTAGTATTTTTGTCTTGTTTTAAGCACAAATATTAAAAAAATTTTGGCAAGAAGCATTGTCTTACGGAGCCACTAAGGGGACATGGCGAAAAAATTAAATAAAGTTTGAACTATCGCGCGCCATTGAAAGCAAGAGTTTCGTGTGCGCACGAGAAACTATCGCGAGCATATGGGATTTTTTCTTGTGCGCACGCAAAACTAAACTTTAAAAAAAATCTGCACATAAAGATTTCGCGTGAGTACATGAAAGTTTCACGTGAGAATGCCAAAGTTTCATGTGAGAACTCAAAAGTTTCACGTGAGTACATGAAAGTTTCATGTGAAAACGCCAAAGTTTCACGTGAGAACTCAAAAGTTTCACGTGAGCATGCGAAAGTTTCACGTGAAGACGCAAAAGTTTCACGTGAAGACGCAAAAGTTTGACGTGAACACAAGAAACTACATTTTTTTCATCCAATGTCACCTTAGGGGCTCGGTATTGTCTTGATAAGCAATATGACCAAAGAAAACAAGTCTAGTTTTAAGAAAAAATAAAAATAAGTACATTTGGGCATAAAACAAGCAAAAAAATCTGCCAATGGGTTAAGCAAAAAATATTTTTTCTTACAAACACTTAATTCAAGACAAATTCAAGAGAAATTTGCTTACCACAAATTCACTTAAGTCTAGCTTTTAGTCCAAATGTATATTTATTTTCTTAGGTCATTTTGCACTTCAAGAAAGTGCATCTTAATTAAAGAATGTTTAGATATTTGTACTAAAAATAAGACAAAAATATGTAAGAAAGTAAGAAAGTCATTTTTTGCAGTGTATGTTTCTTCAAAAATACAAAATTTTGGTAATAGCATTTTTGTAAAGGACTTATGTTAGAGATCAGATTCAAAGCGATAATCAAAACATGCACAGAGTTTTTACTGTTTTTGGATCAGTGGATGCTTTAGTGTTTTATAAGTTAGAGTAAGAGTGCCACCTAGTGGATAATAGCGGAAATATGGATTGCCATATAAACTTGTCATTGGCAGGGAAGCGTTTCTCTTAATTGACGAGATAATTTGTCAATGACGTGGAAAGAGTTAATGAAAGTGCATGAATATTGCATTCTGTTGGGACTGAGCAGTTCATGCTAACGTAAATATACAGTCTTGTTCAAAATAATAGCAGTACAATGTGACAAACCAGAATAATCAAGGTTTTTAGTATATTTTTTATTGCTACGTGGCAAACAAGTTACCAGTAGGTTCAGTAGATTCTCAGAAAACAAATGAGACCCAGCATTCATGATATGCACGGTCTTAAGGCTGTGCAATTGGGCAAGTAGTTGAATTAGTTGAAAGGGGTGTGTTAAAAAAAATAGCAGTGTGGCATTCAATCACTGAGGTCATCAATTTTGTGAAGAAACAGGTGTGAATCAGGTGGCCCCTATTTAAGGATGAAGCCAACACTTGTTGAACATGCATTTGAAAGCTGAGGAAAATGGGTCGTTCAAGACATTGTTCAGAAGAACAGCGTACTTTGATTAAAAAGTTGATTGGAGAGGGGAAAACCTATAAAGAGGTGCAAAAAATGATAGGCTGTTCAGCTAAAATGATCTCCAATGCCATAAAATGGAGAGCAAAACCAGAGAGACGTGGAAGAAAACGGAAGACAACCATCAAAATGGATAGAAGAATAACCAGAATGGCAAAGGCTCAGCCAATGATCACCTCCAGGATGATCAAAGATAGTCTGGAGTTACCTGTAAGTACTGTGACAGTTAGAAGACGTCTGTGTGAAGCTAATCTATTTTCAAGAATCCCCCGCAAAGTCCCTCTGTTAAAAAAAAGGCATGTGCAGAAGAGGTTACAATTTGCCAAAGAACACATCAACTGGCCTAAAGAGAAATGGAGGAACATTTTGTGGACTGATGAGAGTAAAATTGTTCTTTTTGGGTCCAAGGGCCACAGGCAGTTTGTGAGACGACCCCCAAACTCTGAATTCAAGCCACAGTACACAGTGAAGCATGGAGCATGATATGGGCATGTTTCTCCTACTATGGTGTTGGGCCTATTTATCGCATACCAGGGATCATGGATCAGTTTGCATATGTTAAAATACTTGAAGAGGTCATGTTGCCCTATGCTGAAGAGGACATGCCCTTGAAATGGTTGTTTCAACAAGACAATGACCCAAAACACACTAGTAAACGGGCAAAGTCTTGGTTCCAAACCAACAAAATTAATGTTATGGAGTGGCCAGCCCAATCTCCAGACCTTAATCCAATTGAGAACTTGTGGGGTGATATCAAAAATGCTGTTTCTGAAGCAAAACCAAGAAATGTGAATAAATTGTTAAAGAATCATGGAGTGGAATAACAGCTGAGAGGTGCCACAAGTTGGTTGACTCCATGCCACACAGATGTCAAGCAGTTTTAAAAAACTGTGGTCATACAACTAAATATTAGTTTAGTGATTCACAGGATTGCTAAATCCCAGAAAATTTTTTTTGTACAAAATAGTTTTGAGTTTGTACAGTCAAAGGTAGACACTGCTATTTTTTTGAACATACCCCTTCCGACTAATACCCCAATTGCACAGCCTTAAGAGCGTGCATATCATGAATGCTGGGTCTTGTTTGTTTTCTGAGAATCTACTGAACCTACTGGTAACTTGTTTGCCACGTAGCAATAAAAAATATACTAAAAACCTTGATTATTCTGGTTAGTCACATTGTACTGCTATTATTTTGAACAAGACTGTATGTCAGTGTTTGATTTTTTTTTTACATTTTCTGTTTTGTACAATAAACACTTTTAAACGTCTAATGTCTGGTCACCCTTTAACGTCCAATGTAAAATTTAGGTCATAAAGAGAAATCTTTCAAAAACCTTCAAGAAGGGCAAGGCTGATTTTACACTGTGCATGAAAAGAAGACAAAGAAGATGTACAATACCAAGGGGCCTATCTTGTACTTACACTCATAGGGTCAAACGCATCCTTAAAGGGCTCCCAATGAGACTTAACAAAGTCGAAGAGAAACTGTCACCAGCTACTGTAGAAGCAAACTTTGAATCACAAATGGAAGTCATGTAAAGGCATAGCTTCACTTTTGATGGACAAAACATTTCATTTCCAAACTAAGCCATCTCAATGTCTCTGGTTCACAAAAGGGTGTGATAAAAGGCTTGACTCAATTATTTCACTCAGGCTAGGATTCAGCGATGGTCTGTGGTTTTATAAGGATGATAAAAGTCTGGCACTTGGCGAAGCCTGGTTTTACAAAGGTCACTCTTAATGGATGCGTTTCCACAGATTTGAGAAAGAACATTGCAACATTTATGAGATTTCTCTCTGATGCAGGCCTCATGTTTGGGTTCATAAGGAACTTGAGATAAGAAGATTCTTCTGCTTCACATCACCGTTTGTGACATATCAACATCTCAAAAAACATTGTTTCGGATCTAATTTGCAAACGCCATCATCATCCTCAACTTTTTCGTGTGAGGAATTCCTTAGAGCCACAAAGCGAGAGGAAAATATATTTCAGTTTATGAGTCTCTCAAATGTACTTTAACTTAAGGAAAATTCTCATTGTCTCTCCAGGGCACTGTAATTTGTCACAACTGTCAAGAAAATCAGACGGCACACAGAGCATAGATTTCTACTTAAGTTTCTTCTTCAATAATGCAACAGATTTCCCAGACTGTGTGATCTTCTGCTTTTTTCTCTCTATTAGATGGGAAGCCCAAACAGTAGCCACAGATAGAAAGGCTTGCATCTTTCAGAGAAATGTATACTGTTCATCATTATATAATTTATGGAAAAGAAGCACCTCATAACAGTTTAAAAAGGCAGGCTTGTAAGCTAATGTAAGGGTATCGAGATTTTGAATGAAAGTTTGTTACAGTACAAGTGAAACAGTCCAGATATCATCTGATTACACAGCAAGGTTTTCCTGCATTGAAAATGTAAATTTGGGTTCTCCAAATGTCTCTCTTTATGTGCTTTTGTTCTGTGTACGCTTTGGGATAAGTTATCCCGTTATCTCTCTTCGGGTGCTCTGTCCCTCAGCTCTATTCTTCAAAAGCAACAAACAAAAGTACAGATGACTGAAACTATGATCTAAACCTCACGTGGCAGTTAGTACCTGCTAAATTATAGCTGCATATGAAACATGTCTGCACTGACTGCATCTATTTCAGTGCAGATGATGCGCTGTGCATGCACAATGTGTGCTTGCTGAATGAAACGCTAAGGTCTGAGCAAACAATACAGTAAATAGACTAAACAAAAAGTTTGCATGTCCTCGTGGGAAAGGTGAACAGCGTGACTAGAAGTGTATGATTCGCAAACTAATGATGACTTATTTGAACAGATTAATTTTAAAGAGTGGTTAAAAAAAAGTCAATCATAGCATACATTATAAAAATTATTGATGAAAAATCAAATCTTTAGGAGAATGTTATGAATAGTTAAAGGAACAGTATGTAAGAAATTTATATCAATTTATCATTAAATGGCGCTGATATGTCACTAGACATTAAGAATTCATTTTCATTTCAAATACTTATATCACTGACAACAGCAGTCCGGCCAGGATATTGTCATTTAAAAAGTGGAGTTGCAGCCCTCAACTGATGTTTATGTTGTCGTTTGGTATATTGGCCACCAGTTGTGTGATTGCAGTACCAGTTTTAGCCACAAGTTTTGTGATTGCAATACCAGTTTTGGCCACAATCCTACATACTCTTCCTTTAAGAGAGAAATAATAGTTGAATTGTCATGTTTAACATGTGATGTGAGATTGTTACTTTGTACTTAACTCTTTTCCCGCCATTGATGAGTTATCTCATCAATTAAGAGAAAAAAAAAATGCTTGAAAAAATTGTGTTTCTGATGAGATTATATTGTAATCTGTAATACCGCGATTATCCACTAGAATTACCCAATTTACAAAAAAACTTAAGCAAAAAAATATTTACTCATTTTAAATTCTCTGTATGTTTCTGTATCTGATCTCTAACAAAATTCCTTCAAACTAATTTTATGGAGCCCCTAAGGGGACATGGAGCAAAAATTAAATAAAGTTTAGTTTTCCGTGCGCACGTAATACTATTGTGTGCGGACGTGAAACTATCAGGTTTAGTTTTGCGTGCACACATGACAGTTTTGCGTGCGCACGTGAAACTAAACTTTAAAAAAAAAAATTCTGCACATGAAAGTTTTAGGTGAGCACATGAAACTAAACTTTATTTTTTTTACTCCAATGTCACCTTAGGTGCTCTGTAGTATTTCAGCTTTTTGTTAAAAAAAAATCACAAAAATATGCTAGCGGGCAACTTTAAAAAAAATGGCTGGCGGGGACTGACTTAATATCCAAAAAAAAAAAAAAAAAAATACAATAAACATTATTAAAATACCTAAACACATTTTAGGTCTAGTTTGCACATTAAGGCTACCATTAATTTTTTTAACATTTTCTATTTTCTACATAGATATTTTAAAAAAGTTAATTAATTTTATATTTATACCATGTTGTTAACTATGCTTAGTGCACTTTTTAGATTTTAAGTTTTTTTTAACCAGATGTTCTTGCAAGTTATAAAAAGAATGTTACTGGAAAGATTACTGCATTATTGTAGTAGTCATGTTTTAAGTTGACTAGTAAAAGTATCACCCAGCCCTATACCATACTTGACAATCACGGTATCTTCATCTTGTTCTTGACCAAAAATGTACTGTAGCAAAAATCTACTAAGCATATAATTGTTCATTCTCTAGTTGACAAAAAAATAAGCTTATCAACTTTTGGTGCCTATTAGATGACCCGATCAAGGTGCCCACAACCCCATAACCAGAGGACACAAACTTTTTTTAGCATCTCCACTATGAATTAGTTGTTGTGCTCCTGATCTCATCAGTCAAACTCTACTAATAACTTCACTATCATGTTTCCTACATCCTAACACATGTAACATAAAACATTATTACGGCAAGTACAGCGTGTTCTATATCATAACATAATTATGTGTGAAAAAACTGTTTTCAATTACGCTGTTAGGGTTTGTAATTGGACCTCACGCTCATAAGGCAGCATTAAGCTCGTGTTCAGAATTGGCCCTAAATTAATGAACACATAAATGTGAAGGTAAATAATTAAATGAAAGTCAGAGGCCTCCGCGTGTGAAAGCGCTGCCTTGAGATTAAAATACGCATTTGTTTACGTCTCAGATTCTAGCAACTGGCCACTTATCATATCTGTGATTAAGAAACCGGTCATGTGTAGTGGAAATATATCTGTATATAGGCTATATCCCTCTCACAGATGCATAATTCCAAATTGAATAATGTATATCCAGCCGTGACGAATTAATGAGACCCCTTTCATTAAGCAATGAATTATGTATGATAAACAGTTACCAACAACAACAAGTGGGCAGGTTAAGTGGCAAGCGATTGGCTGTGGGTTAGTGTATTTGGTTTAAATGCACATTACTCTTCACAGACAGGTGGGAATACATTTTTCCATCCATGAGTTGGCGCTCATTACAGCCAGACAGCATGAGAGGGTTTTAATAGCCTATGTAGTACATATAATACTGTGCTAAGGTTTTAGGCCACCATGAGCTTTGTTATCTTAAAATTAGTTTTAATAACCAATCATATATAATTTTTCTAGGGCTGACAAAAGATGAATCGTGACTAATTGCATACAAAATAAAAGTTTGTGTTTGCATAATATATTTGTGTGTAATTATTATGTATATATAAATACACACATACATGTAAACATTTAAGAAAAATGTTGTTTATGTATATTTTTTTATTTATTTATATATAATATAAAATATATCAATATAAATGTACATACATGCATGTGTGTGAATTTATATATACAAAATAAATCCACACAGTGCACACACATACTGTACATTATGCAAAAACAAACTTTTATTTTGTATGCGATTAATCACGATTATGGATGCATAACGATTAATCATGATTAATCTATAGCAGAATAAATGTTATGTCATATATGTGTGTGAACTGTGTATAAAAACTTTGCACACACATGCATGAATATATTTAAGAAATGTTTACATGTGTATACACATTTGTATATTTACGTATAATTTATATTATGTATAAATATAAATAATTCATATATAAATATATATTTTTTCTTAAAATTATACATGCATGTGTGCATATTTATATATACATAATTATTATACACAGTTCACACACATATATGATGTAAACAAAAATGTTTATTCTGCTATAGATTAATTGCGATTAATCGTTATGCATCCCTAATCACGATTCATCTTTTGACAGCCCTAATTTTTTCGCACTTTATTAAGATGCAACCAGAAAATACAATAAATATGTACACAAAATAAAATTGTACTCACAATTTTCAGAACAAAATGACGACTTCTGGCAAAAGTTAGTATTTATTTTGACTTCCATTAGCACTAAGCACATTTTGAATGCTTTTGGGGTTTAAAAGTACAGAAGTCATCATATTAAAATTAGAAATTCGTGTTTTTATTACATTTAGGTTTAAGAGAGCATGCAGGTTCCTGCTATTGTTCAAGTGTAAGAAAAGGTCACACTAAATACTTGAAACTTTAGCTTATACTTTTATTCTGCTTTTTAAACACTGCATTCCATTTTCTTTGGTTGTATTCTAATTGAGACTTTAATATATATATATATATATATATATATATATATATATATATATATATATATATATATATATATATATATATATATGGTAATAAATATATATGGTAACTACACAATTGCAAAACAACTTATTAATGGTGGCATGGCCTAAGACTTTTGCACAGGACTTTATATTGTATACAGCATATAGGTCATTTTATGTTTTCACAATTTAGGATCCCATTTGTTGTTATGTAACAAAAGTCAAAGTTTTTGTATAGTTTCGAGCACCTAAAGTCAAAGTGAAAGTGTGTTCACACCCATTTTTTCATAACATTACATATTTCAAAGTGAAACGTGCATTGGGCCTTGATTACATTTAATTTATCAGCAATTTATACAATCTTATAAACCAAAAAGTCTGGTGGTGGTTTAATGGGAAAGGTTATAAACAGGAATTGGTGACATCAGCGGAAATCAGAATGTCATTTCAGAGGCATGGCAAGTTATCCAGACTCTCATGTTGGCTTGGTTGCCAGTTTGAGTCCCGCATGGAGACCATGCATCCTTATTACTTATGTTAGAAGTCGATTTTGCATCAGGGCTGATATCAAACATGAACAAAAATGGACAAACAAATGATAAACCAGTGTTTTTTATTGTGGTTTTATTAATATTTTCAATTAGTTTTTATATTATACTTTCAGTTTTTATGTTAATTTTAGTATAATTTTTCATAATTTTGCAATGATCTTTTGTAATTTTATTAGCTTTTGTGCTAATATATTTTAAAGGTATTTTTATTTTATTTCAAGTGTTAGTTTAGTTTTAATGTTGTTTCAGTTAATAAGTTTAGTGCCTAAACCTAAACTTATTTAAATTATTTGTTAAGGCAGTATTTATAATTTACTAAGGCCTATTTTTCATTTACAAACATTTGGCCTATTTGATTCCAATTAAGAGACATGGTTTTAGTTTTCTCAGCAATCGCATCTGACTTCATGAAAGCTTATGGTTTTATTCTGTATATATGTTTTTAAAAATGCAGAAAAAAATTCCACATGAATTTTGACGCATTATAGTTTGGAGTGAAATGAACTGTTTGAAGGTTGTCAATGGATGTCATGCGAATTTAAACTCGCGTCACTCAGGCTGGCTTTGGCAGTGGGCTGGTCTGCTTCTGTTGTTATGTGACTTTCTCAGCCTTCTTCCCTGAGTCTAATGAGCCTTTGACTGACAGCTGCTATCTCCGAGCTCCGTAGGACTCCTCTGCTCACAGTATCCTGCAGGCATCTTAACCACTAAACCCTCCAACACACACACTTAAAAAACACATACACACAAGCAGTAAACTTTTGGTTGCCCCTCTCTGTCAGTGCAGTGAATAGTTAAGCTACAGTATTGTCTCCTAACCTTCCTTTCCCAGTCTGAAAAATAATGAGGTGACAGATCTGGTGGTCCATCTCTCCCCACCTTCCTGTGCATCAGCAACTCTGCACTTTTTCCTAAGAAAGAATATGTTAGATGAGGTCTTTGTAAAGGTTATTTTATAATGGATAACATTGGGTAATTTAACCTTCTTTATCTTGCAGAGAGTGCTGTGACTGTAGGACAACATCTGATTGCTATAGTCGACCGCATTTGCTTTTATTTGTGTAGTAACAATATCGTGCACCCTCACATAAATCATGCAGTGTGTTGAGATCTTCTGGATGCCGACTTGCTTTTTGTTGTTTTCCCAAACATCCCTTCTTAACTTCAGACTCTTTGGACTTCTAGGCATGATGGGAAATATACAAATGTTAAATGTGATCAGCAGAATCCTTTTAGACTTTTAGAGAAACTATAAAAATAGAATACCTGGACTGAAGTGGATACAGAATTCTTGAAACGTATGTATCCAGATTCAGTTTAGTTGATCTTGACAATTTGTGCAACAGCATTTTGATTGTATCACGACTACTTGCTTTCGTAAAGCAATAGAGGGATCTTAAAAACAAGTCCTCGGGCAACTTTCTTTTTTTCTTATTTCAATTTAAATACAAGATCAGAAAAATCTGTGTATTGAGCCTTTTCACTTGCTTGCATGCCTGTTTCTTCATACGTCTTCACATTTTCATGAACCTGTAATAATAATACTTTAAAATGAAGTTTACCCAAACATTAATATGATGTCATCATTTACTTACTCTTATGTCTAAGAATAAAGAAAACCTGTATAACTTTGTGGAACACAAACATAATTATTTATAACACAATGTTCATGTTGCTGTTCTGTGCTGCTGGCTTCAGAATAATAAAAGATGGACTCAGACTGGAAAATGACCCCACTGCCCAAAAACATGCAATAAATATAAGAGTGAAAATATTTTTTAAACTTGTTCTTTTGTGTTCCACTTAAGCAATTTCATGTTAGAATAACATAAGTAATGACAAAGTAAAATTTTGGCTAAACTGTAGTATAGCTATCATATAGCTATACTATTCTGTTGTGTGTTTTTAATCCTAAAAAAATAAAAAATAAATAAAAATTATGATTTAATGTTAATAAGTGTGAATAATTCTCAGATTTCTTCTGCATCACATGGACATTTTGGGTGTCCTGTGGTCTTCTGACTCTCATCTCAATATTATCACAATAATTGACAATACAATAACAGTTGTTTTTCTCTTCATGCGCTGTAAGATCTAAAGTGCAGTGATTCAATTTTAGGATACGCTTTGTTTTATGAATCCTTTTTATTGGATTGCATGAAGCACTTTAACTCTATAGACCATGGCTTTCTTCCAAGACATAGTTCCTCTAAACAAACCTGCCTTACCAGCGTGACCAGCCATCCACCTTCAAACTGTTTGTTTGTTTGTTGTTGTTTTACTTCATTCAAAAGCAGTATAACCAAAATTAAATACAATGAGTGACTGAATTATAACATTTCATATACAAAACATACATCTTTCTGCACATGATAAAAGATGCAACATATTCAGGTGCACATACATTTTTTGTCTTGGTTCTTAATGGAGCACCATGACACTTACACTATTCATGCATGGCACAGACATACATGCTGTCATCATCACTAATCTTCTGACTACTTGCTTCACCATATTTCTTTGGTTTAAACATGGTAGATGATGATGCACATAAAATAAAATATGCCTGGAACCTTTATAAATAACTACTAGCCTAATTCGTATAATTTTTAAATACTGTTGACAACAAGTAAATGGTCAGTAATAAAAAATAGTCAAATTATGAGCAATAGCACAAATAAATAAAATTTTAGAATTAATTGTCTGTGGTTTGATTAACATTAAAAACAGCATCAGGTTTATTAAAAAAAAAAACGGGTGTACTGTCACTTTAAATGCACGGATCCAATATATTGTTACACACGCATTTAATTTACAACGGCTTGTATTTATTTAACGTATAAAAGACTTTTACTACTATAATCAGGACATTTTGAGATAATTTTGTTTTAAAATCTCAGCTGAAGTGCAAGAAAACAAACTCAGTTGGCATTTGCTCGCTTTCTTTACCATTTGCTTATACTTGCAAGCTGTCTGATGCCTTGAGATGCGGATTGTGCTCGCGCTTTAAGGCGGGCGTACACGGTGCGATTTTTGCTGTCGTAGGAGCTCGCATGCGATTTTTTTTCTCGGGAGCAAATCGTTCATGCTCGTATGGTCGCAGCTTGCACCGTGTGAGAGGAATTACGAGCCGAGCCGAGCAGGCTACGAGCACCTTACGACCCCCCGATCATTTTTAAACATGTCAAAAAAGTTCGGGAGCTGTCGGCAGGGGCGTTGCTAGACATAAAGCTCTACTGGGGCACAGGCCCCCTATTTATTTTCTACATTATACAATGATAGCAATGATTAATAACTTATTATAACAAGAATATTTTTACAATATTTTAAGGAACCAGTCATTTTATGACTGCTATACTGATTAATCTCAGTAAACTAAATATTAAAGGGGCCATGGCATGAAAATCTGACTTTTTCCATGTTTAAGTGCTATTATTGGGTCCCTAGTGCTGCTATCAACCTAGAAAATATGAAAAAGATCAACCCAGTAACTTAGTTTTGGTGAACCATTCTCTACAAGCACTAGAAAAAATAGGTCGTTGAAAATTGGCTCTTCTTATGATGTCATAAGGAGCTCTTATTATAATAAAACCACCCCTTAATCCAACCACAACACTGCTATTTAGTGCAGAGAGAAAATAATTCACAGAACAATTGAGTTTCAATTTCAACAAACCACCATCATTGTGATCAGTGTTTGAATTTCATCCACTCATGTGCATTTTAAAGGACACACCCAAAACGGCACATTTTTGCACACACCTACAAAGTGGCAATTTTAACATGCTATAATAAATTATTTATATGGTATTTTGAGCTAAAACTTCACATGTGTGCTCTGGGGACACCAAAGATTTATTTGACATCTTAAAAAAGTCCTGTGACATGGCCCCTTTAATTTCATATCTGAAAATACAGAACAGTATAACACATACATTTGTTGATTTTCTCAGCAACAATGCAATATAGACTTGATAAGAGGTTTTCCTGAGATTTTTCCTCTAATGTTTGAGACCTGACAGGGTGAGGATGTAGTTTGTCTTACCTCCCTTAAACTTATCATCTCTCCTTTCTGCTTCCCTTTCCCTGCTTTGCACAAAACATTTCTGATGTCCATCTACAGAAGCCAATAATGATCGGGTCAAAATACGATTAGCATTATTATTTAGAAACTTACTTTGAGTTAGCTTATGAAAACAAGACGAAACTAATTGCGAGGCGTCATCTGGACTTTTGAATGCGGTTGTTGTGCGCTGATGAACGCAAAGATTCGCGTGGACATGGATTTGTGCGTGTACGCGTCAGTGCGACTGCTGCCACGCATTTAAAAGTGTAAATTGGGTAACTATATTGCATAGAGATCTGTTTTATCTTTGTAAAGGAATACAACTAGTTAACTGCAAAAATTTTAACTCAAGATTTACACCGGGGCACAAAAGATTTACACTGGGGCACGTGCCCCAGTAAAAGGGGTCTAGCCACGCCCCTGGCTGTCGGTATAAATTCGTAGTGTTGGTGCGGGTGAACGAGACGATCTGGCAAAGCACTTGAAGTTGACCAATCAGAATGTACAAAACACACAAGAAGAAAGACAAATGTGGCACTGCTACCTCAAATCTGGACGACAACTCTATAGTTGGATATGTTTCGCGCACACACACACTCCGGTGACCGGACATCATGACAAATATGTCAGGTCCTTTCAGTGACGACCTCTTCATCAGCTTCTTTGCCTGAAAAACCTGTCATACGTGTTTTTGTGATGTCCGGTCACAGCTTTGGATGTGTGCGGAAACAGGAGAGAATGTAGATTAGGCTATAAGGGCTACCACAATGCATAAAACGAGGGCTACTTTTTGATATTAAAACTTTTTTGTTTTACTTTGTAATACTGTTGATTTTTCTTTACTTGTTAATATGTTTTATCATTATTTACAATCTAAACATAAAATAAGCCAACTAAAATATGTAATAAATAAATATAAAAATTATTAGAATCCGTGCAGAGACCACTGGTTTAAACAGTACAGGATGGACAAAGAATGTTGCAATTTTTGTGTAATCCAAGCTGTGCCAAGTCGCTGTAGTAAATGAATGGATATTAAAAGAGCTGTCGCGACAGAGAATAGAAAGCAACGGAATGTCCATGTTTAATAGGCTATAAGATATGCATTTATTGTTTTACACTTTATACACGTATAATAAATGCAAAATAAATTGTCAACGAACAAGAGAGTACATTAAACATGATGATCATACGCGGAGACGACGTTTTCCACATTATTATGGAGCTTCTGCTTTAAGTGAGCTTAAACGTTTTGTTCGGTATTTTTTTACCTACATATATATATATTTTTTTTTTACATATTTTCGACCAAAGGAACACATAATATATAGCCCAATGTACGTTGTTATGATAGCCTTAGCTTGTTCTGAAATGATGAGAATATTTAAATGACTAAAAATGTAGGCTATCTCTGAAACTTTATTTAAATAATGATTAATTTGTTTTCATACTATATTTGTATTGCTATGTATTAATTTACATAGGCCTACTGTGAAAATGCCATATATTAATTATATTATTTTGTGCAGTTACAGGAGCACAAATGCTGCGGACTCTTTTACTTCAAGACACCGCATTGACCAAGAGTCCGCACATTTGCACTAGACAATGCATACAAGCCTAGACAATGTGCTTTATATTAAATTAAATGATTTTCGTTTTACAAATTAATATTTGCTGTAGATGTATTGTCTTAATAATTTAATCATAAAGGGAAAGACGTTACGTTAGCTTACCTTGCGTTTTACCTCATTGCTCCTTATTCTGGATTTACAAATAAATAAATAGGCCCACTGAATTTGTTTTTTTAAACGGTCATATTTATAAAAAAGCAACAATATATGTAACATTAATAACAGCAATATAGATATTTACTTGGCACTACAATCATGATACATTAATACGGTTAAACCGCATATGTGCTAGCACGAACAACCACTGCCAGATAAATTCCTTCACCGCCACAGCACTACACCTATATTGCAATTTTGGAATGCATAAACATAAATACAAAAGAACAGAAATTCCAGGCTGTTTTCTGCACTCAAGCCAATATCTTTGCCGTATTCTTCTTGTTTTATTTTTTGTACATTCTGCCACTCACAGGTGCAAAAATGCTTACGTCAGAATTCCTCAAGTCCTACAGTAAAATCTTGTCGTGTGTGACTGCGAACGAATTATTTTCGCATAAACTCACTCGTGTCGTGTGCGAGAGCTCACGACGTTCCGACCGTCAGAATTCGCACCGTGTACGCCCAGCTTTAGAGGTGCGCGCAAACAAAACTTATCAAACAACGCGTGTGTAAAGTATTGAAATCTTAAATATTTTATTTGGCCAATTGGGCTAGTGACTGTTGCATCACTGCTAACAACACAAATTAATTTTAACACATTTGTAGTAATTATCTTACCAATGATGCACAGAAAAACCTCTTTTGTTACAGTAAATAAGATAACTTTGTAACAAAATTCCAGCAATTATGGTACGCAAAAGCGCCTTTTAGAGCAGTGTTTGGTGCGCATTTTTGATTTTAATTCCGCATGTCGCACCTTCGCACCAGTTATGTGCACCCAGAGGTGGGTAGAGTACCCAAAATCTGTACTCAAGTAAAAGTATGAGTACTTATACAAAATGTACTCAAGTAAAAGTAAAAGTATCAATCTAATTATTTACTTAATAATTGAGTAAGAGTAAAAAAGTATTAGATGAAAAAACTACTCAAGTAAGTTACTCGTTACTTCCGATCTGATAGAGAAGTAGCACAAAAGCACTGAATTTCAGACTACTTGGAGTGTTTTCACAAACCTCTCCTTAAAAGTCTCATTGTTCTGCTTATACAGTATACAAGTAAAGCAGCCTATCTCAGTCCTGCAGTGGGTTCATTAAAATCACATAACGTGTCATTTGATAAAAAATCTCAAACACACACATAGATTTTTTTGATCTATAGTTTTTCTGACAGTTAACTCTGTATTTATTTTCATGTTCACAACACAAACTTGTCAGCATCTGCCTTTAAACATGCAAACAGTAAACAAAAAAGAATGTGTGTGTCTGTTTGTTATCATGTTTTTATATGAATAGGTTATTTTCATTGCCATTAAAGTGCAATTACTGAACATAAACAGGAGCTTAATAAAGAAAATGATAATTTAAAAATTTCATATGGAACTTATCTGTTTGTGCAAATCAACTCTACATTTATTATAATATATAATACATGTTTCTTTAAAATCAAACTTTATTATTTTATTTTTATTCATTCATTCTTTAGGAAGGAGTTAAATAAAATACAATCCCGTTTTTTTGCAATAGCTTGAGCACCCACCGAAATGTCTGAGGACCCACGGAAAAACGCCAGATATGCTCAATTAATTTGAATCAAAAACACTTTTGAAATCTGGGAGCCTCTCTGATTGGTGGATCTCACGAATTGCAGTATTTACAATGCTTTGATTAATAAGCTGAATAAGGGGCTCTTCATATTTTACACAACTTTGCATTTTGTCAACTGTTATACTGTAAATCTTATATTGAAGCCCTCATGGTGAATCTGGCTTGCATATTTGCACATCCATGATATTGCAGACTTGGATTGTCTTCACTTACATTGTTATTGCAAGGATGTTGAACTTGGAAGAGTTGACAGTTTATATTTATTTGTAAAATGTATGGAATTTTCATTATGTTTTTGGACTTCTTGAAAATCCGGTTTAAAGTGTCATCGCCTGGCCACATCAAGGAATGAAAATGTCTGAATTCAATTGTACATACTGTATTTTTAAACCCAAATACTAAAGTTACTTGTGGAATGACTCACTTTTTATGGTTTCTGTCTTTAACGAACCTTTGTTTTTGTAAAACATTCCTCAGATTTTACACTAACAGACCAGCTTTTGTCCAGTTAGAGTACTGCAAAGTCAATCACTGAAAATAAGCCCAGGCAGTTTGACAGGAATGCCAAAGGTCACGGTGCAGCATGGCAAGCTTTAAAATTAGGCTGGAGATCCTGACCTCCGAGGTCCTGTCTGCTTGATCACATGCTTCCATATGTTGTGTGTAATGTGAACAGTTCAGATGGCCCTTTAGCAGTCCCAAGCAAACACGAACGTGACACCTTGAACTGCTCTCGGCTATAAAGTATGTTTGCTTCTGTTGGTTCACTAAGGTGCTTACTGAAGCTTGGAGTACTGGTAAGCTTGGAGAATTGTGTAATTGCAATTTAACATCTTAATGCTTGGCTGAGTACATGAGGGCAGTTGATAAGTGTGGTACTATTGTATAAGGTGAATTTGTTACGCTATTTGAAACAAAGAAATGATTTCTACCATCCCTGTCTTGGCAGCTATAGCTAAAATGCAATTGTATTTCAATATTTCTACATCAAGAGATGGACAAAGAGAGAGAGAGAGAGAGAGAGAGAGAGAGAGAGAGAGAGAGAGAGAGAAAGTCTCTCTCTCTCTTGCTCCCTCATTGCAAATCCTAAAACCCTTATTTCAATGAAAAACAGGCATTTAAGATTTTGGCACGAACCATTTGCGCATGAGAATGTAAAACATTGACAAGCTGCCAGCTCTATCCAGTCATGACAGAGAGCTGGAGAGCCCGAGGCTCCTCTTGTGGAAATTATGAATATAAAGTCATGCATTACAGATGCCGGGTGAATTTATTCCTTCCCTTTAGCAGAAGTCGGAAATGTAGTTGGGACAAATCGATGAAATATAGTTTATCACTGTCAACCTAATCATTTGCTAATGGCTACTATCAATTGTCGACTTGAAGCCTGAGCTCCATACCAGACTGCAATTAAAGCCAACAAATATTGGCCAGGGTTTGGTATGAAATCCCAGGTTTATAAATCATTATTCGCCACGGTTTCACGTACGGTTTTCTCTACATTATACAAACTGTACTTTATAAACTGCCCATGGTCTGTTTTAGACATCAGAGGCATTCAGCACACTGTAAAGCTAGTCTGGATTTAAAAAATATGTTTCTCATTGCTGATATATTCCTCTAACTGGATATGGAAAATATTTAAAGATATAATTCAAAGAGAAAATTGAAAATGTAAGATTGTTTTCTGCTATGTTGTCTTTCTCATGCTACACTATTTTAAAAGTTAATAAAACAGTACAGCTTCAAAAGGCTACATAAAGGTTTTAGTGGTGTCATTCAACTCCTTTGTAGTTATTTGATCAGACCAACATCTTAGCACTTTTTCCACTCTCATAATCATTGACCAACTTATGTGTGTATAGAGCCCTTACAGCGTCCATAGCACACACTGTTTCTGCGTCTCTGATGTTAATCTGGAGTACCTACAGTATAGAGTAGTATTACATCCTTCATATCTCCAAAGATTCTTGAGTTTTATCAGATTTATAAAATACAGATTAGCTTTACTGAAAAAAATTTGGAAGAAGGAGTTACTAGCTGCGTGAGGAGCGAATCACGAGTCAACCCTTTATACAATACTGACTGGATCACTACATGTTCGTGTTGTTTATATTATATGCACTTACGTGCCTATTTCCAAAAAAAAACACAGAAGCCATACCACATGCAACTCATGACCCGGTTGGGACTTTTTTTAAATGAAATCCAGCGTTAAACAAACACACATGCAAAACTCTGCTGCTACCCCGGATAAACAAACTATATCCATTGTTTCCATAATGCTGGCTTTCTTCTCCTTACATCCAAATCACATTCTTTCGTGCCATTATTGAGTCTTGATATAAAACAAAGCTGTTGCGTGAAGTGATGCCTGTGACTTTGTGTCCTCTGCTCCCGCTCTCCCGCTGATTGCCGTGTGGGCGTGGTTTTCCGGGGAAAGTGCCCATAAGAAGAAATGATACATATGCCATACCCCTGAAACGTCAGCTGGACCCTGGAAAATTGTGTCACACACACACTGTGCGTGGACCCTCGCATATGCGTAAAGATTTATCCATACTTTGGCCTTGATGGAGTTTGTTGGTACTGTACCTGTATAATTGTGATGCCATTCAAGGGTCTATGGCTATATTCATGGCGAGAGCAGTTTAATGTATACACAAGTTGATTTATACACCCGATGGGAGAGTTGGAATTTGACATGTCTAATTTACCCGCATGTTTTTGGCCTGTGGGATGAAATCAGAGTACCCAGAGTAAACCCACACTGACACAGGGAGAACATGCAAAGTCCACAAAGAAAGGCCACCTAACCAAGCCGATACCGAAAACCGGTGCCCTTTTTGCTGTGAGTCAACAGTGTTTCCAACTGAGCCACTGTAATGCTGCGTTTATACCAACCGCGTTTCAGGCGTCAAAATCACGAGGAAAAAGCAAGCATTTGACGTGCGTTAGAGGCAAAATCTGCTGCTTGTGGGAGCGGCAAGTGCTATGCGGTTGTCTGTTTGCAGGATGGCTGATGTTGATTCTGCATTTATTGAGAGAGTTAACGGTTTGTATTTAGTCACCTTACTGTAGAAAATAAACGGCGCGGGTCGATAAACGTCACGTGACTCAAATTGAAATGTGTACTTACCAGGTTGCCCAATGTCCTCTTCCAAGCGAGGTCCTTTTTATTCCTGTCTCTATAATAAGATAACGTGTGTCGTATAGCTCCGGGTGCATGCTCACGGACAATATCAAGCCTTCATGCTGAATGGGTGACTCCGGGTGAGGCTGCCACCACAGCAGCAAGCAGGCTCCTGATTTGTTAACGCGGTGCAAAAATTTTATTTCAACTCGGGCCGCACATTCATGTCAAATACAAAATGCACAAAAAGCACAATTCGCGCGTGTCGCGCCATACACTCAATTTGCACGAACTAGACGCGCGAATGAGGCGGAAATGCGTCTTCCGTGCCACGCTAAACGCCTCATCCGCACCGTGGGACCTCTAGACGCGCGTCAACGCGTCTTCACATTGACCTAACATTGAAATCACTTGCGCTTGCCGCCTCTACCGCGTCTGGTGTAAACACAGAATAAGGATATGATTTGTTTAATTTTGATCCAGGGATATTGAAAAAGCCAGATTCCGAATAGCCACGCTGAAAGAAACCTTTTTAATCCATTGTCAGGTAAAATATGGAAAATCTGTAGCATTGGCAAAAGGCATGTTTGAGTCAAATACAGTATGAACATTTCTACGGTTCTTAGGTTGATTTAAGCCATTGCAAGTCGTAGTAATGCCCCAAATCAAATTTCTTCACATTTTCCTAATTAGTAGCTACTGGAACATGGACCCTTATGTATTGCTGTATACAGCATAGTTTTTACTGAACTAGCAAAATACGACAGCTGCCTCTGATTTATTTAAACCACAAAGGTGCTGAGTGCTTTAGAGGCGATCATCACATATATAACCTATATACCTTTGCTTCAAGATATACACTCTTCACACAAAAGACGTGTTTTGTCCTTCAGCATTTAGTGCGGGGGAAATGCACAAGGAGCGTGTCTCTCAGCATTTCCTTAATGTATTTATTTTCCTTCCTTCGCTGTCTCAACATACACAACACCGGCGCTTGCTGCATTGGGAACGTAAGTTATTTATTCATTAGGCCCTGGAGTGCTTCATTGCCATTTTCAAAGATTATTTTTGTGTTGCTGTCACTGTTTGGTCTGTCGGATAAAAACAGCGATGATAACTACATCTCCTTTCTGTTGAGGGGGGAAAGCTCAGCGTCAGGCGCTAGGGGCCAGAAATACTACAATGTACACCTAAAGAAACCGTGAACAGTCTTTTTGCATTTGTTTTTCCAGGTCAAGCTGAAAAACATCTATAATGCAAAACACAACGTGTGTTTTTTCACTTCTGATATTACTTATTTGCTCTTTTGAGTCCATAGAGAATATGAGAGGCTTTGTTTTTTTAATCAGATGTTGAGGTATGTAGGTCTTTCAATTTCATTTCCTTTCAGATACTACAGTACATGCTTTGATGTTAAACTAAGAGGATTGAAGGTTGCACTGTAACTACAGTCTATAGCCACTAATGTTGATGTTTGCTTTGAAAATATTGTGCTTTTAAAGAGTACATTTATTATTTAAAGATTCTAGCTGACAGATACCTTTTACTGATGTTGCTTTTTGCTTGTTTTAAATTATAGTAGAAATTATTTTCAAAAGACAAATATTAAAATGGGTAACTCTACAGTATGTACTTTTATGACACATACATGGCACATATGTAGGTACATAAAGTAAGGATGGGCATTTTTAAGTTATATAATAATCAAACATTTGAGCTCATAAAAAAAGATTATTCGAATATTCGTTTATTAAATAACGCAAATTAAGACAAACAAATTTTAATGTACTTTTCTTTTTGTTACAATTTCACAGAAGGCTAATAAATTAGGAAATATCCACAACAAGCTAAGCTTTTATTCTGTATACACACACACACACATATATATAAAATTCTTCTTTAAAAAAATAGCTTACAGAAAAATTCAAAGTGAATAAAAGCAAAGGTTAAAATTTGAAGACTTGACATAAAGTATGCTATCATCATGTAACCATATTTGAAACACATTTCCAGACCCCGGAGTGAATGAAAAAAAAAACATAGGCTACATAACATACTGCACAGACAGCATAAGAATATCTTCATTATTTAGTTTGACATGTTTTTGTAAAGAAATACAACCATATTTAGCCTACCTGCACCGGTGAAAGCCTGTTCATTTACAATATTGAAGGGGGGGGGGGGGCGGAGAAAACGCACTCTGCTCCGTGGTTTTCCGGTAAAAACAACAGATGGATGTGACAAGAATAACTGAATTTAACATTATTTTACCAATAAGGTAAGCTGACTTGACAGTGCAAAAGTTACGAGCTTAATTTAACAAAATTTCGCAAAGCGGAGCTATTGCTTTAGTGCGGCCATCTGTAGTTATCCACTTAATTTTCCATAAAGTATGGATATTCGTTCTCCGTGTCTGTCTCGTTTAGCGCTGTATTAACAAAATAAAGTAGGCTATGTAACAGGAAGCTAAAAAATCTCTTATGATGTGATGATGGGGCCGAGCATGTCTAAATGACACTTGAAACTGTGGACGAAAACAGACAACCTGGCGTTAAAAATCAGAAATGCAAACAAATTCATTTTCATGTATATTTTACATTAAAGTCTGTAAAAAAACAGTACAGGTAAAGCAGGGCCGGTTCTAGATATTTGGAGGCCCTAGGCAAAATTTATGTTGGAGGCCCCTCACACCCCTCTAATTTTCAGAATAATCTGAGAAAGTGTTTTCCTACCCTGTAAGAAATCAAAGCAACTGTAAACCTCCGTCACCACAACGAAAGGCCCGCCTCTCCCCTCATTCGATTGGACCATGGAAAGACGCAAATGACGTTGGGCGCTTTTCCGCTCAGCGCTCCTTCAAAAGCGCATGCTGCGGCCGGCGGCAAAACCGCAAGACATTCTGCGCGCATAAACAGCGCGCAAACGCTCCCTGCCCATAGAATATCATTCAAAAAAGGCGTCTACAACTGTCATAAATGCGTTTGGTGTGATCAGCCCCTTGCTGAACCAATATACAGTATAAAATTATCTATAAGACTATGGATATATGTGACCCGTCACGGAAACCAGGGACGCAAGTCGGCAGCACAAGTTTCGAGAAAATGAGAAACAAAGTTTTTTTTTTCAAAATTTGTGATTTTCGTTTTATTGCAGAATCTGTTAGTTGAGATCACGAAGAAGCCTCTCCATGTTTGAGATAGTAGTTTTTGTATATTTAAAAGCGTACATTTTGCGGTTAAACTAGGCTTGTTTTTCCGGAGATTCTAGCGTGCAGCGGGGGGCGTCATTGTCTGTGTGTATATTTACATACTGTATAAGCTTTTGTTTTCGCCTCTGCCCCCAAAGGGAACAGCGTGACTACTAAATAAGGATAGTTCGCCCAAACATGAAAATAATGTAATTAATGACTCACCCTTATGTCGTTCTAAACTCGGATGACCTCCGTTCATCTTCGGAACACAGTTTAAGATGTTTTATCGTTAGATTTAGTCCGAGAGCTTTCTATCCCCTTCATTGAAAATATATGTATGGTTTCCATGTCCAGAAATGTAATAAAACATCATCAAAGTAGTCCATGTGACATCAGTGGGTCAGTAAGATTGTGTTGATGCATCGAAAATATAGTTTGGTCCAAAAATAGCAGAATTACGACTTTATTCAGCATTGTCTTCTCTTCCGGCTCGAGCGTGAAGTCACGTGACTGTAGTGGGCTGCCCTTGTTCCTCAGACATGTTTGCTAAGTTTTTTTTTCAAACTTATAGCGTGCGTCTCCCCAGACTGTAAAGCTCGGGCGCACAAAACAAAAGAAAAATAAAAGAAGCTGGGGCGGAACAAATAACAGTCAGCCGCATCGTACGTCAGCCGCGTCACTGACTTTATGCGGTGCCGCAGTATGATGACGTCAAAGTACCGCGAGAGCGCTTCAAGAAATCTTACGGAGTAGTTTAATTTCGACTCGCTCTCGCGGTACTTTGACGTCATCTCTATGTCAGTTCTTGCAGCGCAGCATGAGTCCAAACACACAGAAGTTACACAGATATAGTTGTATTCTTCATATAATTGGCTACATGTTTTGTCTATCAATATTTTCCACGAAGTCATTGGCTGATGGAGGAACGAGCGAGCCATTGGTAACATCTCTTAAGGATGTCACGTTTTCGACGGCGCTGTTTGGATGATCTATTATTATACTACTTCCCTATTTTAAATACAAACTTTAAAGGCGGGTTCATGTGTTTAAAGGAGTGTAAGCTCATATACCCTTACATGTTACGATTTAAATAGTCTTCAGATTGTATATTATATTGTATTACCAGACATTCATTTTTTAAAAATACCTGCATCATGTGCTGAACTGTCTTTGCATGCCGCTTTGCTAAGCAGGAAAAGGACGTGATAGCTGCTTTCAGCGTCACTCAAAGTGGGTCTGCTGCAGAGATTTGAATGCTGTTCATCTAGGCTTCTTTAACTTCATGAGGTGCTGCAAGATCCGACAGGTGGATGATATCAAAGCACCGCGAGAGCGAATCGAGAAATCATACAGAGGAGTTTGCTTATCAATCGTTCTCAAGTTACTTTGATGTCAAACACCTGCGGTTCTTACGGCGGCAGCGCAGTATGAAGTCGAACTCACCTTAAAACTGTATTTATTGCTGTCGGACTAGCGCACATGGATTTAGCAGTTATGGAGGCCCCCCTCCAAGCTTGAGGCCCTAGGCATTTGCCTACTCTGCCTATAGCTAGCGCCGGCCCTGAGGTGAAGTGAAAAAGCATTACTTGAGCAGTAGCCGTACGGTACAAAAATGTTAACGCTTCTCATTTACTTTTAATGGATGACGTCATGCGTTGCCGAACTGAATTGTGGATCCGTCAACGTCGCGTCACTGTCGTTGCTCACGGCAGAAGTTCAACATTTCTCAACTTTTCAAGCGCCAATGCGTGCATCAGCCAATCAGATCGCCTTAAGCAAATAACCTAGTGCGAGCCAGCCAATTACGTTTATGCAAGACCGGAGCGTGTGTTGCGGCCACTGTGATTGGCTGTTGGCCACCCTGTAGACAAGCCTTTCATCAAGCGTTAATGCTTTCGCCCCGTGTGAATGTACCCTTAACCCTGCGTTGGCGCATTAAAAAACAAACATTCCAAAAGCATTTTTTCTATTCGAATGATTACTGCAGATCGAAAATTCAACCATTTATCCACATTCCTATCAAAATGTTTTGACGGACTGAAAGGCACTTTTGTTTGTGTTTCCAAAACATTTTTGTACAAAAGTATCTCAAATAGTTGAAGAAACAAACACAAAGCTTGCATAGTTATACTTTTCCTCATAGGCTAAAATTGAAGAGCTCAGAAGCAAAACCCTCTAAGTGAGTCTGACATGTTTTCTTGTAAATTAACATTTTTATCAGGCTCCTAATGGATTTGGCCAACAAATCGGTATTTCTGAATAACCTGAGGCCGGGATTAAGCGTATTTAAAGTGAAACTATTTAACGAACGAGATCATTATTTTAGTAATATCTTATTTTATATAAATAATGTCTTTAAATAATATCTTATTTTAGATGGGGTTGGCATATAAAGGTTTTTCTTATCTGTGCTCACCAATTGTTTTCTAAAGCTACTGTGCTACATTTTGAGGAGCAAACTCTTATCTTCACACCAAATGAGGTATTCTCCACCACGTCAGACCACCGCCGAGCGTATCGATTCGTCTGCAAGATCAGTAGTGGACTAAAAAGAACAATATCGGCAGGAGGGTCGAGCCCGCAGCGGGGATATCACTGGATATGAAGTGAATACAGAACATTGATCAGTCCTTTTCTGACCCTGGCCTTTCATAAATTGCAACCTTTTTAATATTGGCATGCCAGGCCGCTTTCAAGAATAGCTGCTGTCCTAAATGACAAGGTGAAAGGAGAGGTGACTGAGCCTTCCAGTGGGGGAGTCACAGGTGTCAATACCCCCGTGCTATATCGACAATTAAGGCTGCTTTGCCCGTCTGAGCGTGATGAGACTTGACAGGACCTTGACTTTGATCTTGACCCAGACGCCTTATCTTGGAAATATGTAATTTTTGCCCCCCCGTGAGATTTGCTGAGCGACTCGTCCCGAGACGATTGCCATCCGCTGACTACAGAGAGCTCATCACAACATGAGTGAGCACGTTTCGCATTGGCACAAAATTGAGTATGCTTTAGGAACTCGGACACTGCGGTCTCAGAAGTTGCTTTTTACTTTTAAAGTGGTCCGAGCTTAAAACTAATATCCTCTTTAAGAGAGTCTTATTAGACAGAGTAGACCTTCCTAAAGCATGCTTCATCTGACCATAAACAGCTCATTATTGTAAGTGGCCAGATGTAGTCATATGACAGGCAGTTTCTTGCCCTTAAGCTTTCCTGTTTCCCTTCTCTGCTTTAGCATCTCTATGGCTTAGTGGCAAAAAATGTGGTCGAAATCAGCCAACCACTAACAAGCAAAGAGCACATGGAGAGCACTTATCCTCCGATGGCGGGGAAGATTTAGACAAATAGTTTGGAAGACTATGAGCTCTCAATGACACAGTTCCAAAAGTGTTTTTTCTTTAGCAAATGCATTATCGTGAAGGAGAATCTTTATTTTATAGGCCTTTAAATATTTATGTGTGCAAGTATGTGTGCTTTTATGTGTAATATAGGGTAAATGGGGCTGGCTGTCAGGTTGTTTTTACTGTGGTAGATATTTCTCAGGATTATTAATGACACTCAGTGTGTAGTTTGGCTATTACAAAAATTATTAGGCTACATGATTCAAAAACACTTATTGTGATAACATGAAACAACTGCATGGGCTTCCCATTAAATGGCTTATAGGATTTTCAGCTAAATGTAGAGCAATAAACAATCATAACAAACCAAATATTATATATTTTATGTCAAATTATTATTATTTCATTTTTTAAATAACAAAAATGAGATACTGTCTGTTAGGTCTAGCTAAAGTCATTAGTAACACTTTACAATAAGGCTAAATTAGTAAACATTAGCAAATGCATTAAATAACATGAACAAACAATGAACAATACAGTGATTCTCACGAAATCCAAATTTAGAAGGTGTCCAGCATCAGAATTTTTAAAAAGCCCTTGAAGCCAATTTTTTTGCACATATAAGATTAAGGTCTGAACTTACTATAACCATTATTTTGAGAGGATTTAAAAAATATTTCCTATAAAAT
This sequence comes from Paramisgurnus dabryanus, assembly GCF_030506205.2. Classification (NCBI taxonomy): domain Eukaryota; kingdom Metazoa; phylum Chordata; class Actinopteri; order Cypriniformes; family Cobitidae; genus Paramisgurnus; species Paramisgurnus dabryanus. The sequence goes on from NC_133353.1 coordinate 26,185,116, forward strand.
TATTTAAAAAAATTTTTTTATTATCATTATCAAAAATGATCATTACCGCAACATGATATTACATTAAATATATGCATTTACAAACTCATGTTTCGGTAATGAGTACTAAAAAGTTGTCTAGGTAAACAAAATTTTAACTTTTATCTGGAGAGAAAAAATAAGAACTGCTAACCTGGTAGCCATCTTGAGTGTCACAGTCAATTATGTCCCCTCCAACAATGTTTTTTTTTTTGTGAAAATGTTAATTCCTTGAGGGCTTACACAATTGAAAATTGTTGTGGAGGATGAGAAAATTGGTCTTGGACACATTTATATTCCTTATATTGTCTCTACATTTACCAATGACATAGGTGTCATTTACACTGGGGACGCTGGGGACATGTCCCCACCACTTTTTGAAAGCATTTGGTTAAAATGTTCTGAAAAATCAAACAATACCTGTGCGACTTACACTGCAAAAATGACTTTCTTACTTAGTATTTTTTTCTTGTTTTCAGTAGAAATATCAAAAAATCTTATATTAAAATGCTTTTTCTTGATGAGCAAAATGGCGTCAGACAATAAGTCTCATTTATAGACAAACAATATACAATTTAAGTGAACTTGTGATTAAAACAAGCAAAAAATCTGCCAATGGGGTGAGAAAAGAATCTAAAAATAAGATTTCTTTTTTTCTTAAACACTTAATTTAAGCAAAATCTCACCCCATTGGCAGATATTTTTGCTTGTTTTAAGCACAAATTTCCTTAAATTGCATAGTTTTTGTCTAAAAATTAGGCTTATTTTCTGACGTAATTTTGCTCATCAAGAAAATACATCTTGATTTAATTTTTTTTAGATATTTCTACTGAAAACAAGAAAAAATAATAAGAAAGTCGGATTTTCAAGAAAAAAATATCTTTGTATTTTTGTCTTGTTTTCAGTAAAAATATCAAAAAATTCTTAAATTAAGATGCTTTTTCTTGATGAGCAAAAATCTAGTTTTTAGACCAAAAATATCAAATTTAAGTGATTTTGTGCATACAACAAGCAAAAAAAATCTGCTAATGGCCATTGGCAGATTTTTATGCACAAATTTGTTCATCAAGAAAAAGCATCTTATTTTAAGAATTTTTAGATATTTTTACTGAAAACAAGACAAAAATACAAAGAAAATATTTACTTGAAAATCGTTTTTTTTTGCAGTGTACGGTTTTGTGGTCCAGGGTCACATATGTTGTGTTGCTTATGGTGTGTTTTCTTTTACATATGTAATGAATTTCATTGACTTTCAATAACGTGATACTGTTTTTTACAGTATAGTGTATTGGCACTGTTCGGTTGAGCTGGTGTTGTAGGGACTGTTACATGTGCAGTTGACATTGTTGAGGGATTTATGCTAAGTATTTTTGTGTTGTTGACTGGCTTACGCTATGCCCATTTTTGATGCGCCATTATTCAATATTTTTCCCATCCTGCTGTAATGTTTTTTCATCTGATGTTTTGTCCCCACCACTTTTCAACACAAACTGATGCCCCTGACCAATGATAACCAAATACCACATGTTTCTCTACTGTAAATGTTTATAACATGCACTGAAGCTTTTAATTTTTTTGATTTTTTTAATTATAAACATTTCCATGTCAAAGAACCCAAATCCAGTCATGGACACGTTGCTGTAATGAAAGTTTTCCCCTTAAATGTGGAAAAAACAACTAAATTGGTTTGAATGATGTGTAATTAGAAATCATGTGCAAAATAGTACATGAAGAAATGTTTGTAACTGTATGCTTCTTATTTTGATAGCATTGACTTTTTATCAAAATGTTTCATGATACTTCATAAGTCTAATTTTGCGATTAATTTTTGTAAGTTAAAGTCAAAACAGTTATTCATGTTAGTTCATAGGGGATTAAGTAATGTAAACAGTTAAAGGATCAGTTTCCCGGACAGGGATTATTATAGTATCAGACTAAATTGCATGTTTGAGCTGCCATAATTTAATAACAGCTTGCCCTGACATACCTTAACATATATCAGTGCCATTGTTTTGGTTCAAGATGTACACTAGTATTGATTTTTGTAAGGTATGGTTGTAAAAACTACTTAAATGTCCTAATATAACTAAGGCCTAGTCCAGAATTAATCTAAACCATGTCCAGGAAACTGACCCTAAATGTTTGATTTTAATGCAAGGAATAATGTAAAGAACATTCTATGAAAATATAACCTTGATTTATTATTGACTGCTATGTGAAAGATTGAAATCAATGTGAAATCAAACTGTGATGCCGCTAATCTCTGAATTAGATTATGAGAAATTGCATCATATAGAGCATGTTGATATCAAACTGTTTTACCTAATAGAAATTGTATTTTAATACACTGTATAAAATGACAAGAAGAAACAAGTGTGACAGCCTAACCCAATAAAAATGTGACACCCTGACATTAATGAAATTTGCCCTTGTCCTAAGAACACAGTTCAACCTTTTAGTTACATTTATTAGAAACATAAAATTGCCTGTTACTTGAGGTGCTTATCTTTACGTGTATTAAAAACAAATGACAATTCCCGCAAAATCCAGCTTAGATTATAAATCATTATTATATGCCATAAGGCAAGAAGACACGTTTGAACACTGTGTTTTGTATATGCTCAATAACAGATTTTTCTTTATTTTTAACCAAAGATGCAATTTTTATGCAGATTTTTAAAGCGCGTGGTTTTATGCATGCCTCCATTTGCTTACTCTTTCTAAATAATATGATAAAATTGAAACCTGCACTGTTAACGATTTCCCTGTATTTTTACAGTACGGTACTGGCAGCACGGTTGCCAGCAAGTTACTGTATTTTGGTTTTACAGTACTGTACTGTAATACCATTTTACAGTACACAAACTAGTACTGTATAGTTACAAAGCAGTACTGTACTGTAATTTTACAATATTTTATTACAGTAGTCTATTTTTACAGTAATTTACTGTAATGTCTATATTGACTCATAAATACTATTTATTACTTATTACAGTTAATACAATAATATTATATAAAATAGCTAGATATTTAGGTTTAAATCTATAGTTATTAATATGGTAAAAATGCTATCCTTGACATGACATAATGAATTAAAAGGCAATCCAAGCAATGCTTGTATCAAAATTTTATTTAAAAAACATTTAATCGAAACAAAACATATTTAAAACAAGATTTTAAACAATAATAAACATATAATCAAGTAACATAAAATAAAATCAACAAGTATAAACAAGTTTGGAGACCCCTGCTGTAACATATTTAACTCTGGCAAATAGAACACTCTTCCATAGTTTGAAGTTTTCAGTTTAAAGTCCATCATCGACTAAAAGGTAACATTTCACTGTGGTAAAAAGAACACTGGCCCATAGTTTTAAATATTCTACTTGAATTTCATTTAACACTAAAAATAAATGCATTAAACTGTGGCAGACAGACCACAGTGGCCTTTACTTTGAAGTCGTCCATTCGAACTCAATCAGGGACTGCATGAAGCTGTTCACATGGGGGTTAATGGCCACAGCTTTTCTCTGCACCAAGTTCCTTGTCTTTTTGCTTGCTCCTTGTCTGGATGTGCACTTTTTCCCATCTTTGGAATTAATTATATCCAGAAACCTGTTAGAAATATCATAAACATTAAGTCAACAAATATAAGATAGAAAAAGATTCTTAAAAAACTAAACTCAGCCTTGAATTTACTCCTATTCTGAAACCTTTTGCTCTTATTCTACTGTTCCACACCTAATTACATTAAAATACAGAAGATTCACTTACCGCTGAACAAACTCTTTCCTCAATGGACAGCATCCACATGGATCATGTCATGATTGAATGTCCTGAACAGAAAGTACAATTGTTACTGATTTGGACACAACTTTTTATTCTGAAAACAAAATCTTTTGTCAATAAAGTCCAGGGACACCTCGGCTAAATAAATACAATTATTAAATTAAATTTCTTATAACCAAAGTCTGAATATTTCTGTTTGTATATTTCTACATGGCAAACTAAGACAATTGTGTACATGTTGTGTATGGTCGTGTTACAGTGTTGTGTGTGGGAATTGTGAATGAGTGTATACATGGGTATTTAAAGAAACTGTAGTGGTAAAGTGCAAACTTACCGAACATAATGTGCTTGGTGTGTGTCTGGTGTCACCCGTTGTGCCTCCACATCTGCCTTAACTCCTGAAAAGTGCAATGACACTCATGTAAACTACAAATAAAAAGTGATCAGCACATTCCTGTGTACTTTTACATGTGACGTGAAAGCATTTAATATTGCAGTCAAAAAATACATGACTTGTAACTGTACATCATGTACTTGCCTGGTGCCTTTAAAGATGATCCATCTTACCCAATCCGACTTACAAGCAATGGTAAGACTGTAAAAAAGACAAATGTTACAAAATCTGTTAGCCATAGAAATAAGTAGACATTGTGAAGGAAATGGTAAAAGAAAACTTAGTAACACTTTACTATAAGAGTTTATTCCTTAACATTTGGTAATGCCTTAGCTAATATGAACTAACAATGAACAATATATTTTACAACATTAATAATATTTGATAATGTTCATTGTGCAGAGACAAAGTGATTGATTTAAAAATGTATTAAGTGTTTAAATCTAATATCATGCTATGCTAACAAATAAAACATTACTGTAAGTGTTAAGTCAGTTGTAAAACATTATATATATATATATATATATATATATATATATATATATATATATATATATATATATATATATATATATATATATATATATATATATATATATATATATTAGTTGTTATATTATATATAAATATCTAAATAAGTCTTTTTTAATTATTATTCTATAACATCTTGTCTACAGAAAATCTCTGAAAATGTCTCGTTTACTGCAGAAAATAGCGATTTATAGTGACAAGGTAAAAGGACTGTCCCTTTAATGTTTTACCCGGACGGCTGCGGTGTAACACTATTTCACGCAAAGTTTTTTAACAAGTTAGTAGCTAGCTGCTCACTTTAAAGATAAACATGATCGCCTAAATCTGAGCAATCCTGGTGATGCCAGTTTCCTACACGATGTTATAATGGACTATTTTACATCCAGAGTTGAAGGATCAGATGACAGAGACGAGAAGACAAAGGTACGTAAATGCGGAGCCCATTCTCTTTTCGTGCATTGATTTGATGCGTTTTGGAAACTTATATACAGCGTGTAATGCATCTGAAGTGGTGGAAACAATATGCCATAAAAATGTATTGGACAACTTACTGGGCGTGTAAAACGCTTAAGAGAAGATATTCTCTGCTTTTGCTGATATAACGTAATATAATAACAACAACAATAAGCGCGGCAATCCCTTTCGTTCATCTGATATATTAAGATGAGCCCAGGTCTGAATTATATTTGGTCGAAGTTAAAGCTGCGATGAGTTCGATGCATGTATCCAGTTAAATATGAGGTTTCTTGTTTTCACTTCTGTGGAGTAACTAGTTCGGTACTATGCTGTGTACGGGGTGTCAAGTCCTATCTGTTTACAACCACGAGTCAGCCTTGCCAAACAGTCGAACTTAATACTTTTCTCTGACGCTAACGTTAACTGAACGGATGAAACGCCGAGATAAACGACCGTTATGCTGGGACCGCAAGACCGCGCTGGCGGGTTGTCTTTGTCCATTTCTTAAAAATAGTTTCATTGTCACCACACTTTCAACACAATATAAACTCAACAAACCGTCATAATTTAGTTAAAACAACCCTATATTCATTAAAAAAAGGTGTAAAGCGAGTTAAAGCAGCGGTAGACATCTGTGTGTAACGTGAGCTTACTTTCTGAGGGAGATTGAAACTTTGTTGGCGACCGTTTTTCTCTCTCATTGCACGTTTAAAACAATATTGTGACAAACTATTGACAACATTCTTAAACTAAAAATTAAGTTTTCATGAAACAGAAATATTTCAAACTTACCGAACTGACAGAAATCAATCGTCCTCCTTCAGCTGCAGCCAAGAGTTGTGCGCTCCCTCTGTCTGTGTGATTTGACGTTGGCGCACTTTCTCTGATTATTGCAAGTACACCTGGCACATTACAGCAATGGCTACAGCAAGGTTACATCAAGACCAAAATATACTGTAAAATGTTCCCGCTCAAACAAATTTACCCAGAATGCATTATGAACTGCAGTACTGTACTGTAATGTACACATACAGTATAGTACTGTGGATTTTTACAGTACAGTGCTGCTAAATCTACAGCGACATCTAACAGTGTGTCTTACAGAATTCACAAAATCTAACAAACTTAGACATCTAAAGTGGGTGCATAATACTGCCATACAAAAGCACAACTAAGATCAAAGATATACTGTCAATGTTTCCTATAGTGTCAACCAGCTCTCTCCTATATATAGCTCATGTATTTACATTTTGCTCTCAAAAACACATGACTACAGATGAATGCATCCCTCTGTGTAAAACCAGATTGTAAATGTTTACATGAGGCCTCCATGGAGTAAGTTAGGACAAACACGACTGAAAAGATACAATACCGGTTAAAAGATTTAAAATACTCACTTGTTCTTTATTTGTATTTTTTCCACATTAGAATAATAATAAACTCATACAAATTATTGCATAACACAAATGTATGTGGGGATTATGCTGTTACTAAAAGCATCCAAAATAAATCGAAACTCTGTTCTAATTTATCATCTGAAGTGCAGTCACCCTTTGCCTAGAAATTGCAAAACCTTACTTGTGTCATTTGATCAAAAAGCTTCTTAACGTTTCACCTTAGGATGAACTTCTAAGCTGAAGAATATTGAAGGACTTCACATTTAATCCAGCCTTTTTTTTTTAAATATTTAGTCACCTATTTAAAAAAAATAAAAATTTTAAATAACATTTTAGTATCTGTTTTGTATATTTTTGTATACTAAAGTAATTTCAGGCATTTGACCATACTGTACACCTTTAGGTTGTATTGTTAACATTTCAGTCAAGTGTTTCAAAACTTTTGACCTGTAGTGTACATTTATCTCTTACACTCCCTCCGTCCTTTTTAATACATGCATGAGTACATACATGAACTCAGTAGGTTGTCTGCATAAAGAATAAATTGCATAAGCTGTCAGCAGGTGGTGCTCTATGGGCAAGTTTTACTGTACTCGGAGTCCCTTCAACGTGCAATCGATCATCATTTTCACAGCGTGTCTGAGAGCTCAGAAAGGGGGCAGAGGTATGTCATCCTCAGCCATCTCGCTTCTTCCAGCAAGTGTCATTTTCCATTGGACTGCTGTGGGTGTGAGGGTGGGCACGTCACACATACCAGTCAACATGTGTGACACACTTGCTGCCGGTGTGATTAGGTTAGTGTTATTCATGGATGCTTCTGTCAGTGTGTTAAAGGCTCATTTTGTACTAAAACGCATTGACCTATACAAATTAAATATGACACTTTGAGGCTTTTCTGGCTGAGGGTAAGGAAGAAATCTAATTTAAGAGGGTTCTATGCTTTTGTCAGTATATGTGTAAGTACATTTTTAAAATCTATATCTAACTTCTATTTACAGACTGATCTCACAGAAAGTCGTGTTATAGTCACACAAAATTTTATTAATTTAGTCGTGTCCATGGCACGACATTCAGCTTTTTCGTCCCGTGAACACGAATGTCTTTTTCGTGACACTTTCTATAAATAATTTTTGTATATTTGGTGTTCTCATTGTTTTTATCATAAAATGATACGAAGAAGAAAGTTGTACCACGGACACCAGAAACTATTTATAGAAATTTGCGTCACGAAAAAGACATCAAAAAATCTACATTTCGTTCCATGGACACAAATAAATATATAAAATTTTGTGTGACTATAACACGACTTTCCATGAGATCATGTTGTCTATTTATGCCATTACCCTGTAAAAAGTGAAAGTTGGATCTACTAAAAAAAAAAAACTTAAAGCTCCACTTTGTAGGATCTACTCCCATCTAGCGGTGAAATTCTATATGACAACCAACTGAATATTACTTTCTAGCCCCCCCCCCCCCCCATTCGGAACACGTTTTAACTCATACGGTGGCCAGGCTGTGTCATGACAAGGTTAACATGGCTTCCAGTAGCTACAAAGCAAAAGCAATGAAAAAAATTAACAATTTGCAATGTACTTTGCCTGTGATCCGTCAAAGCATACAGATTTATGTTAAACGTGGAAAAAGTCTGATTGTCATGATATGTCCGCTTAAAATCACATACAAAAACCAACCATAAACGTAGCTTAGACACTCCTTTATCATCGACCCGTGGAAAAAATATCCCAGGGGCTGTTAGACTTGGTATTAAGATGTGTTTTCGTTGATCGGATCACAAGTGGACGAGAGAGATACATCACGTTTACACTTGGTGTTTAAATTCGTCTCTTATTGTCCATTTTCGATTGCTTCTCTCCAGATTACTGAGGGGATGGTCTGTGGACGAGTCCCTCTCATGTCATTTAAACATGAGCGGGAGTAATGGCGGATTTAAATGGACGCGAACTAATATTATGTCAGAGTCCAATGCTTATGTTTTAAGTAAACATGTTACATGTCCGTGTATATTTTAAGAGATTTCTCTGATATTGGTGAAATAAGATCGCTCAACTTTCACATGCTTGTGAAATGAAACGAAAGACGCGCAGATCAGCGGCGTTAGTTTTATCAATGAAAGGCTAAAAATAGGGCTGTCACCGTGTGTTTGTGCTAGAGGTCAGAAAAGATGAAAAACATTTATCTCAGTACCTCAGATTACATAAATGGGCGGAGAGACGGCGTGTGGCTGTTCGAGCACATTAAACCACATGTTTACACCAACAAGTGTTATGCATAATCATGCTATAGTTAGCCAAGGAACTATAAAACTTCAAGTTTACAACATAGACTGTATAGATGTAAACGAATATGCTGAATTACCTGTGGAGAAGATAGAAAGTAGGCAACTTCTGTCTCTCTTGAGCCCCATCTTGGAAAACGTCTCGGTTACGGATGTAACCCTCGTTCCCTGAAGGAGGGAACGGAGACGTCACGTCGTGACCGACGAATTGGGAACTCGCTTAGAGAGACCAATCTGCTTCGTTTACTACAAAAACGCCAATGAACTTGGCATTGAGATATTTGCATAATGCTGGCGCCGCCCCGCCAGGTGCCTTTATAAGCAGCAGGTGCAAATAGGGAAATTAGCTTCTTTTCGCTGAGAAAGCCGGGAGAAAGTGACCGGTCGATAAACAGCAGGTGGCAGCACCTGTGGCGACGGGACGTGACGTCTCCGTTCCCTCCTTCAGGGAACGAGGGTTACATCCGTAACCGAGACGTTCCCTTTCAGTCGGTCACTACGACGTCACGTCGTGACCGACGAATTGGGAATCCCTATCAAAACGCCACTAGGGGCTGACCTCTTCCAGTGACTGCGTAAAAGCCCTCCGGTTCCACTTAAGGAGGAGGAGGTAGGTTTTAAGGCAGAAGGCCGGGCACTAGATGTTCCTTTAACCCCACAGAAGTGCCAGCGACTGGGAAGCGCCCTACCTGAGCGGGATAGGAACGCTGCGGAAGCCACCACCCGTCTTAAGGGCTAATGGTGGGCGAAAGTCAACCGTAGTTGAGGTAAAAATGACAGCCGTGGCTGTGTAAGCAAAGCAGTGCTCTGCTAAGGGAAACGTGGGCTGGTAGGATTAACCCCACGGAAAATACTCACAAAGGAACCCGGTGGGACACAATGTGGAGCCCGAGCCAGACACGTAGGTTCGCGAGGATACAGCTAGTGAAAGGCTGACAGCCAATGCTCCGCAACAAAGGCTGCCAAGGCAGCGGAGGAAGAACAATTCAAACCATTACGCATTTTTGTTCTTGAAGGCCTTCCATACTGACACAGTTATGAAGCATCAGTTGGAGGCTGCAAGCCGACCTGCGAGACTGTTCTCCGTGCTCCCCCTGGTGAGGAAAGAACACGAGAGGATACAGGCTCGATACGAACACTGTAAAATCTAGTGAACGCATTAGGTGTCGCCCAACCAGCAGCTCTACAGATGTCTGTTAGCGAGGAACCACGAGCTAAAGCCCAAGATGAGGCAACGCTCCGTGTGGAGTGCGCTCTCAAATTAAAGGGGCAAGGAATACCCTGAAGATTATAAGCCAGGGTGATAGTATCAACTATCCAATGAGACATCCTCTGCTTAGTGACAGCTTTCCCTTTCTGCTGGCCACCATAACAAACAAAGAGCTGGTCTGAGGTCCTGAGGCTTTGCGTGCGAACCACGTAGAGTCGCAGTGCGCGTACGGGGCACAACAAAGCCATGGTTGGGTCTGCGTCCTCCGGGGGCAGCGCTTGCAAGCTCACCACCTTATCTCTGAAGGGAGTGGTGGGAACTTTGGGCACGTAGCCTGGTCTGGGTCTCAGTGAGACAGCAGGACCAAACTAAAAGCACGAATCGTCAACAGAGAATGCATGTAAATCCCCTACTCTTCTTCATGGAGGCCAATGCTATCAGGGTCAGAGTTTTCATTGATAAAAACCTCAGACTCGTAGACTGCAAAGGCTCAAAAGGGAGACCTGAAGGCTTCAGCACCATGGACAGGTCTCAGGAGGAAAGAGGGAGGGCGCGAGGGGTTTAGCCTGCGAGCGCCTCTTAAATGTAATAATTAAATCATGCTGGCCAACTGATCTGCCGTTGATAAGAGAGTGATGAGCAGAAATAGCGGCGATATCAACTTTAATGGCGGAGGGACAGCCTACCATCTAACCTATGTAAAAGATATAAAAGCACAATGTTAATGGGCATTCTCTGGGGTCCTCGCGTTGCGAAGAGCACCGGGTGACGAGAAAGGTTTCTTTAAGCGCGTAAGCCCGTCTCGTGGACGGTGCTCGAACCGCGTCGATGGTGTTAGATACCGCTTGCGATAAATCACCTAAACCTTGCGCGCGCTCAACGACCATACATGGAAATCCCACAGGTCGGGGCGCGGGTGCCATAATGTGCCCCTTCCTTGAGAAAGAAAGTCTTTCCTCAGGGGAAATCGTCAGGGAGGGGCTGTCGCGAGGAGCATTAACTCTGAAACCCAATTCCTGGAGTCCAGTACGGGGCGACTAATAAAAGGCTCTCCTCGTCCTGCCTGACTTGCACAGAGTCTGCGCAATAAAGCTCACTGGAAGGAATGCGTCTTAACGCATCCCCCGCGGCCAGCTGTGTGCCAACGCATCCACGCCGAGGCTGCCCTCGGTTAGTGAATAAAATAGGCGACAGTGGGTATCGTCCGGCGACGCAAACAGATCTATCTACGCACAACCGAACTTCTTCCAAATTAGCTGGACCGTCTGGGGGTGGAGTCGCCATTCGCCGGGGGCGCAGTTCGGGAAGCGCGTCTGCCGCTGAATTGAGCGTACCCGGGATGTAAATGGCACGAAGGGACCTCAGATGCTTCTGACTCCAAAGGAGGAGATGACGAGCGAGATGCGACAGGTGACGAGAGCGCAAAACCGCCTTAACGGTAAATAACGCAACAGTCGCAATGTTATTGGTGTCGGCTAATACATCCTTCCCTCGCATCTCCATAGCGGAGCGTACAAGTCCCAGATATACAGCGCACCGCTCGCGGCAGTTGGGGTGCTATGCACACCCCTGAGACTGCAAGCCCGTCATACGTGGCTGATCATCCCGTGCTGAGGGCATTGCAATATACAGAATGCCAGGAGACCCCTCAGGGGCATATCTTCTATCGGAAATGCCGGGTCTACCACGGGGAAAAATTGAAATGACACGCAGGTGCAATGTTTACACAGTGTATGTCGATGTGCCACGCTCTCCTCGAGACTCGATCGTAAGCCAACGCTGAAGCGGTCTCATATGAAGCAGCTAGGGCGGCGTCACAGCCGCAGCATGCTGTCATATGTCCAGGAGCTTCTGAAATTGTTTCAGAGGGACCGCGTACTTCCCTCGAATTAAAGCGAGGCAAGTCAGAACTGACTGGTTGCGCGCTCTTGTAAAACACGCCAATTAGTCGATCGAGTCTTATTTCCATACTGAGAAAAAGGATCCTCTGCACGGGGCAAAGTTGCTCTTTCCCAGCCGACCTGAAGACTTAAACGAGCGAGATGCCGAAGCATTAACTCTCTGTGTTCGCGCACGTCTGCCAAGAACGGGCTATTATAAGTCGACGTAGCTAAAAGCAGATTGCGAACAACGCTCTCTCTGACATTTTAATGCCGTGACTATGGAGACACGGAGAGAGAGAGAGACAGCTCGAATGGTGCACTTAGTATTAATATGCCCACCCCACGACGCAGAGCGAAAAAACGGTCTAAAGCGAGGGGAGATGGACACATAAAGTACACGTCTTACAGGTCTAAGGCTGCAAACCGATCTGAATATTGAAATACGAGCCTCGGCGTTATCATCCAAAAAGAACACCTTCGTAGAGCCGGTGCGTAAATCAAATCGATCGTAACCCGCCGCGTATTTTGGGTACTATGAGATAAGGCTGGAAAAACCCCATCATCATCATCTCGGTAAGAGGGACCGGCTCGAACATCCTTCGCCAACAGGATATCGACTTTTGCACGCAGTACATGTGCATCGGACGCTTTCACCACAGTGAAACGAAAGCCCGAATTTTGGGGTGTGCCGGATTCGTAACCGAGGCGGATCGTGCGTAAAACCCAACGAAACGGGCTGGGAACTGAAGCCAAGCACCCAGGCACCGTACGAGGAGAAATAACGACACTACCGAAGTACCCGCGGTGGGGCAGCGAAGCGAGACAGGTGGGACTGCCGGTGCGTCTGCTGTGACAGCATAAACATCTACAGTATGTGTGTGTGACACTGACCTGAGCCCGCTGAGGGTAACGGTCATCTGGTCTCCTCTACGGAGAGCGCAGACTCCGATGAGGGTGCTGGTGGTCCGGTCTCCTCAGCGGAGAGCTCGGACTCCTCAGGTCACCCGTTGGCGATAGAGGAGAGGTAGGGGAGCTGGTGTGTACCCGCTCACGGCTCTCTCGATCCTCCGGAGACCTAGAGAGGGAAGAGGAATGCACTCTTATGTGTGGTTAAGTGGGTACCGGCCGAACAGCCGGTGGAACATATGCAAATCAAGGATTTTCCACCCGACCCTCTATCGGGGGAAGGAGCTCCATCTCCTGAAGAGTGATCCTCTGCCAATCCGGGTCGCCCTTCACTGGCCACTTAAACTCCCGAATTTCACGGGAAGCGGCTAAGCGGGCGGGGCGAGCTGCTGACGACCGGTTCCCCTGCGCTGCCGAGATGGGGTCCGAGGAGGGGAACGGAGGTGGTCGCCGCAGGACGCCGACGGCGAGAGGCAGACTGAGGAGCCGGCGTGGTGGACCAAGGGCAGCTCTCCTCCGCCGGGGCATGACCTAGGAGATCGCCTCAGTCTGCGCAGCGGAGCTGTCCGACTCCCCTGGCTCGCCGAAGAGGCCGGTCTGAGAGACAGGAGCATTCAAGTTGTTCTCGTCTGCGTCCGTCATGTCAGCCAGACACAGCCAAAGGTGGCGATCTTGAACCACTGTGGTGGACATCGCACGACTGAAGGTCGCGGGCTCCCTCGTAAATCCTTGGTGAGCCTGCAGCAACGTTATTGCGTGCAGGGCCGAAGCCGCCTCTCCGGCATGCCTGATGGGCAGCGTCCGTAACCGGACGACTGTCTACAAACACGGGAGGAAAGGGTTGGGTGGTCCCTCCAGGAACGCATCCCGCTCCACTGAAGGGGTCCCCGCCCTTAGCGGCTCCGTTGGTGAGGGAGGTGAGGGGTGAAGCTGAACGGCCGGACGGCCGCAAATCACGTCAGCTCTTCGTGCCGCGGGAAAGAAAGGCACAGGAGGAGAGGACCGAGAGGCCCGAGCAGCTCCGAAGTACCAATCATGTGGGCGGGACGGTTCGGGCGGAAAGGGGTTAACCTTTCCAACTATACCGTCTCCGCCGCTCGCGGGCACGGCCGCCATCTCCGGAACGACTCTGCCTCGGAGGAAAAATGGACACCCCTCTGATGCTGCAGAAGTGACGGGACCAGAAGGAGGTCCAATGGATTCGGCAGACATCGTAGAACACGACTCTGCAGTCTCCACCGGAGCCTCAACCGGTTGAGGATGAGAAGGCCGGTAGGCGGAGGACGCATCCTCCATCCTACTCAGCGTAGTGACGCGAAGGGCGCCCTGCGAGCGCTTGACAGCCGCACCATGGCGGCGTCAGCACTGCAAAGGCGCGGACAGCGTTCCCGTAGAAACGACAGTCATCTCCGCAATCCAAGAGGGTTATGCTCTCACAGAGAGAACAGAAACTCTCCACGAACGCAGCCCCGGAGTGCTCGATGCCTGAGCACGAAGACAGCGCTCGTGACCGTCACTGGAACCCTTATACTTCTCGCATCCAAGATCGCACGGGCGAAAAGCTATCCTGAAAAGGACGCTGATCTCCGCATATACGAGAGAGTGGCTGCCTTTAAAAAGACACAGAGCTCTCACGTATCACTCTTTTAGGGAAATCACTCTTTAGGTGCTCAGCTGATGATGCGCACAGGGAAGGCAACGCACACACTAAACTCAAAACAAAAAAGATGCAGAGCCGTGGAATACTGCGAGCGTCCGCTGTGTTAGTACTGCTTGTCAATCAACTTCAGCAACCGTTCCCAGAAGAGCAGAGAGTAGCTTCTCAGTAGCAGATAAAGCCGGCTTTCGAAGCGAAAGAGCTAATTTCCCTATTTGCACCTGCTGCTTATAAAGGCACCTGGCGGGGCGGCGCCAGCATTATGCAAATATCTCAATGCCAAGTTCATTGGCGTTTTTGTAGTAAACGAAGCAGATTGGTCTCTCTAAGCGAGTTCCCAATTCGTCGGTCACGACGTGACGTCGTAGTGACCGACTGAAAGGGAACTAACATTACTCCAATATTGACTTTGGTCTTGTTGTTTTTCCTGTCGCGTTGTCGTTTTAAATCCCCTTTTCGCTTCCTTGGCGACGTGTTTTAATGTCCTTGAAAATACGTCTTCAACAAGCTTTCAAATCTGGCTCAAATCAAAGCATTAGATCGCGGGATCATCACGGTGTGCAAGCAGTTGTTGAATCCGAAGGATTCAGTCTACACAGGTCGCATATGCGGGCTGCATACTTCATCAAGCCTGGTTTATTTAAATTAACTGAGTATTACATTCGCAAGTCATAAGCATATTACATCAATTTACAATTAACTAAGAATACTTGTCAGCTTTATAATTGTTAATATTCTGAAATAAGATTGTCTTGATGACATATACCGCCTACACATGCAACCTCGGGAGGCTTCAGCTAGCGGCCAGCGTGAGTGTAGTCTGAAAGCGCGAAAGGCGGAGCTTGAATTTCAGGTATGTCCCTCTTCGGCGAATGTATTTCAAAGATGGAGGCACAACATGGATTCAGCCAGTCGAGCGATTCGACCGTATGTATTTTAGATAGCAGATTCTACACTTACGAGTAATTGATTAGTGGGTGGAAGTATTTACACATGAATGAGCACATACTTTTGAAAGAAAACATAGGGTTTTGCTAAGAATTAACTCAAAAAAGTACACAGTGTAGCTTTAAAAATGTAAGTTTTTCCCAACATACAAGTAAAAATTTTTAAGTGAAGTCATCTTTATAAAATACTTTAATTGGTAACACCTAAAAAGTTACCAATTGAAGTAATGTTTAAAGTTAATCCAACTTTCACTTTTTACAGTGTATGTGCTAAACTGCTTACTATTTAAAAATTACATTTCATTAGAACAATCTGGTGAAAATCTGCTGGTACATGAATTAAGGAATTTTGCTACAATGAAAAGACATAAAACAGTCATGGATATTTTTGCAAAAGCTAAAGCTCTTTGTTAACCCAGCATGATTTGAAATAATTCCCAAAAGGAAATCCGACCTTCTGAATCTACGGTTTTGACATGACGAGTCACACACATGACGGGCTAAATACATGTTGTGAAAAGCTTCGCATTGTGCACGCTTGAAAAAAAGTCACTGGCTGCCACTGTATGGATGTCAATGGGGCTTCTGATGGGTTTGGTTACAAACATTACTCAAAATATCTTCCTTTGTGTTCATCAGAACACAAGAAATATATACATTTTCATTTTTGAGTGAACTATCCCATTAAAGCTCATCAGTTTCACATCAGTTTCTTTTAATGAAAACTTGGGAACCACAGCCAACACATTATATATATTGTCACGACACACACGATGTTGCATTAACCCTTTGAGCAGCCCCTTTGGGAACAGACTATCAGAGTTCTGTCTGTATTTCATGACTAAATATTTTAATATGCATGTAAGATATTAAAAAGCCATCAGGTATATTGCTTCAATTAGATTAAAAAGTGAATTTTGTCAACTCAGCAACAGCCTATTGCCAGTCAATTAGGATCCGTAATAACCTGATGGAGGCCCGTTTGAAATCATCTGCACTAAAAGTCTGACAGCCTACCTTTAAAAGGGTCAGCGCTGTGACCTTTACTCGCCAGGGGCTTTAGATACACAATATGCTTCTTTCAGCATGCACGAGAGATTCTGCATTTGAGTCAATGAATGCCCGTCGCTCCGGTCTAGTACACCTCAAGCTTGCTTCTCATTTTCCCGCACAATAGAAATCAATGCAAAAGTCATTCACATATTAATTTCCAAAATGCAGCCCCGCTGTTTCAACCTCTTTGAGAATTGGTTGACAAATGATTCCTTTTCACATTACTTGAGTATGTAACAGCCAGTGGAATCCAGATTTGGACACTTTCCTCTCAGTTAATAGTCCAACCTTATGATCATCAATCTTTGCCGACAGATAATATTGATTGGAAGCCAGATTAAATCAAAGTTATTCCACTGCTGTGGGTATTACAGAGTGCCGCTATTATATTAAAATGACTCTTGATTTAATATCACAAGAACAATGGTCAGAGACACGCACCTCTCATAATCTGGGGTTTTACAAAAATGGGAACTTGAAACAAAAGATTGATAGAAATACAGATGTATGTCCTAAAATGGCTCATTTCTGCTAATCAGTTGCACTTGCTAATGTAAGCTCTAATTTTTCTATTGCTCACTTTTAGGGTTAGCGATTTTCTATTTTCTAACTCTGTTAATCTTTAGGGCATAATTACTTGAACCGTTTTTGCTACAGACATGGATGACAAGTTAAATTTAGTCTTTTGGTCTGATATTAGCCTACTTTTAGCAATTAGAATTTCGAATCATAAAATGGACAAATCCTAATAGATTTACATTGAAGGAAGAAAATTCATAAGGATTTGAAATCAGGGTTGCAATGTGTCCTTATAATCCTTTCCAAAAGTTTATGAATCCGGGGAAAAAATGTCAAGGCCTTGATTTTTTTTTTTTTTGAAAATAAACATATATAGACACTTTGAAAGTGCTTGAATTTATTTGGGGCACAAAGTTTTATGGAAAACTTCTTGCAAAAATAAAAAAAAATCCATATTATTCCTTCCGATCCACTTACTCTATGTGTTATGCACATTTACACATTAGGCCCACTGAAGTGCCTTGAGCATTATTTGATGTCATGATGACGTCATTTTAACTGATATGGAAATCAGAACGGAACTATCGAGAGGACCCCCCTTTTTTAAAAACAAATAGCGCAGTGGGAACACTGTTTTGACCTTAACCACACAGACCATCTTGACAATCACATAGCAACATCCTAGCAACCCCCTGCACTGTCAGGAAAAGTTTTGAATGAAAGTTTTATACGGTTACAGACAACAATATATTATTCACTATGTCATCATATAATTAAATAGGGTGTTCACACTGTCAGAAAAAATAGTCTCAAGCTGTCAATGGGGCGGTACCTTTGCACCTACTGTAAAGAGCTCATATTAGTACCTCAAATGTATACATATCTATAACTAAATGATATATATTAGGACATTTTAAAGGATACTGCCCCAGTAACAGCTTGGGACCATTTTTGACCACTTTTTTCTGACAGTGAACAGGGCTGTCCCTGATGGGGTGAAAGGGGTTGACAATTATAGGGGTCCCCACTGCCCAGACAGCCCCACAGATCCTAAGTTATAATAAACAGGCCCCAATTATGTTAATGATTTGTGGTATTTATTGGATATATGCCTGAAATATGAATGAAAACCAAAGAATTTGGTAAAAAAAGTTTTCTAAATGTCTCATTCTCTCCCCCTCTAATAAAATGGTTTAATCTGATACGACAGTGTTGAAATTATTCAGTTCAATCAGTGACAAACATCGGAGGGAGCCAATGAATATGTTAGTCCCACCTTCAGCTTGTGAACAGAACCAAGACTGAGATGTTAGAAGAGCCGTTGTATCTCAGTCGGTCAAGATGTTCTTTAACAAGACAGGTTAGTTATTGTCATTTCGATGCCCAATTTTCTTTTGTGGTAAGATTAGCGGCTACGGCTAAAGGTGTTGTCATTTTCTCATTACTGTATCAATGCGCGCTTTCAGATGGGACATGGCAGTCCCAAGTTTATAGTTCATTTTCAACAGGAGATATGAGGAAAGTGACAAAACGTGGACAGTTTAACAGGTGGAGCAAAGGCTTGTGATAAAAATAAAGATTTTTTAACCATCTGTAACCTCAGAAAACTTTAATTCACTTGCCGAGACTTTGAAAAAATAATGATTGTGTGATTTTACACCAAACAGACACCAACATTGTATTTGTGCTGTTATTTTTGTCCAGTAAGATGTATTTAAGTACTTTTGCTAGGTTAAAAACAGTTCCCTTTCAATACGGTTCACTTCGCATTGCGTCAGTTAGCTGACGCTATGGGGGAAACTCCTGTTTACTCCGTGACTGAAGCCTATTGGTTAACGTCTGTACAAAGTACAGACCAATGACGTTTGAACACGTCCTTATATAAGCGCGGTTCAATCGTCAGGAGCTCATTATTTTCTCCTTCAGCGCGAACCTCTCGCTGCTCCGAAGAAAAAGAAGAAGCCTTACCTCGCCGTTGACAAAAGCCCTGCAGCGGAGTCCAGGCCTAGCGTCTTCCCCTGCCGTTTTCCGTCTGAGAACCGAAGATAGCAGAGTCCAGGTCTAGCGTCTTCCCCTGTCGCTTTCCAGCCGAGAACCGAAGATAGCCTTCGCTTGCCGTGGTACGAGCCCTGTGCAGCGGACACATGCCTGACGAGGTCTCCCCTGCGGCCGCCCGGTAAGATCAATATTTTTAATATAAAGCTATAAGCTAAAAGAGCAGGCGCTGTTGTAATAGCGTCCAGCACAGCGGCTCGGTGAGACTCTCTGCTATGAATTTCCTCCGAGCGCGTTACCGGTCTGGCACCTCCCACGCCGGGACCGCACTTATGCTTTGGTTGTCTTATCCATGTTTCGTGCTCCCCCTGCTGTTCCTCTCTCGCCGGGATGAACACACGGCGAGCCATGAGACTAGATGGATGCATAGACAAGCACACATGGACTAACCCCCCCTGTTCTGTCACACTGCAACCGTTCATGCTTACAGAGTCCCTTCGCTCCTCTCACATTCAGTGGCGATATCTCTGGCACATATATTAATCCCCCGAGTGCATCGGGTGATACTGTTCATACGACGCATGGCTGTTCTGTCTGTGTTGCTGCTCCCCTCTGCCGTTCCTCTCTTGTTGAGATGAACAAGCGGGGAACCGTATAACTGGATGCATACGACAAGCAAACACGGGCGGTCTGCCCCTGTTCTCTGTCATAGCACAGCCACTCGTGCTCCACGCTCGCGGAGTCCCTCGCTCCTTTCCCCACAGTGGTGAGGTCTCTTAACGGCTTAGTTAGCAGGCGGTATTACGGCTCGTTGCCTCGAAATGCAGCTGTCTAGTGTTCAACGATTACAGAGCTTCATGCCCCTCCCCTCCTGGAGCGGCACGTTCTCATTCGTCTGCTCGATAAGGCGGACACGCCTCTATTGGAGCGCTAAAACACTTATTATAGAGTTTTACTGGCCTGAGCCTGTCTCACTTCGGATAGCTCACTGTTCGTCTGCCCGGTCATTTCTCTCTGGTTTAGACGGAATCAGAGGCAGAACGAATTTGTTTATAATATACTGAGGCCCGAATACCTCCCTTTATTCAGTCCCGTCCTATATCAGTGCGCTGAATATTGGTACATTCTTATATACCCGGTTTTTCTGCCCTTTTAATAAACGGCAAAACCGCGGGCCTCACGGCAGACTTCCTCTCTGCGATGGGTTCAGTCTGACATTAAACCACCAAGACATAATGCTCTGCTCCGTGAGCCGTTCGGTCACCGTCACTACTGAGGCTTGTGCACCTGAACGGCTGAGCTCTGGTCTCCACAGCACAGCTACATCAACAGAGAACGAAACTGTCTGGGAGAAAGGGTTAAGTCGCGCCTCGGCTGGACTGCCCTGAAATGTTTTCTGTGTGCTGTTTATCCAAACATACTGTGTAATACTGTCGGTTATGCGACCTCACTATAGTGGCGAACGGTATTTAATTCCTCTAAAAAGAGTAATTTCCGTGCTTACTATACTGTGTATTGACACCCACGGTTGTACGGGGTCTCTAAACACTTTATCGCCTTACTGACAAGCAATCAGTAATACGCACACACGGCCCGCTGTCCATAATTCTATCGACGCTTGCCGAAAAAAACCCGGTTTGGCCATATACTGTGTATTGACACCCCACGACTGTACGGTGTCTCTAACACCTTTCTGCCAAATTCGCTCGAAGCCCACCTCAGTTTCTTCGCTACGATGCTGATGGCGCAAACGAGCACGGTCTTACGGCTGTTATTCTCTCTTCCTAGAGAAAGGACAGCCTCAGACTTTTACATGGCTCCAAGCGTTTGAATCGCGCCCTCTCTGGACGGCCACTCAAAGGCTTACAGCCAAGCGGTTTATGACGTTTTTCGGCCATATAGCTGATTTATATTAGCGGATCCGAAGACGCTCACACCTCCGCTCCAATACTCGGAGATATTAAGGGTAATATCAACCTCAAGTGAGCTTGCTACCCGCCACAATAAGTTTCAAAGCTCAAAGCGCGTGCACAGTCAGACGCGCGCGGCATCTCGTTTAAGACGGGCACACGTACCCCTCTAACGAGCCTCAGAAAGCTGAATATTGTGGCATTCTGTTCATAAGTCCACTTCAGTTTGACTAAGCAAAGGTCCCGCACCGAGCTGACGGCCGGGAAGCTTGCTTAAGTTACACACGGCTGCATGAAGTGCTGTCATTACGAGCTAGCCCAGCATCTGCTGTGGGTTGAACACGCTTTACGACGGCAATCAGCCTTCGGCGCGTGGAACGCCGTTTGTCTCATATAAATCACCTTGTACTGTGAATACGGTACATTAAGGGGATGATTTAGCACTGCAGCACTCTCGACCGTGTTATTGTGATAATGCGGTCGGGCAAACTACGGTGGTTTCATTATTTACCGAACCAGACTGAGATCTCGCCCCCTGAACAAGCTGACGAGTCATTTACTTTATAAACTCATTGCATCGCTTTATAAGCTATGTTCAATCAGAGTGATACGCATCTCATGCTTAAACTACCAAGATTCAAAATATTAACCTGCCTTATGACACATTGACGCAAGCTGCTAGGACCCCTTTCACGAGGCGTCCTTATGCAAAGTCTAATTCAGTCTGTCTAGTGACATTGAAAGTCTAAACCCCCCGCGAATCGTGGGTGGAACACTTTTCTCCTCACTACAGAGGCACGGCGGCTCTCTCCCCTACCTATATCTATGTGGCCATGATAACAATGAACCACGCTTTTACGACCGACCATTCATTTAATTCACAAGCCTGTCATCGGTGGAGGTAACAGCGAACCATGCTTTTATGGCTGGCCATTCACTTTATTCATAAGCCTGTCATTTCTCAGATGCGGACGGTGCCCGAGGCACAGCGCTCTGGAACTGTCCAAGGTCCTGTATGACAGATACGTCTGACGTACATCAGACGATCAGCTGTTCATCTGCGTCACAGATCACTCACTAGAGCACCTGTCAATACAGGTTAATTATGGATCGTTGACGTTATCACCTCCCGTGACAATTATGCTCACTTGTCTTAGAGCATGGGCATGGTCTTAGAGGTTTCTCATTTGACAATTGTGACACGGCCGGCTGGTCCCCCGCCGTCCACGTTGTCAGTTTACAGCTTCGACATCCCTGCTTCGCGCACTACTGAGGTTTGTTGCATTAAAGGTGCGCCCATTAGCTCACCTGTATGCACGATATGGTTTTTAATTATATGCGTCCACCGTGCGCTTAGAGAAGCTCACATGTACACGCTATAATATTTTGGTATACAATAAGATGCGCTTGGAAAAGCTCACCTGTATACACAGCTGTGTTATGCTTTGTGACACATACATTGTTGTTCATCTGCGTACGTTCACGGTGCGTTGGGTGCCCACCGTTACGTTCATCAATCATATCTGTACACATTCACGGCGCGTTCTGTGCACTGATTTATCTATACGCATTCACGGTGCACTGAAGAGTTCACCCGTGTGCGCACAATTTATTATCAGAACACATGACGGCGCGCTCGAGAATCTTGCCGGCCTGTGCATTATAACACTCTGATTCATCTATATGCATTCACGATGTATTCAAGTGTTCACTTGTGCCCGTGCAATTTATAGTCAATACACATTTACGGCGCGCTTGGAAAGCTCACCGATCTGTGCACTATAATACTACCTATATGCATCCCAATGCGCTCGAGGGCCCACCTGGGTTCACACTATTGTGGTATCTGTATAATCCCACGCTATGAACCGTTCTGCCGCATATTATAGTCAGATCGGCCGTTCGTGAGCTTCGCAGATCACTCACTACGTATGTCTGTTGCTAACAGTGGTTATTTAGATGGATCGTTGAAACCATCGCACTGGCTCACGCCCCTCTATGAGCTATGTCCTATATAGAGCCCACTCTGTGCGAGTTTGGCTTCTTCATGAACTTGGTCTACAGGGGTATCTATATTTGATATCTGCTACGCGGCCGGCTGGTCTTCGCCGTCTACGTTGTCAGATTGTACAGCTCAGACGTCCCTGCCCTACGAGCGCAGGTTCTCTCGGCTCAATCATGCACGCTCATGCGTTTTATGTGTACACCACGGTGCGCTCAGCGAGCTCACCAACGTGACTCTGAATTTACTTATCTCGCACAGCCGCGGCGCACTCGGTACCTCGCCGTCTTGTGCTATGTTATGTGCCCCCGGTGCATTTAAAACCCCACCGTGTGCGCGTCAACAATTTATATGGTGCTTACACATTTGCTTTAAAGCGGTGAATATGCCAGGTATAGGGCCACACGCAGTGTCTCTCCGGTAAGGGACTTCAGTACGTTGTGTATGCACGGCGTGATGGGATTACGTTCCCCCATAGCGTCAGCTAACTGACGCAATGCGAAGTGAACCGTATTGAAAGGGAACGCTTAGGTTACTCACGTAACCCCGGTTCCCTGAAATAACGGGAACGAAGCATTGCGTCTCTTGCCGTGCTACAAACGTCTACGCAGCGAGTGTTATTCGGCTGTGCGCTTCAGTCGAATAATAATGAGCTCCTGACGATTGAACCGCGCTTATATAAGGATGTGTGCATCCCGCGCGCGGGTTCAAATGTCATTGGTCTGTACTTTGTACAGACGTTAACCAATAGGCTTCAGTCACAGAGTAAACAGGAGTTTCCCCCATAGCGTCAGCTAACTGACGCAATGCTTCGTTCCCGTTATTTCAGGGAACCGGGGTTACGTGAGTAACCTAAGCGTTTTTTATCCATGTATTATATATGAATTTACTGTTTTTTGTCGATGTATTTGCCTTAAAGGGATAGTTCGGCCAAAAATAATATTAAACCCATGATTTACTCACCCCAAGCCGTCCGAGTTGCATATGTCCATCGTTTTTCAGACAAACACATTTTTGGATATTTTAGAAAATGTTTTAGATCTTTCAGTTGATTAAATGTAATGTTACGGGGTCCACCCATTGTCCACGACCTTCAAGTCCAAAAAAATCCTGAATACAGAGGAGTCTTATGCTTTGTGTACACCTAAAGACTTTGAAAAGATTTAGAAAAGACTTTATAAGATTATCAGCTCACATCTAAAGACTTGGGTTCACAGTTTTTAGTCTCAGACTAAAGATTTTACAAACACTGAATCTTGTAGTGACACTATTTACAAGACTACAACAAGATTATTTTAGCTTTTTATCATCATGCTCAGCAGTGATTTAACAAAAATGTATGCGCGTGTCCATTGTGCTTTCACACCAGACGGCTAATTATAGACCCAATATAGTCCAGCTATGAGTAACCCACTTCTACCTTAAATAACCTTGAATTTGGTTACATGCCATTTTTGCCCAAATAACTTGAAGATTTATGATATTCCAACAGGTGTTCAAATGTGTTTGCTTTCATTTCTTTTACATGATCTAAAAGTATTTGTATTGTCTATTTTTTGGCTATGGTTAGATGTCTATTAGACTTTCACTGGCAGCCCAAATTTAGCCTTGTTAGCCAAACATGCTTGCTGGGTCAGGAGGTATAGGAAGGACTTCAGTGTAAGACAGCACTGCATGTACAGTTTTCCCTAAAGATATTGTTCAATGTTCACATTTCTACTTTTTTTCTTTGGGCTATGCAGTGCTTTTCCTTTCTGTATGGCAATGACATGGTTTGTCAATGAATTACAGTACAAACAGTAAAAGCGTAAATGTAAATTTTTAAACTCCCACATAACTTACACTAAGGTGTAAATTACAATTTACAATACTTGTCTCAAAACTTTAGCGATAGTTTACATCAGGAAATCACTTCAGAGTCAACTGTTATATTGACAACGTGACTAAACAATTTGACTGTCTTATACATGCACAATGACACATTGACTTGTCATTCTGATGGCAATGACATGTTCATTGACACAGATATTTGAGAGATGAATTTTGAGTAAGAGACTGGCTTTTGCAGGTTATCCATGGTGTTTTGCTACTTGTCCGAATTGTTTTCAGAAATGCACTTACTGTTTTGCAAATTGTGAGTATGATTGGAGAAATGTACCAAAGCGACTGAGAAAAACTGTAATAACAGTATAAAAATCTCAAGTTCACATTACTTTATTTTATATGCATTAATGAGCAAAACCTCTTCAAGACGGTTTTTGACGGTCAGTGTAATTTATATAGCTGTGATTTGTTTAACCCACATTGTTTTCGTGCTGTTCTGGTTCGTGTAATGACAGATATAGACACAATACACAATTATAGACATAAAAAGCCCTTGGCACATTATTAAATCTGTTTCTCTTACATTTTAAGATAAAATTAAAAAAATGATTGACAGCATGAAGCAGTGGATCGTGTTTCCCGTCAACAGTTGAAGCATAAGATTTCGATTTATAGATGTACGTTATCTGTTTCTCTGAACAGTATTAAGCTATATGAGGACTCATTTGCTGGGCAGAGAGTGAATGACAGCGCAGTCTTCTGATGTTTTTAAATATTTCATTGCTTTCTTTTACATTGCTCAAAGTCATGACTGTTTGAAACACACATTTATGACATTTATGGCGTCACATGTATGACCGCACGCGTGCGGTGTACGTGCTTGTGCTTTAACTTGTTAACATGGGCGCCGAAAAAAACATGCGCCGCTTACGCGTTGCTCACGCTTGCGGTGTGAAGAATGTAAGCACATACCAGAAAACATTAGCACGTTATGCCATTAATAGAGTTGTAGAGTTAGCATGTTAACACATACAGGCAATATCGCTCCACTTTTTTTCTTTTTCCACTCTGTCGTGGTATGAATGGCAGTTTACATCAAAAAGACACGGCTGCTCTGCCCACCGTTCATCAATGCGCTCCTCTTTATCCACGGTCCATTTTCGCCTACTTCGCGCTCGTTGTGTTTCCACATCCGTCGACATGTTTCTTTGTTGTGACTGATGGCTTCCTGTTTCCGGAGAACGAGTTTATTGGTTGTTGATTGTTTTACGTCATGAGACTACGCTGGGACTTGCGATAATATCAAACATGTTTGATATGAAAGACTAAAGAAAGACTGGCATAAATCGGGTCGCCGACTGCAGATTATCACCTCACAGTTAACGATCGAGACTACAGGAGCGCGCCGAGACTCCAGTTAGATTCCTAAAGACTGCCGGTCTTTAGTCTGGGACTGTGAAAATCCTTTGGTGTACGCTAGGCATAAGATGGCGGCACTACCGGAAGGTATTTATTTTCGTTAATAAAGTTTTAAATATGGATATTTCTACAACAACACCGCGCGGATTACCCTCAGAAGACCTTTGTTTATCATCCTGGAGCCGTTTGGATTTAATTTGTGAGGGATGGACGCACTTTTTTTTGGACTTGAAGGTCGTGGACTATGGGTGGACCCCGTAACATTACATTTAATCAACTGAAAGATCTAAAACATTTTCTAAAATATCCGAAAATGTGTATGTTTGAAAAACAATGGACATATGCAACTCGGACAGCTTGGGGGTGAGTAAATCATGGGTTTAATTTCTTTTTTGGCCGAACTCTACCTTTAAAGTTCAAAAATTTTTATTTATTATTTCAAGCTTCTCACTAAGCGCTTGTAATGTAAATTGTCAAATGTAAAGGAAATTTGTAACTCATACGGCATTACAATTATTTCAGTTCAATAATAATCCAGTTCTGAAAATGAGAATAGTCGAAGCCTGTCTCCCGCCAAAGCTGTTTTTGGTAAAGGCCCCTCGGTGACCTAACACGCAGCTGATGAAATCTTGGTCATAAGGCAGCAAGAGCGAACCGCCCCTTACTTTCTTTTGAGACAGGTGCTGTTCTACCGCTTATGGGATCACAACAAGTGTTCGCATGACTCACGAGGCTTCTTGTGGTTTTACTGCAAGCGCAGAGAGGAAGGCTGCATTGCCGCATTCGTCAAACGTGGCTTTCACCGCTCATTCACTTTTGATGTATCATCTGAAACGGCATTTTAGATATTTCACCGAAACTGACAAGTGAGTGGAAAGGGCGCGTGTTTACTGCCCAGCTGTGGCCCCCTGAGAGGATATGAAGTAAGGGCCACCTTTCATTAGGTGCCAGCAAACCCTTAAAAACAGGTGCATGTGAATCCACAAGTTCATCTGAGGTTATGACCACTTTCACCGAAGATCGCAATGCCAGTGTACATAGATGACGAAATAAGTGAGTCATTAGCCTCTTTTCCACAACACATGTGGCATTGCAGCAGACATCAGCTTCTCTATGCTTCATGATCTCCACAAAGCAATATTTGATGAAACTATTTGTTATAGTATTGTGATCGTACACCATGACTAGATGGCCAGGCAATCACACACACACACAACACAAGGGCAATTTTAGCATCTCCAGTTCCAAAAACAATATTTCACAGGTGATTTTGTTTGTCCATTAAAAAAGAAACATGCTTTTCAAACCCAGATGGTGTAGTTACATCATCTACCAGCAGGAACTAATGGGACCATAACCAGTAAACCTTGAGCCAGACCTCTTGGTCAACACAATATGTCATCGGTTCTGAGTATCCAAAGAGTGGAAATGAAGAAGAGGAGGATGATGATGAGAGTGATTTTGATGGCTCTGCAGAGGCTGATATCATCAGAGTTCTTTGCTGAGTGCTCAGCATTACATCATCCGGGCCGTCGGCAGCTCGACTTACAACATGAAGAGTGCATCACGGTAGCCTGCTTCTGTAATGCAGTCCACTTTGAGGAAACATGAGAAAAGTGTCCAAATCAGTGCGGGTTCATACGGAGGTGAGCTCTGGATCTTCTTTCTGGGAAGCTTTACAATGGAAGTCGCTCAACATCAGCAGTCAAAGAGCCTGAATTCATGTGAACAGATGTGAAGTAGATATATTTAAGAGACTCTAAAGAGATTCAATACAAGAGTGTTTTGCGAAAGTTTTTATCATGTCTGGAGACAAATAATATATATTCAAGTAACTAATTTAAAGTGATTAATCGTTATGCATCCCTACATAACGATTAATTGCGATTAATCTATTGCAGAATAAAGTTTTTTGTTTGCATCTTATATGTGTGTAAACTGTGTATAATAATTATGTATATATAAATATGCACACATGCATGTATAATTTTAAGAAAAATATTTATTTATATATTAAGTATTTATATTTATATATAATATAAATTATGCATAAATATACACATGTATAAACACATGTAAACATTTCTTAAATATAAACATGCATGTTTTTGCATTTATATATACAAAGTTATTATACACAGTTCACACACATATATGATGTAAACAAAACTTTTATTCGGCTATCGATTAATCGTGATTAATCGTTATGCATCCCTAGTTTGAAGTAATGGCACCATACCGTTTATGGAGAGCAGGTTTATTGTTTTAATATAAGTGACAGCTGGGGTACATACACAAATTTTGAACATTAACCACAGTGTAGCTCATTAATGTATTGCATTTTGGCACATTGATAAAGAATTCAATGAATTTCTGATCCGCGGTGTGCATATTTGAGCTGTTTTGCAATGACTTGGAAAGTGAATAATTTAATTAGGTATTAACTAACATAAGAACACAAGAGTCTTCGAGTAATAGTGCAGGCATTACAATATCCCTGTTTATGTTACTGAGGCCAGTATGTCCAGAGAGGATTGGCTGACCACGACTCATGATGATAAATGAGGGGATGATGTAATTCCATGCGGCAGGACTGGATGGGTGACACACTCAGGGCTCTGCAGTTTGCTCCGGTTAGCCGGCACTGACATGATAATGATGACAAAAGCTTTACCAGTAAACATGGTTGTTGCAGAGTGGTTTAGAGACTCTTTATGGTGCAATGAAATTGAAAGATGAAGCATCTCTGTTACTGGGCATTCAAATATCACCAGACATAGTAAGCATGGAGCTATGACGAAGACGACAGCATAGAGTCACACAGTTTCTCAATAATCAGTACATCTGTCACGGTAATGCGACGCTGCAAATCTCACAGGCCCTTTGAGTCACTATGACAACATATTCCAATCTGTTCTCAGCGAGAACATCATACTGCTTAATCCCATAGGAAATAACAGCCAACTTAACTTTCTTTGGAGTTTAAGTAATTTCATTAATTGTATTCATTTCATGAAAATCTAATCAGAAAAAAAAGAATTTTCTTTAATCTTTCAAAAGATTGAGAAATAAGAAAACAATTATATTAATTGAATGCTTTTACCACATGTATTATATTGTATGTTCATCAAATACCACTTTATCAGAATCTTTTCATCATTTGCAATTTTTCTAGTAGCATCTTTAGTCATTTTGCAACTGTTTACTGTTTTGACAATTTTTTTTAAAGAAGGGGAGGTTTTATCACAAAAAAGCGAGCATGCACTTAGAGGGTTTTGCAGCAAAAGACAGTCAAATTTGTTAAATACCAATGAAATGACTAATGTGACATCTGTGAAGATAATGCATTTCAATAAGTCACTAATAACCTTTTCAATACCACTAAAATGAAATTACTGAACCTAAGAGCCTCATAGAAAATGCTTATTTACAAGAAAACATGTCAGGGTTTTGCATCTGAGCTCATCAATATATAAATGATAAAAATGTGAACTGCAGTATGACCCATTTAATATAATTAAAGGTTACAACAATACATGTGCACATGCTTTTAATATAATGTCTTGATATAATTTATAATAGGAATATACATGTACAATATAAATTTATGACTAAGTTGTATGGTGCCAGGGTAAATGCACACATTGTTTTAAAAAGCGCTTTCCATAAAAGAACATTATTCAATAACCATAAGCAGATTGGCGACCTCCTCGAAAGGCACAATCTTGTTTTTGTAAGTCCTGCCCATTCTCTAAAGCATTCTGTCTTTCTGTGAGGAGCAATGCCAGCGGCAGCAGCTGGAAAAACATAGCGAGCAAGGGCTTAAAGAGCCACAGTGTTAACCAAAACTCTCTTGCAAGCCGGCATGCAATTGCAGCCCTTAAGCAGATTTCTTACATTGTTTCTTTGCTCCATATAGAAATCCACACTGATGCAGGCACATCCACATGGGGGCCGCTATAATTATATCTTATGGGTTGACTGGAAAGCCTTGTGTTGTTGGCCAAACAGAAGCAGGGACTTATTCTGCACATTAAATTATATCTCTGACGCGAGGTCACGCTTTAGATGGTCCCTTTCGCCTGCTGCATCATTGTGTGGAAAATCCTATAATACAATGAAAGAGGATTATGATTGGAATTAAAAACAAAGAAAAAATGAGTTTTGCACTAAAATTTGGTTGATCATGTACATTCTTACCATGGGTTCACACCAGCCGTTTGCGGCATCAAAATCACGTCTAACGCGTCTAGTTTGCTGCTTGAACATTTTGAGTTTACTCGCTTCATTTAAAAGCCGCGCGTGAAATTCTAGTCATCAAGACAATCGCGGAAATTTGCATCATGTTAGGGGCTTCTGCGACTCCGCTTGCTTTCTGTAATCACGTCACTACTAGAGCAAGTTCAAATTTTTCGATTTG
Organism: Paramisgurnus dabryanus; assembly: GCF_030506205.2. NCBI lineage: Eukaryota > Metazoa > Chordata > Actinopteri > Cypriniformes > Cobitidae > Paramisgurnus > Paramisgurnus dabryanus. The sequence continues at coordinate 26,215,742 of NC_133353.1, forward strand.
CGCATTTGCCGCGACAACGCTCAATTCGCGCCATTAGCGCGAACGAGGCGGAATTGCGTCTACTGCGCCGCACTAAACGCCTCATTTACGCTGCGAGACCCCCAGATGCACGTCAACACGCCTTCACATTGACTTAACATTACAATCACTCACACTTGACGCCTCTACCGCGGCTGGTCTGAACGCAGCATTATAGTTGTCACTGGGACGGTACCTTTTAAAAAGGTCTTGATATGTAAAATTTTGGTACAGATGAGGTACCAATATGTACCTCTAAGATGCCAATGTGTACCTTTGAGGAAAAAATCTCACATTTTGGAACAAAGGTGTACTTTTTGAAAAGGTATCACCCTGCAAGGGTACCTTTTGTAGCTTGTCCCTGAGAGTCTAGTTCAAAACTTCTCATTAAAGATCATCTCATTAAAACCCCTTTAACACAGTGTGTTGATTCTAGAAAAGTCCCATAAAATTGCCAATGTGCCTTCTGTGTAAATCCAAACCTGTCCCGTAATTGATTTTGGGATCGCTCCCATAAAGGGAATCTGTAACATTTCCAAAACACGTCTTGTGTGAACAAAAGACAGAACAAATGTCATAAGGTATGTGTCATAGTCAGGATGTGTGTTACACTGCAACAAGAAGTTGTCGTTCAGCTTATTATCACGGGGGTTTAACATTGTTTTTTACCTTAATTGACGAGTTAACTCGTCAATTAAGGAAAAACACTTCCCTGCCAATGACAAGTATTTCCGGCTTTCCGCAATACCGCTTTTATCCACCAAGCCTCTTCCGCAACTTATAATACCCGGAAGTATCACCCTGGGGCACACAGCTCTATGTCCGTGTAAGTTTTGAGGATCACTCTGCATCTGATCTCTATCAAAAGTCCTTCACAAAAATAAAAATTATCTCAGGTTTTTGCTCAACATTTGGTGTTTTTGAAGAAACCTACCCTTTTTTAGAGGTGATAAAAATGAACTAATGAAGGTAGGATGGTGGTGAGTCTGTCCTTTCATTTGATATATTGTGAGTTTATATATTTAAAGAACAACATTTTCTGGAAGGCTTTACGCTTTTGTGAAAATCATAAAAATGCTGGCGCTGGCTGGCAACTTTTTAAAAAACGCTGGCGGGGAAAGAGTTAAATGACTCACAGCCTGTAAGTTATCTCCTGTTAACATTGCATTGTGACTGAATATTTCAAACATGGTAAGGAGCGTCACATTTCCGGCTGACATCAGAGGTATTCAGACCAATCACAACGAACAGATTAGCTGGCCAATCAGGGACACAGCGCTTTTTAAATTTGTGCGTTTTAGGAAGAGAGTGAAATCTGGAGCTACAAAAATGTACGGTATGTGGATAATAATGTGTTTTTACCATAAACCAAGCAAACACATTGTTTTTTACCAAATACACAAAATAGCATTGTTTTTTAGCAATGAAATAGGTGCACTTTAAGAAACTTTAAATGCACAAGTACATTTGTCTTAATCAATAAAACTGAAAATTCAAGCATAAGCTCACTTTAATCCTAATTGCTAATAGCAGTGCAAGAGATCATGAGTTTGATCCCAGGAAGCACACATACTGTACTAATGTATACATTGTAATGCACTGTAAGTCACTTTGGATAAAACATCTGCCATATGTACAGTAAATAGGTAAAATGTAAAAGTAAAAAAACTATTGATCTCATATGTGTATTCTTTAGAGTTTGAAGACAGTGTCTTACTCTGATCTCAAGTTTGCAAGTAAAATTTGTTTTTGTTTGTTTTCGCCAAAGGGATTTTAAGAGAAACATCTAAGCATTCTTTATTAAAACACAACATTTTACCTCGGGGGTATATTTATTTTCTCATGAAAAAAATTTTTTCTTACCCTGGTTACTTTGATCGAACCTTATTAATTTTTTCTCTGTCTATTTGTTGTGTTAAATGATGCACTTGCCTGCACCTGACTTGGTTTTAATAAGCAGACACGTGAATGTCAAAGTGGAGGGCACAGCCTCAAGGTGAGACTGTGGAAGTGCAGCAGCCTCGCAGACCACAGTTTATGAAAAAGGCAGGGGTGCGGAGCGTCTGTCTGATGACATCACCGCCTGGGCTAGGTAGTTCAGCCGAGGATGCGGTCGATTCAATAGGCTGTCGTCTGTTGCTGTGGGAAAGACTCCTCCAATCCTATTTTTCCCTCACCAGCCCTCCCTTAATGTATACATCACTGATTCCATGAGTGATTTTTCTCAGCATCCATGGCTCTCCAAAGGCAACATTATGCTGTGCTCAGAAACTGCGCTCCCTAGAGGCTTTCAATGTCTGGATATGGGTGGTGTTCATGTATGTCTATACAAGCAAACAGGATTCATAGTTTCCACTGAGTGGTGCATGTTGGGGAATTTGTACAAGTTGCACCAAGTGTTAAACTTTATCATGTACATCATTCTTGGGTGCACAGGGCAGAAGATGCATTTCTCTCTGAACTGTAAAGAAAGAAATACATTTGTGTAAAACTGCTGACTCCTCTGCCTTGTTGTTGAAGTTCTTACTGCACAACCACAATGCATGAGAAGCTCATACAATAAATCCTAAACCATTTGGTTGATCAACATCTGGACCGGAACTGCAGATCTATATCTGTATCTCTCTTGAGATGTTAATACAGCCGCCCCCTGGGTACATCCACTAAACCTGAAATGGACTCAGAGGAATAAAAAAGAGAAAAGGTCAGAGTTATGTGGTTTTCACCTGGTAAAGCAACACAAGACTTGTCAAAACTCTGTCAGTAATGACAGATGAAAGGTACAGCGGGAAAAGGAGACCTGACCTGACAGTGCAGTCTGCAGATCAACCCGTGGACAGATTATTCTCATCTCTTTCAGGAATACAAGCAAGGTAAAACACAGGATGGTGTGGTTGTAGAGTTGGGCACCGTGACATATTAACTGACCCATCTAGAGGGCATCTTTCAGACATCTTCAGTCCGCCGCTTAGACACTGGAGTCACTGTTACAGGCAGACCCCATGTCCAAGCATCTGTCTGCTTGACAAATGAAGCGAGATAACTGTCAATTAAGATGAAATTCCATCTACGCAGGACACGTTCAGAAACCCTCCCATCATCTGACTGACCCCGGATCAGTTTCTGTTCACTAATGAGATGGTCCGCAAACTGTGCCGCCTGTATTTTTTAGGACGGATCACAACACTCCGAAATGACTCATTATAATTAATTATAGCAGCGTTATGTGCCGTCTAATTGATCAAATTTGCTTTATTCATCTCTCATCATCAAAATGTAGCCATCAACAACGTTTTGCAGCAATCCGCTGAGTCAGCATCTCTCTGTTTGTGCATCCTAACCCGTTTTACTGAAAAAAGCAGACAGTTAATGTGTTGAAACTTTTGTTTGATGTTATTTACTGGCAACAGTTTGTTCAAAGTTAAATGAACATTAAACCTTAACAAGTCTTTGTGTTTACAGAATAAAACTATAAAATAACAGCCTCGTCCAAAGCATTCTGGGAACCAGAAATCCTCATTAACCTTTTTCTGTTTTTTTCCTTCAGATTTTGTTTCCCAGAATGCTTTGCATAAGGCTGTTATTTTAGTTTTATTCTTTAAAGATAAAGCCTTGTTAATGTTTAATGTTTAATGTTTATTTAACTTTGAACAAAATGTTGCCAGTAAGTAACATACATTTAATTCTACAGTAAGTTACCGGCAACCATCTGCCAGTAATACTGTAATTTCTACAGATTTTTTTACAGTGAAGGAATTATCTGTTTATATATGAAGAGTTTAGATGCAAAAGCTGCTAAACACTAGCCTGATTAAACCCAGACCATTCTCAGTAGTAACTGAGTTATGGTTTGGCAAAGCTTCGTAGACAAATCATTTCCAAAGGGGCGTCACCAACAGACCTCTCTCAAATGCCTCTGTGTCCAATTGGATAGACCTAAAACAAATCACAGCGATGAAGGAGATGACATATGCAGAGCTATATCAGACTTTTGCTGGATTCAGTCGGTAAGAAAGCGATAATCTCTTTTTTTTAAGATATGAAGACTTCAAGTGTTGTTCTTTGCTCGGGTTTTAACAAAAAGGAAAAGTTTAAATTGCTTAATACAGCTGATTCGAATGAGTGATGTTCCACAGCGGCATCCATTTTTGTGGCTGCGCTGTCGTCATCGTGTAAACCCCGCCCCAACGTTTATGATTGGTGCCGCGATTTCTCTGCATTAGAAATGGGCTTGAATGGCCTCTTTGCCAGACTACTTGCAGATCAAATCTAAATTTGCCGGAATGCTCTTAGTGCATAGTATAAATTTAGCAAATACTTTTGCTTCAGATTTGCTTATCCCTGCCTCAGGCCGTTTAGAAATGCCGGTTTGTTGGCAGAATCCGTTAAACGTCACATTCCTTTTCTGCAAAGTCCTCTAAGTGCATGGAAGAAGAATTTGATGAACGACAGCCTGGAGCACTTTTAAACAACAACTTCTTGCACTAGCCGCGTGATGCGCTAGCGTGACCTTACATACTTACGCCATCACGTCGAAAGGTCACCCATGACGTATGAGAAACTATCGCTCCAGTGTTTACAAGTGTGGAGAAAGAGGACAGTTCATGAGGAATGATACTAATTAATTTCTTTGTGTCAGTTTATTGTTTTAAATGGTCCGCAAGTGTGCATTTCACATATGTAACGCTTGACCTTTCGATCTCATTATGCAATATATAAGGTTGTGCTGGCGTGTCAAGCGGCTAGTGTAAGAAGAGAAGTTGTGGTTTCAAAGTGCATGTTTTTTTTTTAATATTCTTGCCGAAAATGTTTGTTTAGAGCCCTTTGAAGCTGCGTTGAAACTGCAATTTTAAACTGCATTGAAACTGTGAACTGTTGAGGTCCAATAAAGTCTATCAAATTGAGAAAAATCCTGGAATGTTTTCCTAAAAAAAACTCTTCTCGACTGAACAAAGAAAGACACAAAAATCTTGGATGACATAGGGGTGAGTAAATTTTCAGTATTTTTGAGAATTATCAGAAAAATTATTTTAGGTTTTCTCACTTTAAAGGTTGTGTGTAAATTTAAGTGGCATCTAGTGGTGAGATTGTGTTTGCAACTGACAACTCATCCCTCAACTTGAAAACGCATATGGTAGCTGCCACAGGACGAACATGTTGTCGTCTGAGACAAAGTAGTGACAAAACACGCTCTTAAGAACAGTTTTGTAAACATGTCAGCAACTTCCCTGTAAGGGCACCCGCGGTGTATGGAGATAAAAACGGCTCATTCTAAGGTTCTAAGGTAACAAAAACAAAACAGTTTATCAATTGAAGTAGGTTTTTTAAGTAGAACAGCTTTCACTTTTTAGAAAAAAAAATGGATGCGTCTATCCTGGAGATCAAACCCATGGCTTTCATGTTGCAGCCACAGTACTCAACCAACAGAGCTACAAAAACATTGTATAAATTATTTTTAACCCCGTAAGACCCAAATATAGAAAAAACTTTGAAAAAAATATTAAACCTTTTATATGTTGTTGTAAGAGTCCTCTAATGCAAAAATCTATTGGTTTTTAATTTTTTTTTACATTTTGATAAGTTTTAAGGACATTAATGTGAATTAACAATAAATTAACAGTAAATGGCAGGAGTAAGCATTTCTGGAATTTTCAATAGGGAAAACTGGAAAAAACGTGCACGTCTTACTTCACTTGAAATAAATGAACATTTCTATGAGCATGCAAACCAATAACATTATGTAATAGTACTGCCAAAAACACATTTGAGATGGATCATGGCCCGCAGCAGGAAATAACCCATTAGATATTTTGTATCAAATTACGACTACACAGACTCGTTTTTGTCATTGAAAAATTTGGTTTTATCAAAATTTGGTTTTACCAAAGGAGAAATTCCTTGGGTGTTCCAACAAATAAATGTTAGTGTTTGCAACACAGCAAATTCATCTGTTCTCAGAAATACATACAGAAACATTAACAGCTGGTTCGGGGAAGGAAATATTACAGTCTGTAATTAAATTTGAAATGAAGTGGTATTTCATCTAGTCTCATTAATAAAAGAGAGGATTTCTGAAGAAAAAAAAAATTATTTCAGGCGATATGAGAAGGCAATTGAGATCCTTACAGTGTTGTAAAGAGGAATAGCTTGATCTCTTTCAATCCTTGCGTTTTTTAACTCAATATAATCAATGCCGCAGCTCATAAAATGATAAGCCTTTCAATTCTTTCCCAATATGACTGTTGTACAGCTACATTCAAGATGAAAATAATTAATTCGTCTTCACAGTTTTCCGCTGTGGATCTGTGCTGATTGCCTATTAGAGCCTCATGCACTTTTGAGTCTCTCTGATACGCATGCGATCTTCAGATTGAGGGCACCAGTCAGTTTGTCCAATGGCAGCTAAGATGACCGTAATGAAAATGTGCTCTTGCCCAGAATCATGGCTTTGAAAGCTGATGTGGACTTTGATGGAGATCCTTCCTCTGGGTCTAATGAAAAGCAGAGATGGGTCTGTCTCGTACAGGATTGCAATTAGGCCTCCAGCAGGCTAGCAAATCTCCACTTGGTGCGGGAAAGAAAAGGATAAATACCTTTTCTCTGAGACATGGATAAAATGCCACCACATTCTCCTGACCTTAAACTTTGATCAGTTATTTTCAGGATAACCAGATTTTCCTGATTTTATTAAAAGGTCGCTTTGCACCTAGAGGCCTGGAGCTTTACTGGGGGATCAATGATTTAATCATGTTAGTGGTGAGCCTATTGGCTGGAAAGTCTTTTGTGATATTCTCTTACTGTTTTAATGAGTTTTGGTTGAGATGAAACCACATGAGAGTGGTACGGATTAGCCAAATGTTCTTAAGGAAAATATCTAGGAAATCTCTTTCTCAGATATCATTCAGGCCTGGCTGCAATAATAGCTGAAACCTTCTTGCTGGAAAGGTTTGCACCTGGCACCAAGATGTTAACTAAACAGCAAGGCTAGCTATAATCTGTGCTTTTTAAGAGCCAATCAAATGACAGGCTGGTAAGCACAAGCCATCTGAATCCAGCCATTTATACTATGCCAGCGAATTAGCATCAGTATGGTTTACAGGTGCAACGGAGGTGAAGATTTGCAGTAAATATTTATCCTCTATAGTGCTAATTACAGGCCTGCTGGTAATTGTAGGTCTGATCAACAGCATGTTGCACTAGTTTAGCTGTGTATTGTTAGTGTAATTAATCACTTTTTGGCTTAACTGTGGACTGTGAAAGGGAAACCAAACAGCTCCATTGAGGATGCACCGGAGAAAAAAAGGAATAAAAACAAATAGAACTGCATGCTTTTGTTTTCCTTTGTCTCAACCGGTTTTATCTCACAAGTCCATAATGAAGTCTCTTTTCCCAAGTCAAACTGCGCGGACAGTGAAGTATCCCCCGTCTTCCGAGGACTTGAGCGATCCACCCGCGGCAACAAAAACAACACAGATGCCCTTGCAGATGCACAAAGAGGTCACGCGCTTGAATTCAGCCATCCATCCTTCTGAGCTTTTGCTCTCAACCTACCTCAATTTTTCTTCATAACAAGGCCTCTGTTGGCCGATGGCCGACTGATGGGTATCTCACTTCCATCACCTGAGAAGAGCGTTATGAGCTGAAACTCTGAGGAACCAGTAAATAAACACATTAAAGTGTAGTGGGGACACAGCTGCAGCCATAAAGCCAGAAGCTTCTCCAGAATTATTCCTCACTATAACGGCTTTCTAAAGGACCTGGGAGGTTAATTATGGATTTGAGACCGTCGCCCAGATACTTTGGCGGCGCTTTGAGATTTTCCTCCTCCAACAAGGCTTGTGGTGGCAATCGTACAGCCTCCTCAATTACTCGACGCGCCTGTGGACGGAAAGAGGCATTTACTCTCACATGAATTCTATGAATACCAATAGATTTGTTTTGCAAAACACAATTAGAGCAGACAATGGCTCAATAATCTGTGAGGATGCCGGCGTGCATTGGCAAACATGCACTTTCTGTTAAGTCAAGCTGATCTCAGCTTAGCATTGTGGAGGTCTGGTCTCAAAATCATTTAATACACGTGTCATCTTTTTGAGAACTTCCAATCAGTATTAAATTCTTTTTTAAAGTGTTGTGTTAGCAAACACATGCTGACAGAGTATATACTGTACCTTGAATCCACTGCAAGTTACTTTGAATGAACAAATGCTTTGTCTGTCAAAAAATTAAGAGCTCAGATGTCAAACCCTCTAAGGACTTTTATGTTTAGGTTCAGTAATTTCACTTTTATAGCAAATTATTTTGACAAATGTCACGTTAGTCATTGGTATTTAACAAATTTGATCTGTCTTTCAATGCAAAACCCTCTAAGTACCTATAAAAATCTCTCTTCACTGACCTTGAAATTAAGATAGAGGCTCAAAAATTTGATTTGTTTCCTTATATATTCAGGAAATATACTTCAACCTTGTAAAAAAATACTTGCACCTTGATCCAAAAAAATTTCCGTGCACTTAGAGGACTTTTTTTACGGATTCTGCCAACAAAGTGGTATACGCATTATTCAGTCTACCATCAAAACACAGAAAATACATAGTTTTACAAATTTCCGTAGGACAAAGAACATCAGAAAACGTGGATTGTTAAAATTAGAAGGGGCATATGACCTAATTTTAGATGAGAATAACGCATTGGGTACATAATATCGGCTTTGGATATTAGCCTGTTGGCTAATTGCTAATTTCTCATGTTGTTAGCATGTCTTTTCTTTAATGCTCACACAACACACGCTGTTTCTGCATTTCTGATGTTAATCTGGAGTTCCTATAGAGTAGTATTACATCCTTTATATCTCCGAAGAGTCTTTAGTTTAATCAGATTTATAAAAGAAATATACGCTTTACTGAATCTTTCCGATAACGTACGAAAAAAATTAAGAATGAGGAGTTACTACCGCGGGAGGAGCGAATACGAGTCATGCAACACTATACAACACCGTTTAACTTATGATCCACTACATGTTTGTGTCATTTATATGATATGCATGCGTCTATTTTCAAAATAAGACATGAGTCTACTTACCGCATGCAACTCATGACCTGATTGGGACTTTTCAATGAAATCCAGTGCGTCAAAAACACACGCAAAGCTCAGCTGCTACCCCGGATAAACAAACTATATCCATTGTTTTTATAAGGCTGGCTTTCTTCTCCTTACATCCAAGAACACACTTCTTCATTCATGCCATTGTTGTGTTTTTTTATTAAACAAAGCTGTCATGTGATGTGATAAAAGTTCTAGCGTCTCCCACTGATTGACGGGTGAGCGGGGTTTTCCGGGGGAAGTGCCCTTAAAAAGAATTGTAGACGGTTTCATCGGCCGCACGTGCGCTGACGCGATACACGTCTGGATCCGAACTTTACTTCCGGATTCGTTTTTTTAATGGTCTGACTAGTTGCTAAACTGATCTCTTGACCAAATGCTTCATCGAAAATAACAAATGTTTTGGTTTCCTAGGTAATCTATGTGTTGTTTTTTTGCTTGTTATATAAATAAACTACATTCAAAGAACTTTGTTGTTATTTATTCTTAGCGGATTTTACCGGAAGTTACGTGTGGACCACAAAAGCCACTTGTTTATGTTGTTACTGCTAAAACCATCTATAGAAACCCCTGAAACGTCAGCTGGACCCGTAATCGAAAAAAAAACTTTCTGAAACTTGTACGAACCCTGGCAAAGTGCATTCCGCACAGAAATACTCTGTAACACGCTAAACTGCTTTTTATTGACACTTTGCCTACGTTTAGCATAAGGAAACAACTCTTAAACAGTGTTAATAAGTCAGAATGCATGAAATACCATTTAAAACGCAGATATAGTGCAAAAACACACAATTGTTAGAGGTAAAACCCCATATGAAGTTGTGTACATATGTTATTTAGTTAAAAAAGGAACCCTGCTTCTGTCAGTTCCGGTTGACTATATTAGTGTTTTATATGGTAAATGGACTGCATTTATATAGCACTTTCATAGACCTATGGCCATCCAAAGCGGTGTCAGCCATGCAAGGCACCATCCAGCTTGTCGGGAGCAGCTGGGGTTAGTTGTCTTGCTCAAGGACACCTCGACACTTGGTCAGGTGGAACTGGGGATTGAAACACCAACCTTCTGATTTGTAGACAACATACATGAACCACTGAGCCACTGCCACCCCTTTTTAAAGAAAAGTAAGCATGCTTACAATTTTAGAAATTAGTGATTAGCCAACACACTAATAACAAAACAGATTTTATGTACACATTGCTCTTGCGCTGGATTTGAAGTGAAAGAATTTGATGAAAGTATTTGACACACATACAGTATAATACGTGGCGGGTGCATTCGGTCAATATAATTATCTATCAATATCATTTTTTAGGATGTGGTGTTTAGTGGCTTTTGAGCTCTTCAAATGTAAATGTTTGGCCAAAGAATGAAAGATGTTGAAGATGCATTTTTTATTTAAAAATAGAGACTCCCTTCTCTATATTAAAGTTCTGTTGTTTTTCCCCTTCTCGCTCACCATGAATTTTCTTATGGTGCCCTCCGGCTCTGAGAAGAAAGGTTTTATGAGCTTACCTGCTGTCTGTAAGTGTGGCTAGTCTATCTGACTCAGGCCTGACTGCCTGGCTGGACACAATGTAAATAACTGCTGAGTTTGTTTGGCCATATCTTTGCACATATCACTCCACAAGCACAATCCTGACAAGTTAGCCTATGGCGCTAAAGGAAGTGTTGAGTCATGAGGTCTAGGAGTTTGTATTGCACACCTAGGCTTTCAAAACGAGCAACTTGTTATTATTTCTCAAGTATACAGCAAGTATTATGTATATAGTATGAAGATCTTTTGAATAGATTAAAATCTGAATAAAAAGCCACATTTCACCAGTGCTTGAATATTATTTCCCACAATGGAATGTGCTTAAATTGACCTCTAAATAAAATAAACATGACGTCAGTAGCTGAATTATATAGGCCTAGTAAAAGTCACGTGATAATAATGTATGCTACTTTAAAAAAAATATATAATATATATAAAAGTACAACATTGTATTATGTTTTGTAAAGCTGTAAAGACAGAACCTTAGGTTACCACCCCAGCGACAGAAGAGGTACAAATTTATAATTTCTTATCAGACAGTGTAGAATGCACATGCATTATGTTGATTTTTATACACAACCACATTAAGCTCAGATTTCTTAATCTGATTAACAATTTGACCATGAATGCTGGAACATCCTCCTGCTGAATCATCTCTTGCCATAGTTGCCAAATTTAATTTGCATATCTAAAATTGCAAACAAATTGACGTAATTTTTAGTTTTGATATCATATACCCACATCAAACCTCCTTTATCAAAATTCCTCCCATAATGAGAGTAAATTCAAATCAGTTATACCAAGACAGGTGCTTAAAACATCAATCAACACATTGCATGATTCCTTGTACCTTGCTACATGTCTAAGGGCCTTAAAACAAACCTTGTTCCAATACACGGTTTAATATTTTACCCATGATTAAAAATCGTCCGCCAAGGCTGGTGGCGGCTCCTTTACACAAATATGTGTTTGTCGTTCAACATGAAATATTTTCTCCAAGCTTAGATGCCATTAATTTATTCTCTATGACTCGCCCTTTGGCTGCTATAGTGACACATGCCATTAATTGTAAGTGAAAAGAAAAGGGTAGACAGGCAAGGCAAGCTGTGCCAATCTAATTACACTGGTTTTCTTTTTGCTCCACTTGGTTTCAAAATAAACTATTGATATCAGTTATTAGATTAAGCGAACTGCTTGGTGACTTCGCACAGCTGTAGGCACTGTATATATGGATATCCTATTGATCTGATTTACATAAGTTTTCTATTAGTTCACAAAGTGCACTCAGCATATTGAACAACAGAAAAATTCAGATATGTGTGGTATACTAGTTATTGACCTACCACTGTTTTACTAGCGCTGGAGAAAAACAATACTATTAAAATTGCATTACAATGTTTTGGTCATATTTTACTTTGGACAGATTTGACCAGATGGATTGGAAAACATTGATTTGAAGTTGATGTAGATTTGAAACCCTTGTATTATTGTACAAAAAATAATCTGAGTTCAGATGCAAAACCCTCTAAGTGTGTAAAGGAGCACTTTTTTATCAGGCTCTTATGTTTAGATTCAGTAATTTCACTTTAATGAACTTTTCCATTGCATAGTACCCCACGGTATAGTTAAGTTTGGGTCGGGTCAGCTCACCTCACTTTGGCGTGGTTAGCTTTTCCATTGAGTTTAGTATCACTTCGTAGTGGGGGGGATTATAGGCGTGTCGTTATATTTGCGCTGCCTACTGCTGTGACATCATACACGTGAAAGCATTGTTGTACATTCCCATACATTCATTTATTTCTCAGTCTACCACAAAATTAAAATTGGCCACCACAAATAGATGTGTGCACATCGCGTTTATAACTACCTCTGTCTCACATGACAGTTTCTGTTCAAACACCCGACCCGTGGCGTCAGTCGACGGCGCTCCGCTGAGCCTCATTCAAGTTGCATTTAAGCATATATAATGCGAACGTGCACGTCGCGAATGTGCCGCCACAAACTGCAAGTCTGGAAAAAACTGTTATGGTGTCCCGGATTCTCAACCTGTGGATGATTTTCATCGCCAAAAGGGTGTTTGGAAACTTATAGCAGAACACAGATTACAACATGTTTGCTCGAGACAGCGCAAGCTAGCAGTAAGCTAAAGCTAATATTTACATTAAAGCGATGACGCTTCTCTCAGACCAATCAGTGACCTACAGTGTTTTTGCGTCACGTTTGGTATCAGCTCGGGTCGCTTGGAACCCCAACCGAGGTGGTACGAAAAAAAGTATCGGGTACTACATACTGCACCCATAGAAAAGCTCCCAAAAGTAAGCTGACCCGACCCAAACTAAACCAAACCAAACCGTGGGGTACTATGCAATGGAAAAGCGCCATAAGTAACTGAAATGCCATAAATGTCACTTTAGTTATTTCATTGGTATTTGACAAATTTGAGTTTCTCCCTCTAAGTGCATGCAAGCTTTTTTGGCAAAAACAAAGTACACAGTTGCAAAACCACTAAAGATGCAACAAGAAACATTGCAAATAATGAAAGTCAGAATGTAAAAATTAAGAAACTGAACCATAGCTACACTGTCAGAAAAAAGGTACAAAGTTGTTCCTTTTTCTGTAGCTTGGGTGGTACCCTAAAATATATTTTTTTGTATCTTTATGGGTATAAAACACATTGAAATGTTGTACCTTATGGGGTACAATGTTATACCCTAAGGACCAATTGTGTACCTTAAGGATCAATTTTGTACCAGTTAAATTTTAGGGGTACAAAACAGTAATGTACCCCAAAAGGTACAACATTGTATTATGTTTATATACCTGTAAAGGTACAAAACGGTACCTTAGGGTAGGGTACCACCCCAGCGACAAAAAGGGTACAGTTTTGTACCTTTTCTTCTGACAGTGTATGATCTATGTAGGTCCAAGTACAGTACTCACAAGGGACACAATTTGAATGTGATCCACGGTCATTTTGCATGCCATCGTTTTGTGTGCCGTCGTTCATACAGTTTACTTTTACTTTGCACTTAGAGGACTTTGGTAAAAAATCTAATTTAGTATTCTTACAACAAAGCGTTATTTTTGAATTGTATGATGCCGGAATTAAGCGAATTTGAAGTGGAAGTATTTGATGAACTTTTGATATGTCTTGAGAACATTAGTTTTATATCATCTCATTTTTGATGAAGGTGGCATTTAGCGGCTTTTGCATCTGAGCTCCTTAATGATTCATACATTGTTATTTGTATGCTATAAGAAGAAGTTGTAAATTACAATAACATATATGTTTTCTTTTTAAAGACCACAAAGTGACCACATTGTGACTACAGATTGTAATCTAACAAAGATTTCATAAACCCATTATTAAGGTTGTTTATATAACATCTGAGAACCAAAAATTAACATTCAGCCTGGGCCTATAAGCCTTATGTTTTGTTTGACAGCTGACAAAAAAGTGAAGATTTTTTAGTGAAATAACAACTAATATTTGTCCTTTTTAATGCTTGACAGCTCATGATCACCATAAACTGTTGTTGTTTTAAAAACATTGCAGCATTGTGAGAGTAAATATTGACAACATTTTCATTTTTGAGTGAACTAAGCTTTAATAATCACAAGACAAAAAGAGCGACAATAAAATATGTTATTTTTCATGTTGCAACACTTGTGAGCATCATGTCAATATGCATCAACGAGGCATATTGTACAGATGATCAATGCATGTGTTCTTGTGTTGCAGCTGCCACACACAAACACACACACTAAGTCAGTCAGACACAAACTCATCCACCCGAACATGTTTGCCTGAGGGACCACAGAGAAGAGATAGGTCTGAACTTGTCCTCCACTGGGGAGCAAATCAAAATCCTGGTGCATTTTCATCAACTGTCATAGTCAGAAAGATGTTTCTGCAGGGCCAGGCAGGAAATTAGGCTATTAAATTACAGCTTCTCACAGGCCCTGTGTCATTCTCTCGCGCTTTCCTACAGCTGTTCCATCAAACTGACTCATTGGAACCATTTATCTTTCCCCAACTTAAATACTCTCTCAACCAAACTGTGTACGCTTCACTTTGCAAGCACAGAGAGTTTCTTTTATTTTTTTCTGTTCTCAATCCTCTCCTGTCTCCTGCGCTCACATAAAAAGACTGTTGTGTTGCATTTTTATGTACTACTGTAGCCTTGTAAGACATCTTCTTTTGACTGAATTCTAAGCCGGCATCAACATAAAACAAAATCAGTGGCAACAACATAAACAAGCGGCTTTGAGGCCCAAACTGAACTTCCGGTAGACTTCCGCAAAAAATAAATCAACATAGTTCCTTGTTATTGTGACATGTAGACTGGAATTGACCATGCTTTTGAACAAAATAAGCAAGCAACATGCAGTGCATTCTATATCCATCATTCTTAAAGGAATATTCCATTTTCTTAAAAGAAAAATCCAGATATTTACTCACCACCATGTCATCCAAATTGTTGATGTCTCTCTTTGTTCACTCCAGAAGAAATTATGTCCAGAAAAACATTGCAGGATTTTCCTCATTTTAATGGACTTTAATGGACACCACCACTTAACACTTAACTCAACTTTTTTTCAGCTGAGTTTCAAAGGACTATAAACGATCCCAAACGAGGCATAAGGGTCTTATCTAGCGAAACGATTGTCATTTTTGACAATAAAAATAACAAATATACACTTTTAAACCACAACTTTTCGTCTAGGTCCGGTCCAGCGCGACCTAACGTAAATGCGTAGTGACGTAGGGAGGTCACGTGTTACATATATAAAAAGCACATTTGCGGACCATTGTAAACAATAAACTGACACAAAGACATTCATTAGTATCATTTCACATACAGCAACGTCGGAACCGTCCTCTTTCAACACACTTGTAAACACTGGGGCGGAGTTTTGCGTTCGTCCTCTGTGACCTCTTGACGTATTGCGTGAGGTCACGCTGACGCTTTCAGAACGGAATCTAGACGAGAAGTTGTGGTTTAAAAGTGTATATTTGTTATTTTTATTTTCAAAAATGACAATTGTTTCGCTAGATAAGACCCTTATGCTTCGTTTGGGATCGTTTAGAGTCTTTTAAACTCCGTTGAAAAAAAATGTTAAGTGTTGAGTTAAGTGTTAAGTGGTAGTGTTCATTAAAGTCCATTAAAATGAGAAAAATCCTGGATGTTTTCCTCAAAAAACATAATTTCTTCTGGACTGATTTCTTCTTTTAAGAAAATTGAATATTCCTTTAATATATACAAAGTCTATTTTACATCTTTAAGTTTGTAAACTTTTTGAAAAGTGCGCATGTGTTACGCCAGGTTTTAAGACCCTGTGGAATTCCTGGGAGGAGTGGTGTAAGTGGCGTATGAATGAAATATTAGAACACACATTATTTTTTTTGACAGCTGTCTATAAACTGTACCTGTTCGATTTTGAAACAGAATGTACATTTTGTTTTCTTCCTCTCTTCTTTTCCTCTGTATTTGTAAACTTGTGTTAATCTTTGCTTCAGACAGCCCTGCCTCAGGTTCAGAAGTAGAATCAATTTCTTCTGGGTCAGATGGGTCAGTGGCTGGTCTGAAAGAGAAGCGAATGAATTAATGATTATCATATGGGATGTATGACAAGACTAGCAAACCAAGCCTACAGTAACATCGACCGGCTTGTTTTGCTTCTATTGCAGTTCCACTGGAGAAGCTGAGAATATGAACAGAAACAGATTACCTGAGTGAGAAACATTGACAAGTTTCAAATCATATATATTCTCACTATTTAAACTGATCTGTTTAAACTTCTTAAACTTTTTTGTAAACACGTTCATCCAGCACCTTAAAATAAAATACAGGTCAGTAGTCATTCATATATATAGCTAGCATTTACTTACCGTTGACGCTGTCAGACTGTGAAGTATTGGCTGTGTTTTTTTTTTACTGCGGTACATGGCAGGCTGTCACTCAGAGTGAGACGTGCACAGGGCTCCCGACTGCTACCTTCAGGTTCATTGGAGTATGGAGATAAGGAGAAATAACAGTTTTCAGCTGTCTGTGAGACTGACATTACCATTAGAACTCAACAATACTTAAAAGTTATGGTGGAGATGTCAAAACCATTAAAAAACACCAAAAAGCATCTTATGTTACAGGCACACTCCTAGATTGCTTATTTAAATATTGATATATTAACTGGATACCTGCATAGCACTTATGTTTTAGATTGCTGGAGCAGAGCAGAGCTGCACATGCCTGTGATACTGTATGTAGAAGTCATGGTTTTACTGTAAGACTAGTGCCCGGTTCATTTTTCATTTACATTCTCATACATTGATTCTCATTCATACTGTATCTCCTGTTTCTCTCCACTATCTAATGGGTTAACAATGGAAAACTTTTTATTCATTTTGGCCATTCATTTACATAACAACTGCATTTTGGAAGTCTGAAAATATAAACTTTTCAAAGTGCAAGTTTTGAAAGCAAAACTATTTGTTTCTGTGTAAACAACAAAAATACGATTTCGTGAAAACGGTGACATTGTGCACATACTTGTTCGAACTTCATGTGACATCACTGACTACTGGTCTGGCATGCATAATACAGCGTTTTTAGTCATTTTTGTGCACTCTTAAATAAAAGGTACAAAAAGGTACAAAAGTTGTCATTTCGGCGGTACCTTTTCAAACAGTACCAGCCTGATCTCACAAGAAATTGTACATAATTTACGAGTTGGCTAATTGGTATCTATTCATACAAAGTCAATTGTACAAAATTGTACGATTCTCATGAAAAAAAAACCCTAACCTCACAACTAACCCCAACATCACAGGGTCAAGGCAAAAAATTATGAATGTGGTCGTATGAATTGATACGAATTAGCCAACTGGTAAAATATGTATGAATTCTCATGAGATAGCGTTGACAGTACCTAAAATTCACTGGTACCTCAGTGGTACACATATGTACCAAAATATTAAGACATTTTTAAAAGGTATCATACCAGTGACAACCTTTGTACCTTTTTGTGAAGGTGAAAAGGAATCTGTATTTGAAAACCGCCAATAAATATTTTTAGTACTTTGTAAAACATTGCCTTTTAATAAAACTTTCAGAAAACCAAAATATACAAAGTAATATAAACACTAAATGACTTTCTATTTCTGAATTTTTACTCTGAAGATACAGTGTAGGTTATGCTATGTCTTAGTCTTTGAATTTGGCATAATATTGCAATGTTGGCTCTTTTATAATACACTGCTGATGATGTTCCTCATGTCATTTGGATGAAAGCAAAGTAAATGTAAAATGTATTTGTTATGTAACATAAGAAAATATGATCCTCTGTCAGTATTGTTTGCAAGACATTACTATGACACTTTTTAAATGTGATCTGTCATATAACATCCTCTGCTTTTCCATAACATCATTTTTTCTATTTACAGGCCACAAGACGTATAATAGACTTGCCCTATTATTGTATACTTGAATGACATCCCGGGAAATTTTTCCAATTGTCATGATCTCATTTTGGGCTTCTTTCATACATGGTCACAGAGATATAGATGGAGGGGCAGCAAACCGGACTAATGAAAAAAGCCTGCACATTACACTGCATTTATACTCCTCATGCTGATAAAACTGCTTTTCCATTCTCTTCTTCTAGCAAAACTCTCTTCTTATTCATCATCTGTCATTCCCACAGCTGGACCTGAACATCTCCGGTGCTTTGACAGAATGAAAGGGACATAGGATCTCATTACCACAGAGTCTCTGCTAGCTTTACTGCATTTGATCATTATCCAAAAGGGGCCATTTGGACAAAACTGATTGTGTTCTGAGAACAGACACAAGAGAAGAAAGGTTTCTTTTGTGAGTGCTGTAATGAAATAAAACTTTACAGATATATCTATAGTCAGATTTGGACAGTATTGCTCTTACTGGCTGTTTGTGCTTTTCTTAAAAAAACTGCCTTTATAAACTCATAAATTCCCAAATGAAAATCATGGAAATTTAATGTTTAATTATTAAATTAAATTGTATTTTTGAGTCTTCTTTTGACAGTTTGAATTAACAAGTTTGTGTAGTCAATTTTAATTCCAATTTTTTTTTTACACTAATTCCAATGCAATTCAGGGTGTCTAAATTAATACTTTCATGACTTGCTGATTGTAAAAACAAAACTGTGTATGAAATGTCATGCAAGTATTAATAAAAATATTTATTTATAATCTAATTTTTTATGGAGTACAGCTCTGGAAGAAGTCAAACGCTAATACCTATGACATATCTAACCCAGGCTCACTCGCCATATATACCTCTGCCTAAATATCTGCATAACCTAAAATAATGTCCATTAGGGGCATTTGTTTTTTGTTCGGTTTGACTCATTTTTAAAAGCTATGAAGCCGACACATATGCATATTAAAACCTGCTTATCTTTATTAAGTAGATTTGTGCCATTTGGTACATATTTATAGTCGTATGAGCGCAAACGCATGGCATGCCTAAGCGAATTAAGGTGTCCTTGCGGTCAGAGGTAGAGACGGAGCTTGTCCAGACGGGCACTGGACCGCCCTGAAATCTGACATGCCACCCCATTTGCAGTCTGTGTGGTGGTAATGGCCGTTACGCCACGGGTTATTTTTTAATAATTTAAAGGTGCTGAGTCAATCATTCCACTTATAGACCCTTTTACTGTTTGTACACAATGATGACGTGGCAGCGTATGCGCGCGCATTTAGGCAACGGAAGTATCGTAAGAATCAACAGTGAAGCAACACAAACAGTAAGTTATTTAAAAAAAATTGACTTTATCAACATTTTCAACACAGCTACCAGATCCGTGTACTATAGTGGAGTGGATAAAAGACGTTAGCAGATGGCCAAAAATAAAGTTGCCAGATACATATATACGTATATTAGTATATTATATTAGTGCAACCAAACGCAACAACGGGACATTTTGATGTTGAGAAACCGTTTTAATAAACTTTCTGAGTTGCTACCACGTTAGAACCAATGGGGAATAACACCACTTCTGTTGCCCAAATGCGCGCGCAGGCTATTTGATCACGTGAGCTGTAAAAGGGTCTATACACGGCTACCACAAACATTGATCTGGTGACTATTTTACCCATGGCACATTTCTCAGCCAATCAGAATAAAGCATTCAACAGGCCTGTGGTATAATAGGCATTATTACACTATATGAAGGTTTCCCAGACAGGATTTATCCTAGTCCCAGACTCAAATCCATGTTTGAATTTAAAAACTACTTGCAAAAACACATCTTTACAGTATATCAGTGCCATTTTTTTGTCTCAAGATGCACAAGCTGTAATTTTTTTGTACGGTATGGTTGTAAAAATGTAATGTAATGTCCTAATATAACTTAGGTTTAGTCCTAGATTAATCTTAACCCTGTCTGGGAAACTCTCCTTGTAACTTTTAGCGGCTGGTCAGCTCATGTGGCTTTATGCAATAAAAGTGTCCATCTGACCCATGCCTGTAGGAGCAGTACATTCTGGTATTTCTTATATATTGTTTTTTTGAATACTTTTTTGTTCATATTGATGATTTGGACATACTAGGTTTGCATACTACATGCTGCAAAATGTTGACCAATGATATTTCACTGCAAAAAATGACATTCTTACTTTTCAGTTTATTTTCAGTAAAAATGCCTGAGGAAGATCAGTTGATCGAAACGTTGCAACGCAACTTTCATTAAATAAATTTTTTCAGCAAGCAGATAGTGTGCGGGAATTGTTCTTTGTACAGTAAAAATATCTAAAAATTCTTAAATTAAGATGTATTTTCTCGATGAGCAAAATTACCTAGGTAAATAAGTCTAGTTTTTTTAGACAAAAAATATACAATTTAAGCAAATTTCTGCTTAAAACAAGCAAAAAAATAATAATCTGCTAATGGAATAAGAAAAAAATTCTGGAAAAAAGTTTACTTTATTCATAAACACTTAATTCAAGAAAATGTTTCTTATTTCTTATTAGATTTTTTTGCTTGTTTTAAGCACTATAATTTACTTAAAGTTATATTTTTTTGTCTAAAAACTAAAACTTGTTTTCCCAGGTCATTTTGCTCATCAAGAAAATACATCTTAATTTAAGATTTTTTTTAATTTTTTACTGAAAGCTAGGCAAAAATATTAAGTAAGAAAGTCATTTTTGCAGTGCAATATTTTCAAGAAAAAAATTCTTAGTATTTTTGTCTTGTTTTAAAATTCTTAAATTAATATGCTTTTCTTGATGAGCAAAACGACCCAAGAAAAAAATTAGTTTTTAGACCAAAAATATAAAATTTAAGTGATTTTGTGCATAAAAAGCAAAAAATCTGCCAATGGTGTAATTTTTCTTGAATTTAGTGTTTAAGAAAAGTGTTCAAGATTTTTTGCTAACCCCATTGGCAGACTTTTTTGCTTGTTTCATGCACAAAATCACTTAAATTTATATATTTTTGGACTAAAAACTAGATTTAATTTCTTGGGTCTTTTGCTCATCAAGAAAAAGCATCTTCATTTAAGTATTTTTAGATATTTTTTCTGTAAACAAGACAAAAATACTGAGATTTTTTTTTTCTTGAAAATCATTTTTTGCAGTGTGTGCATTGTAGGAATTTTTAGGGGTGTTTCAGTGCACTGCGGCATACAATTTTGACATCAGCCTGAGGTATGTAGGCATCTTGTAAAGTTATGAAAAAGAGCTTGTAAGTTAGAATGTCAAAACCCCAAACAAACCAATTTATCTTGACACGCTCTCATTTAAAGAGCAGGCTGTTGTCTCAGAACATTCATAAATGTTAATGTACCTTTCTTGGTGCATCCATGCTGAAGTTATCGCTCCAGTGCTGTTTATGTATCAAGTATTTACTATTTTTTTGAAACTCAAAATATCATTAACGGTGGTACAGTATTCCAAATGATGAGTGGGTTTCCAACCCCTTGGATATTATTATCTTTGCTCTCTATCTCTATCAAATCTCCATATCAATTAATCAGGTGTAATTTTTCCTGAATATTTTCATGCCCAGACAGAAAAATAGAGCATATATATATATATGTAGAGTCAGTGCAGTGAAACTACCTGGAGCAATAATTAACTCAGTAATAGTTTGTGCCCGATATCAATTTCAAACGGATTCCCTAATGTTCCATTAAATTCAAAGAGAATAATTGAATCATTTAACACCTCCGAAATGGAATAAGGTTAGACCAAGACCATCCATACAGTAAATGATACGACTAGACGATTCATGCTCTTGGTTTCTGCTTTGACTTTATAGTGAATGTGGAAAGGGGGACCTCGGCGCAGCACAGAAGCAGTGAGTGGAACTAAGAGGAAGCAGGACTACGGTACACGCTGAACACACATACGCACGCACACATAAACATAACACATCCACAAAGGGTCTGCTTCCCTTCACACTGGCACACTAGGGCAGGACACATAGAGGTGAATGCTTTGGAGGGGCCAACACCGGGCTCACTCTGGGGACATGTAGAGACGTTTATACATGCTCAGCACATCTTCATCCCACAGGCGAGAATTTACAAATAGAATTAAAATGAATGCCTCAGCTTTAATTTTCTAATGCAGTGACCCGTTCTGCTGCAGTGTAATAAGAGGTCCCACTGTGACAATTAGGATAAATCACTCCTGAACAGAATTTGCCACATATATTCATGCCTCATCAGTGAGTGAATTGACTCAAATGATTTCTCTGATGGAACTGAAGGACCATTGCTTCTCGTGTCAGTACAGTATGTGAGGGAGGCAAAGTAACTTTCTGATCTCTGGTCACTGATATCTGCCTTGTTATGGGTCTTAAACATCTTGTATGTTACTATAAAATAAAAAAATAATAAAAATAAAGACTTTATTTACAGCATTGATTGTGACAAATAATTTTATTTCATTTAAGCACTGCATAGTCATTACTGTAACATCCAAAAAAGCTTCATTTAAAGGTAAAAACAAAGAAAACGTGGTCATTCAATTATTGTTAAAATGAAAAAGATAACGTACTAGAGGCTTTTTTTCACTGCAAAATCTTTCCCCGCCAGCGTTTTCTTTTAAGTTGTCAGCCAGCGCCAGCATTTTTCATTATTTTCACAAAAGTTTAATGCCTTCCAGAAAATGTTCTTCTTTAAATATATAAACATACAATGTATCAAATGAAAGAACAGACCCTCTGCTTAAAAAACCGTTTCATTCTACCTTCATTTGTTTTCTTTTTATCACTTCTCAAATATGGGTAGGTGGTAACACTTTAGTATGGGGAACACTTATTGATTATTAATTATGACTTTTGCCTAAGTAAACTCCCAATTTACTGCTAATTAATAGCTAATAAGGTAGTTGTTGTAGACGTTAGGTTTAGGTATTGGATTAGGTTAAGGGATGTAAAATATGGTCATGCAGAACAAGGCATTAATATGTCCTTTATAAGCACTAATAAACCGCTAATATTTAAGATAATAAGACACTAGTTAAAAGTGAGAATTGGTCCCTATACTAAAGTGTTACCGGGTAGGTTTCTTCAAAAACACAAAATTTTAAACAAAAAGCTGAGATAATTACATTTTTTGTGAAGGACTTTTGATAGAGATCAGATTCAGAGCGATACTCAAAACATACACAGACATAGCTGTTTGCCCTAGGGCGATATACTTCCGGGTTTTATAAGTTGTGTGAGAGCACCACCTGATGGAAAATAACAGTATTACGGATTGTCGTAAATACTCGTCATTGGCAGGGAAGCATTTTTTCTTAATTGACGAGTCAATGGCGGGGAAAGAGTTAAGTGCATGTGAACTCTTTTGGCAAAAAAATCAAATTATTTAGACAAGACATAATAATCATTCGCAAAATCACAAAAGATACAACTAGAAACACTGCAAATGATAAAAGTCAGAATTCAAAATGTAAAAATGAAGAATCTGAATTCACATAGGGGGCGCTGTGATGCATGTGGTTGCCACATTCGGGTTGTATACAGGTCCAAGTACTCACAAGCGATCCAAGTTTGAATGTGATCCACAGTCGTTTTCCAATGCCACCTCTTTCTAGTCACAATGCCATCTCTTTATGTACCCTGATCACACTTCAGTCCATATCCGATTTTGGTGCATATCCGATTTGACACACTCACTGTCCATACTTTGTATCACAACTGTTCAGATATGATCTGTTCCGATTATCTATGGCAATGATGTAACGCTTGCACAACAATCTGCCTCAACGTCTGATGTTGTAGAAACTATATTCCCCAATACATGGACTTTCCCAAACACCCCTATCATATCGTCATAAATGGACTGTTCCAAAGTTTGTGCTGGGGTTGCGTTTACCTGACGTGACAGCATGACATAACCAAAAAGCTACACAAATGCGATCAGAGCGGTCAGACTGAAATTAGATTTCCGTAAATGCGATTTGAAACGGATTTCAAACCACCTCTGGATGTAGCCTGAAACGGATTTGAATAAAACAAATTTCATGCGGTTTTTGCCGTTCACACATTCTAAATGTGATTGGATTGCAATTGGATATGCACCAAAATCGGATTTGGACTGATAGTGTGAACAAGGCATTAGTCACATTTCAGTGTCCTTTCTGAATAAAGATAAAAGAAATTCGGTCAATATCCTAGTATATTCGCTAGACTCTTGCAGTTGTTTTGTTCATCCAACTCGTCTTCTGTGCACTTAAAGGAGGCATTGCTGAAAAATCGTTGTGGTGTTGAAGGGATTGTAGCCGTTTCTCAATGTCAAGGAAGGATCCTCGGAAGCTAGAATTTCGAGGATGCTACGTCATCGACGTCCGTCGAAGGACTGTTCCAATGTCAAGGATCCTCGAAATTTCAGCCAAGGACTGAGTCCTTCGTTTGAGAAATATCCCATATACAGGAAAGGATGCAAATTTGTATCCTTCGCGCTCTTCACGCGCTGAAATCACCCACAATCCTATGCGTGCAGCACCGAAAGCACACCTTTCAATCACGCAATCACGTAATGACGTGCACTTGCTAGCCTGTTCCATTTAACGTGTTCTCCGAATGCTTAAAAGGAAGTGACTTTTAAGGACTAGTCCTGCCAAGGAAGTATCTTTGACATTGAGAAACGGCTTCTGTCTTCAATATCTTTATCAAATGTTTGATGCAGGTGATGTTTAGCGGCTTTTAAATCTAAACTTTACATTTTTTTTGTTGTTGTTGAGTCGTTAGCCATCTTCAATAATCTTTTGTCTACACCTAACCCAGTAATACTAGCACTAACTTCTATTCTTCCTACTTTTTCCTTTCCTACCCAAAGTGTTTATGGCTTTGTGTACTGCGTTATACACAAGAGCACTTATGCACTGTTGCTCAGTTGATTTGATTGCTTTCATTGTTTCCCCCATTTGTAAGTCGCTTTGGATAAAAGTGTCTGCTACATGACTAAATGTAAATGTACTATAAAGTAAAATTAAGGTGTAACTTAAAAATAGGACTTGACGTAATTGCCTTTCACGAAAGCAGCACTTTTCACAATAATATGGTTAACAATCCTTTTTATTTGTCATACTCACTCTTAAATAAAAAAGCAAAGTAACCACACTATAGTGTACCAATTTCCTCTTCCTCCAACAAATCTAATACATATTCAAGGCCATGCTGTAGGTTACAGATCACTTTAGACAGGATGAGAGCTTATTTCTCCCTCCCCGAGTAAAATTGGTCCAACAGCTGCTGTAAATGAGTCCTAATTTAGAGAGTAATCTGCTCCTGTCATGCGGGAGCACTGCTAGACATTAGTGAGACGGCTGAAGGAGACTCCCTGGATATTTGCTGTTTATTCTTCGTCTTACGTTGGGCAAGTCACCGAATGATGATACCTCGTATAAACACACGTACAAGGCATCAGCCACCTAAACTCTCATAATATCCGTTTATGCATGTGTATCCATTTGTTGTTAACAGTTTGCATGAACTCCAGTGGCGGGCCTGTATGTGGCTTGTCCTCTACACTTCTGGTGCGAAAATTAAAGTGATACAGGTGAATAATCTAGTAATCTGGTAATTATATGGTAAATGCGCTCCTGTTATCTTCAAGCTGTGCGAAGTGGCGTTTGGTTAAATTACAATTGAAAGTTGGCAGGCACCGGTTTCATTTAGGGGACCGAACAGCTATGTAAGTAAAACAAAATGCTTTATTACCAATTGATAGCTGTGTCCTTGGACGGGACTTTGGAGATAGAGGATGGATGGTGAGCAGAAGGACGTGAAGTGGGGTGGGGGGTGTTTAGGGGTTGTGGAAGGTTACAAAAGTCCCTTTTTGCGATCAAGTGCATGCTGTGATATCAGGCAAGTGCTGTACATCAGAGACGGCCACATTTCTTTTCTATGTTCTAGGAATACATCTAGTTATCCCATCTCACGCTCAAACACCTGCTGAGTTCAGTACAGAAAAAACTCCGCCCCCCCAGTGACCATTCTGTATCTCTGCTGGAGGCCTTGGATATGGAAAGCACAAATATGAATATTCATGCCATACCAAGATAAAAACAGTATGACATCAGAGGGGGTTTTGATACCAGAGCTGTGGAAAAAAGCTGTTATTTGTGATGGAAAACAAATTGGGCTGAATTTCTCCCTGATAAAATGATACCAAATGAGGTATCCAGGAGAGAGTTTAAGACAAACTGTTTTAATAGACAGGTGCAATTTAGTTTTTGAACTAAGTCTCCAACGATCTATTAAACATGGGTCCCATTGATGATATCTGCTATATGTCCAAATTTGCATACTTATACTATGTACTTAAGTTCTAATAATGAAGTGCTGATGAGAAAGTCTGTACTTCTGAGTGACTACACCATAATATCGTGCATACTATTTGCATTTTAATATTAAGTATCTGAGTATAGTATTCAACATGTCTCATACTATTTAGTAGTTTTGTTTTCCTTACGTTTGATTACTCTTGCATGTGTGACGTGTATGTTTTTATACACTGTCATACGCTGTCACTGGGGAATTACGTATTCAAAAGGTACACCTTTGTACCTAAATAGTTCATAATAGCACATTCAGAAGTACAAATTGGTACTAAAGAGTGCATATTAGTACCATTTATAGAGCAAAACCTTACTTTAAATTATACCACGGTGCTGTTGAATGCTGTATTCTGATTGGCTGAGAAATGTTCCATGGGTGTTGATTATTTTTCTGTAAACCGCACACCTAAAATGTCACCTCACCTGGTAACCGTGGTATACACCTAACCTGGCAACGTGGTATAAGCGGAATAATTGACCCAGTCCTTTGAATTATTTGAAAATAATGCACACCCGCTTTGCGTCGTGCTGCATTACCACCTTGGGTGTGCATTATTTTCTTATAATTTAACGGCCCGTCGTCAATTATTCTTTACTTAAACATTGACTCAAGAGCAGGTAAATTCATCTTTATATTCATTTTGTAAACTTTTGTTATTTTGTACGTGGAGGATAAAAGCTATCCAAGTTTGTGCTGTTTTATTTCATTGACATAAAATGATAAAATGTCTGTGTTTTGTATTTCTATTAGCTTAGCAGACGTGCAAGATTTGCTCTATAGCTTTGTATTAACATTATAACTAAACTATTGTAAATCTGCAACAGTGTCTTTTTTAATTGCTATTTTTAAAATAATTTGTTTTTAATTAGTGAATGTGGACATGGTGTAGGTTCTGCTATAATGTGTCTGTGTTTTACTATTGAGGGTCTTTGTCCCCACCTCACTCAAAACAAAGTTAACACCACTGTGTTGATCTTATTAGTTCAGTTAATGTTCCTGAGAGGATTCCTCATTGAGGAACCATTCAGACTGCCATTATTCCGACATTAACAATAAACATGCAGATTAAAATTTTGGCAGGCAAAAGTGGTCGTGCAGTTTTAGTGTCTATGACAGACATAATTCAACAGTTATTGCTAGCGACATCGGACCAGATTACCTTACGATGGAAGAACCCAGCAGGGCATGGATATTTCCCGAGGTCTTAATGTTTCAACACCTGATGTTGTCTGTAGTAATGCGTTTGTTTTTGGAACAACACTGTTTCATGAGACATTGTACAGATTAACTGCAACTGTGTCAGACTTTTAATTCAGTTGTTAAGTTTGTCAAGTTCACTTATTCAGATATTGGTTGAATTACTACCAGACCATTGCATTTTAGAGTTGCATTTTGCAATTATTGTTTATTGTAAACTTAACATAACATCATCAAAGAAGCCACTGATGTGTGAAGTTTCCTGATATTCATTTACTGAGTAAATTTGCATTTCCATGTGGTCAAAAGCAATTACTGATAATTTTTTCACATATTACAGAAACATGTCCTCAATTATGAAGCTATAGCATCACGCAGATACGCCACGTACGCGGTGCAATTATCGTCTGAATGCCGGACACAGTGCTAGACCGAACCATTGATCCATATCTTCATCAACAATATGACACTCATGGCTATTTTGTATGCTCTCACACTTTCAAACACATCTAATTTTACCGTGATTATAGTTCGCCAGGCAAAAGGATGCAGTCTGATGGGTTTGTTTGAATTGCTGGTGACATCTGTGCTTTGATAGGATGTTGATAGAAAACATTGCAATCGACCCCAGAGAGCGATCTGAAAATCTCAATTCCAGTCTTGTGTACTCTGTATAATTCTCACATTTTATCCGTGCTGTGCATGGGATAATGAAATTATTTCAGAATGCCATCAACAACCCCATGAGGACAAAAGATGGTTAATAATGGGATTTTCTCTTCTTTTACAAGTAAAACAACAAGCCCATTCCTGTAAGATGCCAATCACTATCATATAATTTGTTTTTATTTGATTTTAGTTAATCTAATTTGCATATGATATTATGTGCTTTATGTACAACTGAATAAATGTTAGGCCATTAGATGATTGACACTCATTTAAGACGGTGATACAATTTTACATTTTGAATGATACTTGCATGAGTGTGCATTTTTAATCATTTCTTAATAAAAAATTATTTACACTCTTAAAAAAAGGTGCATAAGTGTTCTTTATTGCAATGCCATAGAAAATTAATTTTTGGTTCCCCAAATAACCATTCAGTCAAAGGTTCTTTAACCATTGTGCATTGTTCAAATTCACAACCCTTTCATGTTGTAAATTAAACGCCTGTAAAAATGTATCAGATTATTTTATTTTCCTTTTTTTTTGCATAAATCTGTTAATCAACCTCAGTACTGATCAAAACTACCAAATGTTTACAAAAATTCCATGATTTTAACTCTTTAATCCCCAAGTAAATATGTGATGACACTGATTTTAATTAAGCTCTGTTATTTTGCACAGGCCTACTAACGGGTCAATGGTGCCACATGGTGATCAACAGTAAAAATTACAAATTGTAAAACCACAAAGAATCGAGAATGCAAGATAATAAGGTGTCATGGCTCTGCAATCAAAAAATGTTGTTATAATGGAAGTCAATGGGACAAAAATGGCCACAAAGAATACATGAGGGAGAAAAAATAAAATCTGATGCTGCACAAAAACAAAAAATGCATCAAACTAATCTTTTACAGTACATGCTCAAGACTGTGAAAAAGGTAAAAAAAATCCAGTCCACAATCACTTTTTATATTGTGTGTTTTTCCCAAATCAGTGACACCACTTATAAACTTGCCAATTAAAGAGTTAAAATCATGGCATTTTTGTAAACATTTAGTAGTTTTGATCAGTACTGAGGTTGGTTAACAGATTTATGCAAAAAATAGAAAAAAAATATTTATCTGATACATTTTTACAGCAGTTTAATTTAGTGGCATTTTTTGGCCACTAACAACACGAAAGTGTAGTAAATTTGCACACGATATATGGTTGAGTTTGTGAAAAATTTCAAAACATTTTCTTAAAATATTTGTAAATATAAGATTTGTTTCTAAAAATCATTCCATTTGCTGAAACACAGAGAAAGTTGTGGCCAAATTAAGACAAAAAAGGCCAAAAAATGGCCCCAACAACACACAAGGATTAAAACACTTTCTTTCTTGCTGTTTATAATATAAACAACCATTCAGCCAAAAATGGCTATTCTCTGTCATCATGAAACACTTTCATTTTTAAGTGTATGAAAGGTTCATCAAATTATTTACATTTTGTTACTATTCCATTTACATTAAAGGGATAGTTCGGCCAAAAACTATATTAAACCCATGATTTACTCACCCCCAAGCTGTCCGAGTTGCATATGTCCATCGTTTTTCAGACAAACACATTTTCGGATATTTTAGAAAATATTTTATATCTTTCAGTTGATTAAATGTAATGTTACGGGGTCCAGCAATAGTCCACGACCTTCAAGTCCAAAAAAAGTGCGTCCATCCTTCACAAATTAAATCCAAACGGCTCCAGGATGATAAACAAAGGTCTTCTGTGGGTAATCCGTGCGGTGTTGTTGTAGAAATATCCATATTTAAAATGTTATTAACGTTATAAACTACCTTCCGGTAGCGCCGCCATCTTAGACTCAGGAGAGAGTATTAGCGTAGTGTACGCACTTTTCTTAGTGACGTATGACAAATTCGGAGGGCGGGGGCACAGAGCAGCAGCAGAGAAACTCTGTACGCTGCGTAAGCTCTCATCCTGAATGCGCATCACTTTAAGATGGCGGCGCTACCGGAAGGTAGTTTATAACGTTAATAACATTTTAAATATGGATATTTCTACAACAACACCGCACGGATTACCCACAGAAGACCTTTGTTTATCATCCTGGAGCCGTTTGGATTTAATTTGTGAAGGATGGACGCACTTTTTTTGGACTTGAAGGTCGTGGACTATTGCTGGACCCCGTAACATTACATTTAATCAACTGAAAGATATAAAATATTTTCTAAAATATCCGAAAATGTGTTTGTCTGAAAAACGATGGACATATGCAACTCGGACAGCTTGGGGGTGAGTAAATCATGGGTTTAATATCGTTTTTGGCCGAACTATCCCTTTAAAGCCCAATTTATGGTCCCACATGCGATTTACACTGTAGGCTGTGCATGGACCGACGTGCACCTCTGCAAAAATGTGCCAGAAGGATCGTTCTACACGGACCGCAATTGCTGTGATTGGTCCGCTACAACCCCTCCCTTCCGTTAAAAAAATTGTGCCACATTTCCACTTACAGATTTCCACTTACAACTGTAAAAACAAAGATGGGTCAAGCTAAGGAGTTATAAACTCAAGCTGCAACAAAAGTCACTGTCTATTTATCTTCATCACAGCTGGTCTTCCCAAATCATACACAAAAAGCATCTTCTTCCTTTGTAGGTTTACAGGCCAAACAGCTTCTACTCCAGCTGTTGCACTACTGTGGGTTACATGCGTAGATACTGCATACTAGTGTCTGCATGTGTAATTACACCTCGACGCAGAATATGAATGAAAACCGATGAGTGGGCTATGGCGTCGAGACTACACCGTAGGTCCTACGCAGAACTATTGAGAATTTAATTGTTTGGCTGGTCATGTGATCTTAAAAATTTTGGGCCCCAACATTATTATTCAGGAAATATTTGATTGTGATCGATCCCTCTGTTACAAAACAGAATGAAGTCACGAAGGGTGAAGTTGAAATATAAGGGGTTTGCTAAGTTATCCATAAAGAAAAATAGGCTTTTCATTATTTGGAATAGTAGACACATTGCGCAGAGTAAAATCATATTTGCATTACAAAAGTAAATAGGATCAATTCTGATTTCATGTTGACTTCGACAGACATTTACCATCCCAGTTGTTTATCTGAATGATTTATTATTTTCTGTATGCTTCGGACATACAAATGACAGATCGTCTGCTAGATACATATCAGGTTATAATGTTGTATTTATTGTCCCCAGTTACATCATCTCCCAGTCGCACAAATCATGTTAAACGCGCACAAACTCTATCACTCTCTCTGCACTCACACTAGATGGAATTTTTCATCAGTTTCCAATAAGTAAACGGGAAGTGTGAAAAGAATTTGGCCACTGATCAAAATCATGAGCTGTGGCAGAGCTACAGTAAGAAAAATGGGAGGACAGTAATTCTGCTGACTCCAGCAAGCCAGATCCTGCCCTCTCTGGCATACAGATCATTGGTCAGTGGACACAGTTGAAATCCAAACCAAGATCTTCAGTAGCTCAATGGTATTGAGGGTAATGATGACAAAAAGAATCCCTTTTATGATATTGCTGACGGGTCATATTTAACAGATGTTCTTCATGTCAACAGCAATGAGAAAAACATGAAAATTCTCTTATAATCTACTTCAAATCCTCTTAATCCCGGCCTCAGGCCATTCAGAA
Organism: Paramisgurnus dabryanus; assembly: GCF_030506205.2. Taxonomy (NCBI): domain Eukaryota; kingdom Metazoa; phylum Chordata; class Actinopteri; order Cypriniformes; family Cobitidae; genus Paramisgurnus; species Paramisgurnus dabryanus. The sequence goes on from NC_133353.1 coordinate 26,247,773, forward strand.
ATACCGGCTTGTTGGAATAATACGCAGAATCCACCACAACAAATTGTCAGCAAATTAGAGCAGAAAGGGGATTTATTGACTTTGGGGGACTGCAGTGTACTGTTCTCTTTTGCATTTACACCTGTAAGTAACAGACACATATGACAAGCGGATTTACCATCCCAGATGTATACAGTATACATCTAGCTTTTTTCAGCTAAACAAAAGATTTTTATATAAAAATTCCATATTTTCATTTACTTATATGGGACTCAGCATGTTGAAGATCCAAAAACTACATCCATCCTATAAGCCATCATTAAAATAATCCAAACGACTCATTTGGGTAACTTCATGTCTTCTGAAGTGAAATGTCAGATGTGTGTGGGAAAACAATTAACATATTGTTTATTTATTTAGCAAAATTGAAATCAAAGCCAATGCATACTATAGCAAAGTCAAATAAGCCGTCAATAACATAAAGAAGACATTTGGTCCGATTCATATAATCATAATTTCTCCTGCTTCAGCCTGTAAATTAACCCCTGTTAGCGTTGCATTGTGACCGAATCATTCAAACATGGTAAGGAGCATCATAATTCCGGCTGACGTCAGAGGTATTCAGGCCAATCACAATGTACAGATTAGCTGGCCAATCAGGGACACAGTGCTTTTCAAATCGATGAGTTTTGTACAAAATCAGTGCATTTCAGGAAGAGAGTGAAATCGGGAGCTATAAAACTCATTGTTTTATACCAAATACACAAAATAACATTGTTTTTTAGCAATGAAATAGGTGTCCTTTAATTTTACTGTTGATTTGATGTGTCTGCTTGTCATTTAATAATTCGTCACAAGACATGCAAGAACCAATGGGCTTTGAAGTTGTCAATGTGCCACATTATTTGATTTATCAGATAGCATAATATTTTGGGAGAAGATTAACATTTGCATTCACATACTGTATAGCACCAGGTGCTCATAGCCGCTATGACTTCTAATGATTTCTCCATATATTTACTCTAAAAACAGTAAGGAGAAGAGAGCGGACAGTTGAATTGCAAACTCAATCATAGCTTGCAGAATGTCAGACTAAAGAAGCGTCTCAGTGAATCACGGGCCGAAAGGCTATCACCCAAACCTCCAAGATCCACACCTGCCTCATTCCTCATCTGAGACCTGCCTGGGTACTTATCAGCCATACACACAACATGAAGACCGCTGGGGATACTTTCAAACTTGGGCATAAAAGTCCACTCACCCAGTTACCAAGGATACATCCATCTTGAAACCTCAATAACCTATTTGAAATAGAGTTGGGAGTGGATTTAGAGTTTTGAAATGCATAGGAAGTCATCCAATGATGCTCTTATCTGGTATATTGTGAAAAATGCATTGAATATATAATGTTATAATATAGGCGTTTTGCCCAAGCCCCATTGGATGTTTCATGCAGAGGTCTGAATAGGTCTGTAAAGGTAGCAAATTATTTGATAACCTTAAACAGCACAATTTAAGAATTTTAAGGTTATCGTTTTTCTTCTTTTTTTTTTGAAAACATGCCTCATGGCCTATGAATTCTCATTCACTCGTTTCTACATTTATCTTTTTGAAGTCTGATGTGCTGAGTGAAAACATGAATAAATGGGAAAAAATGGTTGTGAATGAGCACTGAGGGAAATTTGCATGATTGCATCTATATTTGAGTAACTCGTGCCTTTTCCTGTAATAGTCGGTGTGCATGACCAAAATGTTCAAGAACATCAGACAGCAATCATTTGGTTTCTGTTATTGCCAAACAGTTTTGTTTTAAAGAATTTGGCAAGCACAAATATGAAAATTTTATGATTACTAAAGTATGCATAATCATTCATATTTTGAACTTACGGTACTCTGGCTGCGTCCGAAAGTTTAGGCAGCCTACTTGTTCCCTCCCTTCCTCAGAGTCAGAGAGCACCTTTGTGATAACTAATCAAACATTTTAAAACTGCAATGCTAATTTCTTGCTAGAAATGCAATCCAAATATGTAAAAAGAAAAAAATAACTTTATTTAAACCAAAACTTTCTTAGATGCCTTTTATTTTTTCGAACTTGACCAGGCTCGACCAATCACATTCTCTGTGAATGCACACACATTGAATTGTGGAAAGGCAGAAAAAGGGTCTATGCTGCCTTCAAAAATCAACCAAATGAAGGTATCTCAGGAGACTGGAAGTAAAGAAAACATCTAATTTGGACGTGCCTAATGCCTTCCCACCTTGGGATGCAGCATTTTAGAGATTCCTGACACAGCCACTATTTCCCCAAAAGAGTGCACATAGTGAAATCTATCACTGAAACAGGTAGACAGGTACAAGCCTGTTTTGGCCCTTAAAAATGCCAAATACGAACTGACAGGTTATTAAGGTTCATGCTGGACAGTTCAGTAGGAGAGTCGATCAGTAGGACGATTAGAAAAGCCTGGTAGGGATACAAGCACACCAGCATTTAAAAAATGTTTGTGACCAACTTTGTTGGTCTTTTCAATAGGACAGTATAGGTGCAATGGTGTGTAGGTTATTGGGTGAATTGTATTGTTTAGCAATTAGAACATTTGCCATCTGTTTTTATCCTGCAATGGTTTAGACAGATGGAAAAAATGTATAACCTAGATAAGTGCTCCTGAATAGCTCAGTGGTAAAGCGTTGCGTTAGCAGTACAAAAGGTAATGGGTGTGAACCATAGACTGTAAAAAAAGATGGACGTAGTGTCTGTGACGTCACCCATAGGTTTCTGAAGATCGTTTTTGAAGCCAATAGTAGGCGGTGCCTGGTGTCGCCATCTTGGCCGCGCGTCAACGCGCATCACTTGTGGATATCCGAAAATGGTTAATGAAACGGGACGTGGGTGAAGCTAAGGTGGCTGGTTGCTGAAACCACGCTAGCTCGACTCTAGACAAAACAGTGGCTGTTCAACGTCACTCAAATGGCCACGCCCTTAATTATGCAGAACTTTAAGGCTTATTATAATTTAGACAAATCAGTTACAAAAAATTTACCCCCTCACAGTTGTCGTGAAGGGCAAAATTAGCTACAGACTAAAAACTATTTTTGTACTAGGCTGTAAACATATTTTTTTCTGCTCTAAAGATGGGCATTTTAACATGAGGGTCTATGGGGATTGACTCCCTTTTGGAGCCAGCCTACTGAATAGCGGCCAGTCAATGAATTGCAGTTTATATCACTTCGTATTGGCTTCATCAGGTTTGACCACAGCGAACACACATGCTGATAAAAAATGTTTACCTTGTAATGCACCTTAACTCACTTTTGGATGTGTTTGCCAAATGCTTTAAATGTAAATTTTTTTTGTGGATATGTTGGCTAGATATGGCATTGTGGTGGTCCTGAGTGATTTACTGTAGATAGTAGGGAATGAGCAAATTGGCAGAACTGCTGTTAAAATGATCTGAGCTTTAACATGTAAACATTTTCAGAGGTTTAAAAACAAGATGTGTGGTAGCATGTAGGGACAGTGCGACATCTGGTAGATGCATTTAGACCATAGAGTCTTTAAATATAATGTAATATACTGTAAATGAAAGACTTCATGAGGAACTTTAATAAAAAATGCTCATATTTACTCATGCCACAAATGCAACAGCAGATGAATGAAATTTAACGTCTGCTTCTCTAGAGGAAAAAATACTTCTGGCCGCAGCATTGATGTGAATCAGTTCAATCTGCTACAGATTAGTAATGTTTAGTGGCATAGCACTACTGGTAAAAAAATCTGAAAGGGAACTGATTTGAACCTGCATCAATGCAATGCTGAAAGCCAGACAAGACCTATGAGAAATGGTCATCCCAGCTTCAAAAAGGACAGATTAATCTAAACTATTAGTTCAATCTGCAGACAAGCTGTTTACATCTTCTCCTAGCTTATTGAGGGACAAACCGTTCTACCGTGTCAGAACTTAGCTGATCACAGACCTAAAGTTGGCTCACAAAATACCCAGCTGCTCACCAGCCACACAGCTTAGACTTCCAACATGTTCCAGATCTTAAGTTGTTGTACTCTATATCTGAAATACGACTTGCAATTCTTATCGAAAATGAGTACTAAATAATATAACTCATCTAAAGACATAATGTTTTTGCTAATTATGTTGTCTGTCGATTTTTCAGTGTTTTCCCCTGCTTTTATTAATGTAAAGCTCCTTTGAAACAATTAACAATTGTGAAAAGCGCTATATAAATAAAATTGGATTGAATTAAAGGGGCCATGGCATGAAAATCTGACTTTTTTCATGTTTAAAGGATTAGTCCATTTTCTTAAAAGAAAAATCCAGATAATTTACTCACCACCATGTCATCCAAAATGTTGATGTCTTTCTTTGTTCAGTCGAGAAGAAATTCTGTTTTTTGAGGATTTTAATGGACTTTAATAGAGCCCAACATTTAATACTTACTCAACACTTAACGTTTTTTTTTTCAACGGAGTTTCAAAGGACTATAAACAATCCCAAACGAGGCATAAGGGTCTTATCTAACAAAACGATTGTCATTTTTGACAATAAAAATAACGAATATACACTTTTAAACCACAACTTCTCGTCATGTAGATCCGGTCGTGATGCGCCAGCTGACCCCACGCAATAAGTCATGACGTCAAGAGGTCACAGAGGACGAACGAGAAACTCCGCCCCAGTGTTTACAAGCGTCTTGAAAGAGGACCGTTCCCATGTTGTTGTATGTCAACTGATACTAATTAATGTCTTTGTGGCAGTTTATTGGTTAAAATGGTCTGCAAATGTGCGTTTTATATATGTAACACGTGACCTCCCTACGTCACTAAGCATTTACTTTAGGTCGCGCTAGACCGGACCTAGATGAAAAGTTGTGGTTTAAAAGTACATTTTTTTTTCTTGTCAAAAATGACAATCGTATTGCTAGATAAGACCCTTATGCCTCGTTTGGGATCATTTATAGACCTTTGAAACTCTGTTGAAAAAACTGTTAAGTGTTGAGTTAAGTATTAAAGGTTGGGCTCTATTAAAGTCCATTAAAATGAGAAAAATCCTGCAATGTTTTCCTCAAAAAACATAATTTCTTCTGGACTGAACAAAGAAAGACATCAACATTTTGGATGACATGGTGGTGAGTAAATTATCTGGATTTTTCTTTTAAGAAAATGGAATATTCCTTTAAGTGCTATGATTGGGTCCCCAGTGCTTCTATCAACCTAGAAAATGTGAAAAAGATCAACCCAGTAACTTAGTTTTGGTAAACCATTCTCTACAAGCACATGAAAAAATAGGTAGTCGAAATTTGGCTCTCTTTATGATGTCATAAGGAGCTCTTATTATAATAATACCACCCCTTAATCTGCACTATCCAACCACAGCACTGCCATTTAGTGCAGAGAAAAGCACAATTGAGTTTTAATTGCAACAAACCACCATCATTGTGATCAGTGTTTGAATTTCATCAGCTCATTTGCATTTTAAAGGACACACCCAAAATGGCACATTTTTGCACACACCTACAAAGTGGCAATTTTAACATGCTATAATAAATTATTTATATGGCATTTTGAGCTAAAACTTCACATATGTGCTCTGGGGACACCAAAGATTTATTTGACATCTTAAAAAAGTTTTGTGCCATGGCCCCTTTAAATTGTTAGAGTACAAAAATATATATTGTTTACATGAACATATACAGTAGTCTGTAATACTATACATGGCATATTTTCATTATTAGTTTTTGTTTGGTGAAATAATGAAGCAATTTCTCAAAATACCGGTTTTAATTTTAAAAGCTTCAGTTTTGGAGATATGCATTATAGCTGAAAGTTATTTAATTTCCAAATTCTCATTTATATTGCTCGCTTTTTCTGAGCTTGGCATCCAGAGTAAACCAATTTAAAAATTCATCTCAGTTTAATGCCTTCAAGCATTGTCTGTTTTCTGGCTAACTCACAGCCGAACATGTGCTTACACCATCCATCCCGTGCACCCAGCCAGTTGGCCAGACAGTCTGATCTAGAACTCCGATAGGACATCTGCAGTTGGCCTTCATTTTGCGTTACCTGTGGTCATACAATATCTCCTCTGTAAACTTAATAAATAAAGTAATTAGCATAATGTTTCGAATTCGGTACCCTTAAACAGGGTGGCCGCGGAAAATATTTGATTAATCTTCTTAGCGTGTGTGCGCACAGATTCCGAGAGTTAATTTCAAGGGCTGTGCCTAAAGTAGATTACCTCTCTGTGCTACTGCACATGTGCTCATGAGCGATTTTGTTTATTCATGCTTTTATATTGCAATGCTAGCTTCCTGCTAGTAATTCACCAGTCAAAATGCAATTTATTTCTAGCTTGGCGCGTGATGGTGAGCGCTGATACTGTCAGAGAGAAATGTGAAGAGCGCTCAGATGGCACCAAATACCCCACTATTTATGTATGGAATATAAATAAAATATTTTGTGTGCTCTCTAGCAAACAAAGTTGTTTGACTTTAAAAAATACTGCCAAACAAAAGTTTATTATACCATCTGTTGGTATGATTGCATAGGGGGTGTTTTTGTATCTATTGTGCCCACTTCTGTGCTTCATTTTTAAAGGGAAAGGTGACCCCCCCCCCCAAAAAAAAACCCTCATCCTTACATCTTCCAGAAGCCCTATAACTTTCTTTCTTTCAGGGAACACACAATTTTATACAAATTGAATGGTGACTACAGTTTACCCTGGTCCCTGTCCACTTTCATTGTTAAAAATGAGCTAGCAAATTCTTTTTAATATTTTTTTTGTGTGTGTGTTTTATGCATGAAACAAATTGCAACACATTTAAGTGTACAACAATGACAGCATATTAATTTTTGGGTGAACTATCCCTTTAAAGTCACTCTCCACAGCAGGTGCCACATATGATGTTTTTTGTCCACTTGTTAGCTTATAGTTTAGGTCTTTATAGCCTCGCATTAATGATCCCACCATTTCCCATACTGCACTGCAGCAGACTACAGTAATGGTGAAATGCATCAGGAAGAGTATGTTGTCATGACATGCATGACAACACTTGCTCGTATTTCTCCACAGTGGGAGGGTTGTCTGAGGTCTGTGCACGTATGAGGTTCTCGTGGGCCCTTTAATATGGATTTATCTGGCTGTTGGGCAGTAATGTCTAGGGCTGACGTCAGGCAGTTTTACACACCACTTGTTCCTCAGGCATGAGGGTTTCGAACGTGTTCTGCTGATGTTGAATGGATTAATGGCTGGCCGTGTGGACCCAGGCACCAAATACATTGTCTCTGGCCAGATCGTTCAGCCTGTCCTTGCAGTATTGATCCCCACTTCTCACAAGTTCACAACTTCCGCATTCTGGATGCGCCATTTGACAGGAAAGAGATTTAGGGCTAAGATGAGGTCAGAGAGATAGAGAGAGAAAGAGAAGAGAGAGAGAGAGAGAGAGAGAGAGAGAGAGAGAGAGAGAGAGAGAGAGAGAGAGAGAGAGAGAGAGAGAGAGAGAGAGTGGCAGTTCTTCTGATGATAGATTGATACCAAAAGAATTTCTGTAGGCTAGGAGAATTAACCTTTGATTTTAAGATGCTGGGGTAGACATCAATATTAAATTTGGTGCTTGGCGGAGGCTTTCTGACCGAAGGAACTTACAAGAAACGGATTGTGGGCATTTTGTTTGTGGTAATTACTTACTAATTGAACTACAAAAGCAAATCTCAGTGCGAACATGAGATAGAAAGTTAATAGTCTGGTTTTATTGTGGCCTGTGGGCAGCAGGGACTGAGTTTACTGGCTGCATTGTAGATTTAACAAAGTACTAAATTTGATGCTGGCATATATGCGAGACCACCTATTTAAATGCTAATGGAGGAAGTCTATATGTGATATATGCAGTAAATTGACGTATATGTTACAGTATACATGCTGATATTTATGTGTATATATATTTAATACACACACAACTCTATTGCTTTATACAAATGAAGTGTAAAGTGCCCACAAGTATTTGAACACTTAAGATGCACAATCAATTGTATTTCATTATTACTTTGTCAGAAATTAGTCATTTGACAAACTCTTGGTGATTTTTAGAGGATATATGAGCTCAGTTCACTTAAAGTTCACATAGGACCGATCTCCCAGCGTAACCACCAGTGGCGGCTCGTAACTGTTTATCCGAGGGGCGCTAATTCAAAATATGTGGTCGGAGTGTCATGTGTGTTGCTTGTGTTTTCAAAATATGTGTTTGTTGGGTCATGTAAACCATGTGCATCACGTGTTTTGTCAAAATAAGTGCCTGCTGCACACACGTCAAAACCGTTTATGATAAAATAGACGCTCACATTCACAAAATACACGCAAGACACTCCCTTAACAGTAAACTCTGATTACGCATGAGATTATGCGAGTATCTGGCAAACGCAAACGTCTTCTTTATCATAAACCCTTTAGACGTATTTGCAGCATGCACTTATTTTGACATAAGATCACTCGACGAACACATATTTTGAAATTACGAACCACACACATGATGGGCTACATACATGTTGTGACGAACTTCGCATCGAGCGCCCTCAATAAAAGAGGTCACCGGCCGGTAGTGGTAACCACATATGTAATTCATTATGACCACTGAACAATATCATGTTGTGTGTTAACCAGAAAGTGTCGAGTATATTGTACACTGTCAGAAAAAATTTTTCTCATGCTGTCACTGGGATAAGTACCCATTAAAAAGGACCTAATATGTAGGTACAGAAATGTATACATTTGGAAAAAAATATGTACCTTTGATGTAATAACATACATTCTTTGATACCATGTACTTCTAAGGAAGGGGAGAGTGGGGTAAGTTGTCACAATGGTAAGTTGTCACACTGTTCTTAACTCCAACACTAGTTATGTTGAGGCACTATCTCAAAAATTTAATTTTTATTATTAAAAATATAATTTTGCACAAAATAGAGGGACAATAATGTGTCTTTTGATACTTGGTTCTCAGTGGTTCTCAAACTGGGGGCCCCAAGATGGTGCCGGGGGGCCCCAGTTTTATGACATTTTATAAATACATTCATTTATCATAAATTCTGTGTAATGAAACCTCAGACAAATAAGGCTACTAACCAACAGCAATACGTTGAATAATTTTATGTGTTTTGTTTCATTAAAATTATTAAGTTTTAAAATGTTTTATGTCATATATTTTCTTTTGGTGGGCCGCAAAGGGATGCACCGTACCCATGGGGGGTCGCTCGCCGAAAAAGTTTGAGAACCACTGCTTTAGCTGACGTGCTAGGTTGAGCTAACCCTGAGATTTAGTCAACATTAGCGCACATGTCAAGTTGTCTCAATGCCTTTGGGGCAAGTCGTCACATGCTTTTCACACTGGAAATAGTTAACCCAGGATTATTCTAAACCCCTGGGTTAACGGAATCCTGGGTTATCTGTTTCATGATTCACACTGTACATACTTAACCAGGGGTAAGAGATAACCCTGGGTATTCATAATCTGACGTTTCATACTGTGCATTCCTAAACCTAGTGTGACAACTTACCCGCTGATGGGGCAAATTGTCACAAGTGAACATTCTCTATTCAAGAGATAAGATATTATATGTTATACATATACAACATATGTTGACTTCCTTCTTTCATTCGGTATGAGATTTATACCATTGTGATGTATGGTGCTCAGTAAATGTTAGACAGTGTGAAAACGTACCCCGCTTCCCCTACTAATATGAACTCTTTAGTTTTAAACGTGTATGTTTTGAAAGTGTATCTCCCCAGTGACAGCTAGGGACCATTATTTTCTGACAGTGTATATTGGATTTTACAGTAAATCTGCTTTTGTATCATTTAACACTTATTAAACTTCTTGTGGAATGTTTTGCATGAAAGTATACTCAAATGTTAACTTTCTTTAAATTTACTTGTTGTGGTTTGATATGATTTGTTTCATGACTTTGTGAATATATATTGATGTATTACCTTTCTGTTCATTCCTCGCTAATATTAATCATAAAATTAAATAAATTATTTGATATAATGCCATTATGATTACTATAGCAGTAAAATCTCTGTTGTGAATGAATCTTTATTTGGTGGTAAAGCATTTAGATGACTTCCAATGACTTCCACAATATGTTATCAGCATATAAAACCCTAATTTCATCCCTGCTTTCATCTGGAGCGTGCATGTATCAGAAAGAAAGAAAAGCTCAAAAAGGGGGGATTTTGTGGGAGGCTGTGTGATCCAAATTGGAAAAAATGAATCATAAATGTACACCGCTGATTGGATTTACCTGCTCATCTTTGATTGAACTTCGGGTGAGAAAGCGAAGTGATGTATTTGCATGTTAAAGAATGCTTTTTGCGCACTGTAATTATCTCCGCTGTGTAATGCTATTTGTGTATCCATAATTTATTTTGGCATGAAAAACAGGCTGACTACAATGCGCCGCCAAGTCCCCGTTAAAATTTGCAGTTAATTGAAATTCACATTTGCATGAACAAAATCAAACACTCATTTACATATGTGAGATGAGGAAAAAGATAACTGCCAGTGTTTGTGCTCCGTTTTCTGTCAGAACTGGCTTACTAATTGCTAAATGGTGCAAATAGGGGTGGTGTACATTACTAAACTAATGTACACATTGCGTCAAACTAAATGTTTACACTTAAGCGCAGCTGTGTGTTTGTGTGCAAAACAAGCAAACATCCAAAAATGGAAAATTGTCACTGAATGCTGGGGGGGGGGTGTTATGGAAGGATACTCGGTTTAAATGTCCTCGGGTCCCTATAGTGCAGGTAGTGTTATTCTGGGGAGATCAGAGGTGTGTCTGTCTTCCCCCCTTTTCCACAAACAAGCTCATCAATTCCAGGAGGAATCTATTACAGACCCCGACTACACACTGCCATCCCTACATGCAGCTAATTAATGCATCTTTCCTCACTGAAGGACACTGGAATATGGACCTCTTGCTCCAAGATGCTCATCCCCAAAAACATGATGAACGACCGTGATTTAGGGGTCCGTGGTTTGGGTAACGAGTGGCCAGAGGGGATGACACACTTTTGTTTGATATCAAGCTATAAATAGGCTTAGGTTGACATTCACGACCAGCTCATAAACAGCGGCGAGTAAGGTTAGGCTAATGAGCAGCGCTTACGCTCGGACTGTGGGGATTCACAGGCGGCTGTGTTTGCCATCATTACAGACTGTATTTGTGTTAAAGCGCAAACAGGCTTGTTAACTAGACGCAAGCAATTTGCTCATACAATTGTCGAAATGCTAACACCCGTGAGCCCAAGCCACCAGTTAGCGCCTCTGAGCATGTGTCTGCTTTTGCGCCGCATCCGACCTCTGCGTGATAGCTTGAAAGGACAACTGTCAAATTAAATGACACGAGGTATATTTTATTTCTGCACGCGTCTGACCTAACCGCTTTGCCTCTGAAACACGCTATATATATTTTCGCCCGGGCCCCCGCTCAAAGGCGGACGGTAATTGAAAAGCATTGCTCAGCGTAGTGTATATGTACTCATATATGCAATAAGCCGCCATCGCTTTCCTTTTGTGGCCTGAAGGGATTGAGCCGGGGATTGTAGATTGAGCAAAAGACATCCGCAGCACTCTTCTCAATGTCAGGGGGTGAATGAAAGACCTGTATCTCACAAGGTTTCTATCAGGATGGTGTATAAAGCCTGCAGATGCATGCACATCACCCCTTACACCCCCGGCCAACGCATTCTCACTTGTTCCTGTCCGTCATTCTGTCTTTCACCCTCTTTCTCCTTTGAATTCTGTCTATCCCGATGAAATGGGAAGTTGGATGAGGCATCTTTCAATCCCACTTACAATAAATAGATTAAATCCCTTTGACGATTACATCATGCATTATCAGGGCCAGGCAGCTCCATTACAACCAATCAATGACACAGGCAGCAGCATTGAAAGTGTGCTTGTGCTAGCGCACGGAATCACGGCTGTTTGACATCTTGCACCATGTGTGTTGAATCAAGTCATTGACTAGACTAAGTATATTAAAGTTAAAAATGTATTGACCTAAATTTATTTCATTTCTTTTTTTTAGCAGATGCTCGTCAACTTCCTGAAAATTTCTGGTGCTGCTTTTACCCTCGTTGCAAATATGTACAGAATTAATTGATTTTTATTAACTGGAACACAAATAGAGATTTTCTAAGAATATAGATGCAGATACTTTTCATTCAACAAAAAGTGCATACTTAACACATCTTTTAGACTTCAAAAGGAAGAAAAATAAACCAATAAAAAAATAGTCTAGAAGACTCATTATTGTGCTATACTATAATATCAATCAGTACTGTTAGTTTACAGTAACAATAAGGAATAACTAATTAAATTTAAACAAAGTCTGGTCCTGACCTTAAAGGGATATTTCACCCAAAAATGAAAATAATGTCATTAATGACTAACCCTCATGTCATTTCAAACTCGTAAGACCTCCGTTCTTCTTTGAAACACAGTTTAAGATGTTTTATATTTAGTCCGGGAGCTTGTTGACCCTTCATTGAAAATCTACATGCGGTATACTGTCCATGTCCAGAAAGGTAATAAAAACATCATCAAAGTAGTCAATGTGATATCAGTGGGTCAGTTAGAATGTGATGAAGCATCGAAAATACATTTTGGTTCAAAAGTAACAAAAATTGCGATTTTATTCAGCATTGTCTTCTCTTCTGTTGTGAAGCGCGAGACTAAAGTCACGCGACTGCAGTGACGGGGAAGACGTATGACGCGACTGACGTGTTATCTGGTGCGCCCCTTTTTGTGCCCGGGCTTTGTATACAGTCTGAGGGAGACGCATGCTTTAAGTATGAAAAAAAAAACTTCGCAAACATGTCTGAGGATATTACGTCATCCGCGTCACTGCAGTCACGTGACTTTAGTTATTTAGAAAATTTTTGTTATTTTTGGACCAAAATGTGTTTTTGATGCTTCAACACATTCTTACTGACCAACTGATGTCACATGGACTACTTTGATGATGTTTTTATTACCTTTCTGGACATGGACAGTATACTGTACATTATTTTCAGTGAAGGGTCAACAAGCTCTCTTACTAAATCTAAAACATCTTAAAACTGTGTTCCGAAGATGAATGGAGGTCTTACGAGTTTGGAACGACATGAGGGTGAATCATTAATGACATTATTTTCATTTTTGGGTGAACTATACATTCGTGTGGCTCTCAAACTTTCGTTATATGATGATTATTAGAATTATTATTAGAATTGTTCCATTTATGAAAAAAAATAACAGCATGCAAATCTGAAACAACATGGGGTTGATAAAAAAACTGATTTTTAGTTTTAATGTGAACTGTTCCTTTAAAGCCCAAGCTAACCAAATACATCACTAAAATGGCCCTGCATTACACACATTACCGCATGCCCCACATATTGAATCAATAGGTTTAAATAGCTGATGCAATTCAATTCAATTACCCAACAGAAGGAGTTCTCTGGTAATAATATGACCTCTTAAAATAAACGTTTGAGCCACCGACAGTAGTCCAGGACCTTTAAAATGTGCTAGATGTGCGCTGGGCCCCCTAAGCTCTAAGATCATCCGTAATCAACCTGAATTGGAGGTGTTGGACCGCCTCATTTCCTGCGTGAGCTCGGCGCTGCGCAGCAAGTGTGATGAGAGAATCTAATTTTGATTAATCTGCTCATTTCCTTATGTCTGTCGGACATGAGGCAGAAAGGTGGGACCAGAGAGGAGAGGAAAAGATTAAATCAACCCCCCTCCATTTTCTCTCTTTCTCACAATTCTCTCACCACACCTCTCCTTACTGTCTTTCCACTGAAATTATTACATTACCCTTCCATAGAGTAACCATTAGCTCAGAACAGGGTCTGTCAGGCCCCGCAAAGCTGCCGTTATTTTGGATTATAGAGTAGTTTGAGCTTGTTGAAACATAACGTTCGTACTTTTAGGGCTGAGAGAGAGAGAGAGAGAGAGAGAGAGAGAGAGAGAGAGAGAGAGAGAGAGAGAGAGAGAGAGATGAGGTAAAGCTGTTAAAGTTCTTCCTCTATTAATTTTTTTCCAGGGGAGGAACAGGGGTGGATTTTAATTCTACAGATCACTGAGAAGTATTTTTATATTTATAATAACATGCACGTTTCACCGGCTGTCACCTCATGTGTCCCCTGTAGGTCACATCTGTTATTTGTACTGAACAAAGTGCAACTAGATTCACCGCTTTTAAGGAATACTCCATTTTCTTAAAAAATCCAGATAATTTACTCACCCCCATGTCACCCGAAATGTTGGTGTCTTTCTTTGTTCAGTCAAGAAGAAATTATTATACTTTTTTTTAGGAAAACATTCCAAGATTTTTTCTTATTTTAATGGACTTTATTGGACCCCAACAGTTCACAGTTTCAATGCAGTTTAAAATTGCAGTTTCAACGCAGTTTCAGTGTGATGCGCCAGCACAACTGCGTCATCACGTCAAAAGGTCACAGATGACGTTTGAAAAAATATCGCCCCAGTGTTTACAAGTGTGGAGAAAGAGGACTGTTTCGACATTGTTGTGTGAAATTATACTAATTAATATCTTTGTGTCAGTTAATTGTTTAAAAATGGTCTGCATTTGTGTTTCACATATGTAATGCGTGACCTTTCGACATGCTAACGCAATTATGTGAGGTCGCGTTGGTGAGTCACACTCTTGTTGCGAAACGAGAAGTTGTGGTTTAAAAGTGCATTTGTTTTTCTGCCAAAAATGACAATCGTTTCCCTAAATTAAACCTTTATGCCTCATTCGGGATCATTTAGAACTCTTTGAAGCTGTGTTGAAATTGCAATTTTAAACTGCAAACTGTTGGGGTCCAATAAGGTCTATTAAAATTAGAAAAATACTGGAATGTTTTCCTCAAAAATGCTTAGGTTACTCATGTAACCCCGGTTCCCTGAAATAACGGGAATGAGGAAAGCGGCAGGGGAAGGCGCTAGGCCTGGATTCCGCTGCAGGGCTTGTGTAGATGGCGAGTAAGGCTTCTTCTTCTTCGGAGCAGCGAGAGGTTCGCGCTGAAGAAGAATGCGAATGAGTTCATGGCGTTCTTTTCGGACTATTATAGGGCATAGTCCCGCCCTTTTCGCGGGCTCGAACGCCATAGGTCTGTAAATTTTACAGACGTTAACCAATAGGCTTCAATCGCGGAGTAAACAGGAGTTTCCCCCACAGCGTCATCAACTGACGCAATGCGAAGTGAACCGTATTGAAAGGGAACTAAATTTTTTCTCGACTGAACAAAGAAAGACAAACATTTTGGATGACATGGGGG
This sequence comes from Paramisgurnus dabryanus, assembly GCF_030506205.2. Classification (NCBI taxonomy): domain Eukaryota; kingdom Metazoa; phylum Chordata; class Actinopteri; order Cypriniformes; family Cobitidae; genus Paramisgurnus; species Paramisgurnus dabryanus. Next base: position 26,263,096 of record NC_133353.1, read on the forward strand.
GTGAGGAAATTATCGGGATTTTTTAAAAAGAAAATTGAGTATTCATTTAACACAGTGCACCTAAAAAAATTTGTTTCTTTATTCAGAATGTTAAGCCAAATAAATGATTGTTGGTTTTGCTTTTTTTTTTAAAGCAGTCTATATACAGACTTCATATTATGTTTGGAGCAATTTGGTTCAATAATAAGACTGAGATACTTATTATTGAACCAAATCGCTCCAAACATAATATGTCAGATTACAAGTTGCCCATAGATGGCTGCACGGTGGTGCCATCTTCCACGGTTAAGAATTTAGGCCTAATGTTTGACAGCAATCTATCTTTCGATATTCATATCTCCAACGTCTGCCGCACAGCATTCTTCCATCTTAGAAATATCTCAAAAATACGCCATATGCTGTCTGCATCAGATGCAGAAAAGCTTATCCATGCTTTTATGACCTCTAGAATAGACTATTGTAACTCGTTACTCGGGGGATGCAATGCAAATCAGGTAAACAAGCTACAGCTGGTTCAAAACTCCGCCGCAAGAGTGCTTACTCAATCTAAAAAGTATGACCACATTAGTCCAATTCTGGCATCTTTACACTGGCTACCAGTTAAATATCGCATACAATTTAAAATATTACTAATCACCTACAAAGCCTTAAATGGCCTAGCGCCCTCGTATATAAAAGAACTACTATCAGAATACAATCCACCACGTAAACTGCGATCACAAAATTCTGGTTACTTAATTATCCCTAGAATATCAAAAGTGTCTAAAGGTGGTAGATCCTTTTCCTACTTGGCCCCTAAGCTCTGGAATGATTTACCAAATAATGTTCGAGTATCAGACACAGTCGAGCAATTTAAATCTAAACTTAAGACATTCTTCTTTAACAAAGCATTCACATAAAATGTCCAGTAAATGTACTTTTCCCGCAGTAGTTTGTCTAGAACAAAGCACTCACATACCTCATATGGGTAATTTACTCTTGCCGCAATAGTTAGCCTGTCTGGAACCGAGCTGAATTAAACCACTATAATGTATGACACTTGCATTACATGCGAACGACCCCTACGCTAATAGAATTCTGTTTTTGTCTCCCTGTCTCGTCCTCGACTCTGAGGACAATGAGACAAACAGACCCAGTTCCTGTTGCTGTGAAGGTCATCGCACCACTGATCTACTGGCTGTCCTTCAAAGTGATGCCCAGCCCATGCGCGACCAACGACCACCGGCTGAACCAGTTTAATCCGCTTCTTATCCCTACCATGTCTATATATATATATATATATTAATCTCTCCCTAGGGTTTTTTGTCCTTCTAGGATTTTTTCCCATTGGGTTTTCTCCTAGGGGGTTTTTTAGTCTCAGGGAGAGTCAGCCAACTTTGGCTTAACTTACCACTTTACTGTATACGTTACAATATCAATACGCTCGCTTACACGGTTTATCCTTAGCCGCTATACTCTACTTCTTATACTATGTATTGATTTTCAGTGTTCTACTCTACATCTACTCATGTAAAGCTGCTTTGCAACAATTAACAATTGTGAAAAGCGCTATATAAATAAAATTGAATTGAATTGTTGTTGGCATAAATGTATCTAACATTTTAGATTCCCAACATTTAGCAAACATACAAACTGTGGATAATTTACATGACTTAAAGGGATTGTTCACTCCAGAATCAAAATTTGATCATAAATCACTTACCCCTGTGTAGTTCCAAACTCATAAATCATTTGATCATCTTCAGAATAAATTTTTAGGTATTTTTGATAAAAACCGGGAGGTGTGTGACTGTCCTGTAAACTGCTATTTAACCGCTCCTATTCAAGCCCAGAAATCAATGAGACTTTGCCAAAAATGTCTATGTGCCATCAGTTGTTCAATCAGATAAGTATGAAGTGACGAGAGTATGAAGTTACTTATTGGCACGATCATGAGCAGACTACAAGTTCACGCTGTGACCTCCTGACATACAGTACTGTGCAAAAGTCTTAGGCCACCATGTTATCATTAGATTTGTTGTTTTTGCAATGTTATAGTGATCATATATAATTATTTCTCAGTCTCTTTATAAGAATACAACCAGAAAATACAGAAAATGTGTTTGTAGTATTAAAAATAGCATAGAAGTGTAAGCTGAAGTGTCAAGTATTTAGGGTAAACTCCCCTTCCACTTGAGCAATAACAGGCAGCTGCAGGATCTCTTAAACCTAAATGAAATTAAATCCTAATTTCTAATTCTAATCGAATGACTTCAGGACTTCAGTCTCCTCAAAAAAGATGTGTTTCGTGCCAAGAGAGGTCACACTAAATACTGACTGATGCTTGAAGAAGACATTTAGTTCTGAAATTTTTTTGTTTTTAATTTTGTGTACAAATTTCCTGTATTTAAAAAAATAGTGAAAATAAATATGGATGGACATTAAAACTTTGCTAAAACAACAAAGGTGGTGATGGTGGCCTAAGACTTTTGCACAGTACTGTAGTTGCATGGCAAAAGTGTTCTTGTCGCTTTATAAAATTTTGAATGAACCAATGATGACACGTGGACTTTGGAAAAATAATGATCTTTTTAGAATAGGAAAATACTTGTAGACTATGGGATGTGCATGCCTCTCAGGGTTTATAATGTAACTCGCCGTGCCCCTGTACAGGATACTGTGCCTAATTCTTAGTGTCTTTTATGGTACATTTGTAAATAACCTATAATTGAATAGTGAGTAAATCAAGTCTCGAACCGGATGACCACAAGCCTTACGTAATCATGGTTTGACTTAATCTTATTTCACACACTACATTTGTCCATTTATAAAAATACAACTATGAGTCAACGCTGGCTCCAGACGACACTAGCTTTCAGGTTTGGGAATATAGCCTCATCTTCTCACATTTTTCCGTTTTCTCATTCCAGCCCCCTGCGTCCTTGCAGATCCCAGTATTAAATGGATTGAAACCGAGCATTAGATCACACTGCTGTGAAGTATTACACGCTGTTGTCGTGTTCTGGGAAACTAAGAGTGCAGAAAGCGTCCACCTCTGAGAGATGAGCCTGGTGTTGACTTCATCTCTGTCTTCCTCAATGCGTATTGATCCACTGTAATACAGGTTTAGTCGGACCTGTTCTCACTCTCAGCAAACAGGATTGGTCAATAGTTCCCCACAGGCTTCTTTTCCATCCATTCAGGAAGACTTGTGACAGTTGTCTGAGGAGAACATTTACAGACACCATTAACGCAGGTTTATGCGAAATTGAAGCAATAAACTTCTTTGTTGTGTCTTGACTTGTTTATTTGTTAATTGGTTAATATAATTATGTCTTCATTTATACCTTTAGCAACCTTGTTGGAAATGTAATTGTTTTTGAACATTAGGAGGTCTTGGACCAAGAATGAACCAGCTGATCCACGTCATGGGTCAGCTACACTGTAAAAAATTCTTGTTTCACTTAAACTTTTAAGTTGAATAAACTTTGAATTCACATTTTATGAATTTACAATTCATTTTAACTGGTGAGGAGTTGTTATAAATAATAAAAAAAATAAGCTTTATATCCTGTGAAATGTCACTGTCCCGCCAGTGGGGCGCCTACATTCATTTAGTGTTTTGCATGTGAAATCTTATCCAATCATGCCAAACTATATATCGTTGAAAGCTCAAAGAGTGTAGTTTTATTTATAATCACCATTTTGGTAAAATAATTATATAGTGAGAGCCATTTTCTAAAATGCCATGGGGCCACAGGTGGGCTCCCTTTGTTATTATATATGTATAGCACTAATACCCTATTTTAAACAATCTAAACAATCTTGACAAGCTATATATTGTTGGAAAGCTCTTAGAGTGTAGTTTTTATATTTTATCACAATTTTGGAAAACTTATGACGTAGTGAGAGTCAGTTTCTAAAAGGTATTGGGCCCACAGGTAGGTAAAATTTGTTTTTACATATTTATAACACTAAAACCCTACTCTAAACTAAAAATTCGTGACAAACTATATATTACTGGAAAGCTCTCAGATGGTAGTTTTCATATTTCAAGGTCATCTGATGATAGAAATAATGTAGTGACAGTTTTTTTGTCACATAGGAATGCATATTAATTATTATTTATTCATAACACTATATCCTTTTTTAAATCTTCAAAAATGTTGACAAACTATGTATCATTGGAAAGCTCCAATATTATAGTTTTCATATTTTGAAACCTATTTGAATTAATAATAATGCAGTGACAGTAATTTATTAATTTGTGACAAGAATATGCAGCAGACCGTTGGCACCTAGTGGCCGTTGTTGGTAAAACCACTAAAAGTGTAACACAAACCTCATTTTTTTGTGATTTAAACTGGAAATTTAAATCACAACTACTTGAGACTTGTGGCTTCATGTTTACATTATTACTTTTGTGAAATATTTTTGCATTTGTATTTATAAAATTTATGTGTTATTGCATTATTTTTATTTATTAAAATAAATTTTAATTGCTATTAAAAAAGTATTTAATATTTTCACCTCTACTTCTGTAAAAAAAAAAACTTTAATACTTTGGTAAAACAAGACCAAGATTAGGCTTCTACACCAAAAAATGCTAAAGTTATATTAATTTGAAGGTGTACATCACAGTCCCGCCACTCAAAAGGGATTTGTGCCAGTTAAGGGGTTAAGACTATTTTTAAACAATTTATAGTGCATTCAGTAAATTTTGCCTAGTGGCCTACCTGTATTTCTTGAATCAAAACCCACAACCTCTACCTGTTGAAATCTACGGAAAGAACTATACCTGTACCCTAACCAAATTTATTTATAGCAATGTTTAAATGTACTGGCAAAAGTTTGATGAACACTTAACTGTGACAAAAAGTGCTGTTTTGAAAATAATAATTAATTTCTATCAGAATATATAAAAAATATTGAATATTTTTCTTAATTTCATTCATAAAAATTTCCACTTTTTTAATGGGAGCTAACGCTGTGAATGTCATTTATACATCAGATTGCATGTGCAACATTCACGTTCGGTTTCGTAAGATTCATATTTTTCATATTTGGCTGAGGCAGGCTGAATGTATGCCACTCAGGGGAAACGTCTGAACTCACTAATTCCCTGAGTTTTACTTTTCAAAACAAATCAATATGACCTCCACAAAATGTATTGAGATAATCAATCATTCAAGAGCTCAGACTGTTTTAAAATTCTGTCTTCTGTCAGCAAGAGTTGACAGATTATATTACCATCCACGGCAACTCATCTCATCTGCCTGGTGAACTGTTGCCGTCAACCCACTAACATTAATTAAATGTACCCACACAACATGCACTTTTTTAATGAATGAATGTTTTATTAGCATTTGAGGCAGATCAATACCTTGATCATTTTATTACTGTTATAGAGGTCAATTTAATATGAAGTTTCACTATGTATCCGTGTGTGAGGTGTAGATGGTCCTTCAGTAACCTTGGCTGATGAGTGAATGCAAGTTTTTGTGTAATTGCATCTTAAAATAGAGGCAATTTCTTTAAAATCTACCTCCTGCAAAGAGGTCAATGCAGTAAAATCCAAATAATAGAAGCTATTTTGGTTTTGACATAAGTGCTTAACTAAAATTGTCCCTAAATCAAGCATAAAAATTAATATTAGACCACACTGCATATTATGCAAATATATTGATCGTTCCAGGCAGTCAGTAATTTCCCACACAAAATCACATTGATGATCAAAATCACATTAGTTTCAAAATCCTAGCTATATACAATTATTTCCCCAGTTGCCTTCAAATATTTGCATTCAACATTGTTTTTCCCATCTGCTCTCCCCCCTTTCAGATCAAACCTTATTTACCAGCAGCACAGCACCACTGCCATTCAGCACAACATAAAACCTCAGAACAGACATAAGATATGCCTTGTCATTTCCATAAGGTCAAGTTGTTGGTTGAGAATTCAATCACTCAGCGTCTAAAAATAAATAAAGCAATTGTTGTTGTAGCCTATAATTTGTAGAGGTGTTTCCTGAAGGTCTTTCTGTCATGTTATTTGCATGATAATGACATATTGCTGTAATAGACGGAACATGTGTTCCACGGTGTCAGGCTAAGGAGATTTTTACACGCGCGCAGAAGCTCACACACCTCTGTCCCTAGATGATCTAAGCGCTCCGAAAATAGCCCCTACTAAATTACACGCACCGTTCCCCATTCATGATGGTAAAACATCTCCCGGTCGCTGGAGTTTTCAAATCAATCAGACGCAACTCGGCATCAAAACAACATTACTTATCTGGTGCTCTTGATTTCCAATCCATCTGTCAGCCTGCCTCAAATGAGGAATTTCATTACTTTGAACAAGTTGTGGGGAGAGAGATGTGAAGGCAGAAAACATAGATCATGTTATTGTAGATCCTGATCAGCGGCACATAGGATCTGACTGACTTCTGGGGACTGAGTGCGTTTGAAAGCTAATGGCGGAGCTAAAAGCACGCGTGGTCTGGCCGGTGTGTGGCAAACGGTCACGCGACCCGTTTTCTGTCACTCCCACAGTTTTTCATGAGTTCAGAGCTGTAAGTCATTCTGGCAGCTCCAGCAGTTTGACATGATTGAGGTATTTGGCAAAAATTTCTTTCAGAGAAAGTAGGAAATATGGGCCCTGGCTGAAGTACAGAACCCTGCCATTGAGCAAGGTTAAAAATGGCTTTATAAGCTCAATTTTGGCAAGGTTGACTGTATATTGACTGTTTTGATGGAAGACATAGTGTACTGTAAGTACATTGGAGGAAACATTACAATTATCTGTTATTTTAAAATACGACTCAAAATCTAAATTATTAATTTGGTATTGTAGTGAATACATCCTTTTTTTAATTTGTAAAAACTTTATTTGATAAAAATAGTGTAGTATGATTCCTAAAACCTTGTATGTATAATCATGGGCTAGCAGTGCAAGGTTAAAGTTAAAATTTGGCCTCTAATGACGCTTTTCCATTGCGAAGTACCCCACGGTTCAACATGATCTCACAAAGTTCCGTGGTATAGTCACAGAATATTTTGCTCATTTATCCGTGTCATTGTCACATATCTCCGCATTTTTCTGTGTCCATACCACAGACTTTCTTTTCCGTGTCAGTTTCTCGTATTGGTTGCTCAGTTGTTTTCCCTATTTTTAAACCATTGCCGCTTGGGGTTAGATTTGGGGTTTGGGTTAAGATGTCACTTTAAATATTGGTTTATAATATTTTTTCTGGATTTGTACACAATTGTCACCTGATGTTAGGGTTAGAGTTGGGTTTGGATGTCATTTTATGTAACAGAAAGTGATTCTAACCCCAAGCGACAATGGTAAGAAAATAGGAAAAACAATTGAGTAACCAATAAGTGAAACTGACACAGAAAAGAAAGTCAGTGGTACGGACACGGAAAAATTAGCAAAATATTCCATGGCTAGGGAAATTCGTGAGGTCAGATTGCCTCATTTAAGTTGCATTTAAGCATATATGCGGACGTTCGCGTCGCAAATGTGCTGCCACAAACTGTAAGTCTGGAAAAAAACTGGTATGGTGTTCCTTATTCTAAACCTGTGGATATTTTTCATCGCTAAAAGGGAGTTTGGGAACGATGATGCTGGTAGTGACGATTCTCTCAGACCAATCAGTGATCTACAGTGTTGCTTGGAACCCCAACTGAGGTATTACTAAAAGAGTATTGGGTACTACGTACTGCACCCAGTGAAAAAACTCACAAAAGTAAGCTGACCCGACCCAAACCAAACTGTGGGGTACTATGCAATGGAAAAGTGCCATAACATTTGCTACATGAAGAGTTCAGATGCAAAACCCTCATCTGACATATTTTTCTTGTAAAAACGAATAAGGCATTATGTTTAAGTTTTGTAATTTCACTTTAATTGCAACGTAAGGGTTATAAGTCAGTTACTAAAATGCCTTATTGTCACAAATGTAACTTTAGTCATTTTGCTGGTATTTAACAAATGTGACTAAAAATTTCTAAAAACTTCTAAAAATTTACTTCTTTGGACAAGAAGTCCAAAAGTTGCGAAATCACTGAAGATGCAACTGGAAATATTGCAAATAATGAAAGTCAGAAGGCAAAAGGTAAACATTAAGAAACTGACCCACACATAAGGGGTTCTGTGATGTATATGGCTTTCAACTTTGTGTTGTATTCAGGTCCAAGTACTCGCAAAGGACCTAAGTTTGAACGTGATCCATGGTTGTTTCCCAATCTCACACTCTCTCTCTCCAGTCACTCTTCACTGTCCTTTCTAAATAAAGGTAAATGGCTCAAAAATGTGGTCAATATATTTGATAGAAACCGGGTTAAAAAATCTTCCAGCTCGACAATTAAAATCCGTCTCATACGTGCCCCGTTGTTCATACAATTTGTCTTCCCTGCACTGAAAAACCAATGTGCTGTTTAATGGATTCTCCCAACAAACTGGTATTTCTGAATGACCTGAGGCCGGGATTAAGCAGATTTGAAGTGAACGTATTTGATGAACATAAAATATGTGCTCAGAGCATTCGGTCAATATCATTATCTAATTTTTGGTGGCATTTAGCTTTGGCATCCAAGCTCTTCACATAATTGTGTCACCCCTTCCCTACTAATTTCTGTCCTTTCTCATCCTACACTCTTAAATATAAAGGTGCTACACTTGTAGTGGAAAAGATTCTCTAAAAAACTTGGATTAATGGTTCATTTGGGAACCAAAAATGGTTCTTCTATGGCATAACTGTAAGGAAGATCTGAGAGTAAGAATTATGCAGAATAAATGAAGTTCACCTTTACAGCTCTACACTTCATCATATAATACTGATTGAACTCTTTAAAAATTCTTAGAGTCCTGACAAGCTGATTTTAAAGTATGTGACAAGCGTTCGGTGACTAAAGGGTTGCCCGCTAATTATTCATGTCATCTCGGTGGATTGAAGCCCAAATTGAACACCGTGTCCCTTTAAATGCGTCACTATACCAAAAGCGAATAATTAATGACTGTAACATGGTGCTAAATTATTCATTCATGAAGGTAATGAAAATATGTTAATTAGAGGGTTGCTATTAAAGGTAGACTATATCGCCATCTCCTTACCCAACCTGAAGCAATTATTTAAATTTATTTTTGATTGGATTGAGAAATTAGTGGTTCTGCATGTTGCCATTTCATACAGCGTTAGCTTTTACGGCGTTTTATAAGCAACTCCTTGTCTCACACTCTTTTTCAACTGCAAATTATTAGGAAACCAAACACTGTTTTTTCACATCCAGTTAAAAGACTATTTCTTAAGATGAAGCAACAGAGGCCTATTTTACAAGTTCATAAAGAGCCTGCAGTCAGAATCTCTCTCGCTTTGTTTCATCTCTCATTGGTCCGGTTAAACGCAGCCTCTGTCTGTCCACTCAGCTGACGGGGCTGAATTCATTCCCGCTGTGACGATAACTCCTGCGCGCGTCCGACCTCATGGTTCCGATTACAAGTGAGGGATTCATTCCTTGTATTCCGCCGGCCACCTCGGCATCAATTGCAGCAGTAAGCGGCGTACGGAGAGAGAAATAGATGCTATCAGGCAGAGGGCAGCTGCTGGGAGACTGAGAGTCTGCGCTTGTGCTGTTAAAAAAGACAATAATGTGACAGTGTCTTCCAATCTGCATGGTGGTTATTTTTAAGGTGCGTTGTGTAACTTTAAGAAGGAGCTCTCGACAGAAATGCAATATAATATGCATAACTATATTATCAGTGGTGTTTAAAGACTGTGTTACTGTGCAAATGGATGGTCTATGATATCAAAGTATCGCAAGAGCAGACCGCTCCGCCTGCTTTCTAATCGCCTTTGCGGTACTTTTATGTTTTTTTATGTTTACGACAACCATTAAGTCGTACTTCTAAATAAAAATGTTAATGGAAAAAGCTGTAAATAGCCAAGCTTACTGAAAGAGGCAGTATGTTAGCCCAAATATTGATTTAGTCTAATTTCACTCATGCAGTTTTAATACCAGTAGATTTGAACTTCTGTTGAACCTGAATACTGGAGCTTTCATGAACCCAAACCTTTCTGACAAATTCTTTATATAATATTATTAAAACCATTCATTGCCATTGTCAAAAGGTTGTTTTAAAATCCCTAGACATTAAATTACATTTCCCTTATCGCAAAACATCTTTAATTTACCATTAAAGAATATGTTGGGAGAAATGATTAATTGCTCCGATTACCTGGGATTTTAGCATTCACGACTGAAGAGACAAATGAAACATGATGTAATGTTTTATCAGCATCTTATCTCGTAGCATAATTATGTTAATACAGTATCTGCAGATCAGTCAGATAGTGCTGACTAATGTATCCTTTAAGTCAGCACTGGCCATGCCAGCACTGAAGTAACCGTACAGGTGAACAGATTCTGTCATCTCAGTATTAAGTCTGAGAGCGGACTGCCAAGCTTGAGTCCCTCGGCCTCATCTCAGAGATTCTGAGTCACCACAACTCTTCTTCTGTGCTTATCTAATACTAACCTATGACCATGTCTGCATTTTTTCCATTACAGAGATGGGATTCAAGATTTGGCAGCGTTGCTGGATGAGCCAGTAGAGTTCCAAACATTGCGAGTGTCCTGTTACAAATGTGCTTTCGCTGATAAATTGTCACGGGGTGACGATCTTTTAGGGCGGAACCAAAAGTTGAGGAAGTTTTGGTTCCGCCCGGATGTTTCCGTCCAGACCGGAAAACGGAAACACCGGACATCCGGCAGATCCACGGAGGCTGTAATCAGCCGATTGGGCACAGCTGCGCCTAGTTGAAGAGATCGCCGGGCGATTGGACGATTATAGTACAGAGAGGAGTATATAAAGCACAGTTAGAACACAGTTAGAGTGCTTAGTGTGTGCTGGGAAACGGAGCTGTGCTCGTTTTTGGACGTGGTGGCTGTCTGTGGTTCTCTCTCCCTCTCGTTGCAGTCTTGATTGTGGACCTGCTGGAGTGAACAGGAAAACCCTATGGGTCGAAAGGAACTTGTTTTGATCAATACTGAAAGAGTAAAGCAGGAAGAAAATTGACCTTCTGGTACAACGTAAACAAAGGCTATTCGCCGTGAGTATACCCTTTTTGTGTGGAGTAACTGGCAAAAGTTAACTTGTATAACTATTGGAAACCTCCAGGAGAAGGAGGGCGGCCCTACCCCTATAAGAGTGCGGTGGGCGAGCCGTGAGAAGTCCAACTTCAAACAGCCACCGCAACGAGATTTATTGTGGTCGTTATTTCCCATCGCCTTATCGTAGCCCAAGCGCAGTGGAGGACACCGGGCGCTTCCCTTGTTGTGGTGCACTTCTAGTGTGGTGAGTGAGACTGTGTAATAAATCTTTTTCACGTTTGGAGTGGTGCTGTGTATTGCTGTGGGTTGCTGTGTGTCTTGTAGACGAAGCCCCGCATTATCCATTTTCTTCCACTGGGCAGAGGACGGAGAGGCCAACGACTACAGAAACCACTGTTACTATAAATAGTGTGCTGTTTGGGGTACGAAGGGACGCAGACGAAGAGCTGTCCGTGACCGTGAGTAAACCATTGGAAACATTCGTGTGTGAACTTACCTGTGTCTGTTTTGTCGCAGAGTCAGAGGCGAAAGGGTCCGCCGCCCCGTGGTCTCTACGAAAAGGGCGCCCCCGTCTAGGAATCGATCGGCCTATGGGCATTGGAGATAGGGCAGCGCTCGACCCGGCGAGGTGGTGTGTGACCTTCGCCCCTCTGTTGACCTACGGGGGAGAACCATACTTACACAGAAAGCTGTAAACAGCAGAGCCGGTGAGAAATACTCGAAGTCTCAGTAACAGTGTCTTCGTGTTCTAGCGGCCACCTGTGGAGAGAGAGCAGAACGAGAGTGAATCATTGAAGAGCAACCTGTGAACGTGATACCTACCCAGAAAGCTGTAAACAGCAGAGCCGGTGAGAAATACTCGAAGTTTCAGTAACAGTGTCTTTGTGTTCTAGCGGCCACCTGTGGAGAGAGAGCAGAACGAGAGTGAATCATTGAAGAGCAACCTGTGAACGTGATACCTACCCAGAAAGCTGTAAACAGCAGAGCCGGTGAGAAATACTCGAAGTCTCAGTAACAGTGTCTTTGTGTTCTAGCGGCCACCTGTGGAGAGAGAACAGAACGAGAGTGAATCATTGAAGAGCAAACTGTGAACGTGATACCTACCCAGAAAGCTGTAAACAGCAGAGCCGGTGAGAAATACTCGAAGTCTCAGTAACAGTGTCTTCGTGTTCTAGCGGCCACCTGTGGAGAGAGAGCAGAACGAGAGTGAATCATTGAAGAGCAACCTGTGAACGTGATACCTACCCAGAAAGCTGTAAACAGCAGAGCCGGTGAGAAATACTCGAAGTCTCAGTGACAGTGTCTTTGTGTTCTAGCGGCCACCTGTGGAAAGAGAGCAGAACGAGAGTGAATCATTGAAGAGCAACCTGTGAACGCGATACCTACCCAGAAAGCTGTAAACAGCAGAGCCGGTGAGAAATACTCGAAGTCTCAGTAACGGTGTCTTTGTGTCCTAGCAGCCACCTGTGGAGAGAGAGCAGAACGAGAGCGAATCATTGAAGAGCAAACTGTGAACGTGATACCTACCCAGAAAGCTGTAAGCAGCAGAGCCGGTGAGAATTACTTGAAGTCTCAGTAGCAGTGCCTTTGTGTTCTAGCGGCCACCTGTGGAGAGAGAACAGAACGAGAGTGAACTACTGAAGAGCAAACTGTGAACGTGATACTTACCCAGGGAGCTGTAAGCAGCAGAACCGGTGAGCAATACCGAAGTCCAAGTAACAGTGTCATTTGTGTTCTAGTGGCCGCCTGTGGAGAGCAAGGAGAAGCAATTAGGAAACAGACTGTGTAACGTGATACCCACCCAGAGAGCTGCAAGCAGCAGAGCCGGTGAGAGACACCTCAAGTGCAAGCTAACAGTGCTTTTGTGTAGCAGTGACTATCTGTGGGGCATAAGGAGAACGTGGACGGACGTACGACAGGGAACGTAAAGGCACGTGGGGCGAGGACCCCCTGCCGGCCCGAGGAAAGGTACACCGACAGTGGAGATCTTCCTTACCAGTCACACCAAAACTATTCTGCCTCCAGGACGGAAGAAGGAGGGCGCCACGGTTAGCAGGGCCCAGGCCGGAGCCTGACGTTTCCCTTTTCCCCCAGCTTATGGTGGTTGGCACCCTTGCTGCCCTTGGCCTGTCTGCCGTGGCTGCAGTCTCCCTGGAGGGAGAAGAAGAGGCCTTTTAGTTTTAATTTCCCCTTTCCCCAAATTCCCCATTCTTTTAAATATTTAACTAAATAAAGCTTGTTTTAAATTTTACTTACCTGTTCCCGTGTTTGTCTGGTCATTGGGTTGGCTTTGGGGACCTCCTCGAGGTGGGAGTTGCAAAGGGGCGTGGCTTTAGTTTAGATCAGCCAGCCCCTGGTGGTGACAGATTTTGGCGTAGTCGGCAGGGCCCCACCTCGAGTTGAGTAACCAAGGTCGCCCAATGACTGACAACGCGGGGCCTGCAGCCCCACCCCGTGCCACGTCTATTATCATGGGAAGCCCATGGATCCAGAAATACGGAGGAGCGGAGTCGGAGGTACGACTGACCGAATGGAAGGCCCAATTAGAGTACTTGGCCGACTTGCAGGGCCTTAGCGCCGCGCAGCGGCTCCAGTTTGTGTTGAACTCCCTAGAGGGAGAAGCACGGCGAGAGGTACAAGCCGCCCCCGAAGCAATCCGAGCCACCGCCCAGACTGTGTTCCAGTTCCTTACTGAACAATATGGCGACCATACCCCCGTAGCTGTCCTCCGTTCACAATTTTTTAATTGTAAGCAAGGCCCCCGACAACCTATTAGAGCTTTTGCCCTCAGGCTGCGAGAGCAGTTCACTCGCCTGCAGGCCCGACGAGACCATGGGCTGGGAGACGGAGAGACCTTGTTACGCGATCAGTTCCTCCTGGGGATGAAAGAGGGCCCCGTGAGACAAAGTCTGAGGGTCCAGTTTCGACGGGACTCCGGGCTTACCTTTGAGGACCTAAAGAAGGAGGCGCTGGCCTTGGAAGGTGATGAGGTCGAAGTAAGTGAAACCCCTGTATGTGCAGCCGTAAGTGGGAACCCCGCAGCACCACCTGAACACGCAGATTGGAAGCAAGCCCTCAGAGTAGAATTGTTGAAAGATGTCCGAGAGCAGATGTCGGAACTATCTAAGACTCTTCTGGGAGAACTTCGTCAAGGTAGGGCGCAAGAGGAACCGAGGCCGGCACCCCGAGAGCGAGTCTACTCTGAGAGGGGCCGAGAGCCACCGGGGCGCCCGAACCGTTTTAACCGGCCCCGCTTTGAGTGGGATGACCAAGGGCGGCCAATCTGCAATCGTTGTGGAGAACCAGGGCATTATAGCCGTCAGTGTGGGCCTCGTAGGGCATCGGAAGGGGGTTTTTAGGACGGCCGGCCACAGTGGGTCGTGTGGCCGGGACCCCTCGAGGAGACCCGGAAAGACGTGAGAATTCAAGAGGCCAGATGGTGGGGCATAGCCCAACGGCGGAGGTGAAGGTATGTGGCAAGACAGTACAGTGCCTGGTAGATACAGGCTCCCAAGTGACATTGTTTGCCGAAAGTCTCTCGCAGGAAGTATTCGGGAAGCAGAGAACCCAAGGAGGAGAGGCCCCCTGGCTGACGTTGCGGGGCGCCAACGGCTTAGAGATTCCTTACATTGGCTATCGGCTGACGGACTTAGAAGTGCACGGGGTGTTAGTTCCCCAAAAAGGGGTGATTATCGTGGAAGACAGATGTTTGGGAGTCCACCGAGCCCTACTAGGGATGAACGTGCTCTCCGAGTGTTGGGAGGAGTTATTTCGGGCTAGGCCCGGCCCTAGGATCTCCCCTGTTGAGAGGCCCCTATGGGAGCGAGTGGTCGCCGACTGTCGTCGGGTCCAGATGACCCAGGTCCGTAGAGGCCGGGAAGAGGTAGGAAGAGTAATGTGTCGTTATGCTTTATCTATCCCCCCTAGGAGTGAGGCCATGGTGTGGGTGAGAGTGGCCCCCCGAGGAGTTGGCCCCGAAGAGTGGGTATTGGTTGAACCCCACGCTGATTGCCCCCAAGTGGAGGTAGCACGAGGCCTAGCGGCGGTCCACCGGGGGAGGGTCCCTGTAAAGGTTCGAAATGACCATCCCTACCCAGTACACTTACACCGACACCAGCGGCTGGCACGACTCACGGGGGTTGCACCCCATCAGGTGAGGGAAGAGAGAGATGTTAAGTTCCGTCAGGTGTGCCCCACTGTCATCGAGGTGGCCCTGACACAGATGGAAGCCCCTTCGAACAACGGGGAAAGGGACGTGCCGAGACACCTGGCAGGTGAGTCCCTGCAAGGGGAAAAGCTGGAACAGGCGCAGACACAAAGACTCCAAGCCCTCCTTCAGAAATGGCAGCATGTGTTTGCAAGACACGAGGAGGATTACGGATGCACTAAGGTGGTAGAACATCATATCCCGACTGGAGATGCAGGACCCAGCAGGGAGAGGTACCGGCCGATCCCACCCACTTTGTATACCGAGGTACGCTCACTATTGCAGGGTATGCTGGGGCGGGGCATCGTCCGGGAGAGCAGTAGCCCATGGGCAGCCCCTATCGTACTGGTGCAGAAGAAGTCGGGAGCTTGGAGGTTTTGTGTGGACTATCGTAAGCTCAACCTGGTGACTAAGAAAGACGCTTTTCCCCTACCCCGGATCGAAGACTCCCTTGCGGGTCTCACGCGGTCCGCATGGTACTCCACTCTGGATCTGGCCAGTGGGTATTGGCAGGTGCCAGTGGCCGAGGCCGATAGGGAGAAGACCGCTTTCACGACCCCGTTTGGACTATTCGAGTGGGAACGGATGCCCTTCGGGCTCTGCAACGCCCCAGCCACGTTCCAACGCCTGATGCAGCGCTGTTTGGGAGGTCAGTTAATGGAGTCAGTCTTGGTATATCTAGATGATGTAATTGTGTACTCCCCAGATTTCGATTCCCACCTCCGGCACCTCGAAGAGGTTTTCCAGGCAATGGAGAAATATGGGCTGAAGTTGCAACCCGATAAATGCCATCTGCTGAGGCGAGAGGTCCAGTTCCTGGGTCACGTGGTCAGCGCTGCTGGGGTGGCTGTAGACCCTGGGAAAGTCTCTGCAGTGAGAGATTGGAGTGCGCCCAAGACTGTGAGGCAGGTACGTTCATTTCTGGGGTTTGTGGGATACTACAGACGGTTCATCAAAGATTTTTCCAAGATCGCTAAGCCACTTAACCAGCTGCTGGTCGGTACAGGGCGGAACCGGGGACGGGGATCACCCCCGATTGACTGGGATGAGTCCTGTGAGGGGGCATTTCAGAGATTGAAACAGGAATTGTTACAGGCTCCTATCTTAGCCTATGCAGATTTTACTCAACCATTTATCTTGTATACAGACGCTAGCAACCTGGGGTTGGGGGCGGTCTTGGCCCAACGACAGGCGGGAACAGAACGGGTGATTGCTTATGCAAGCCGAAGCCTCCACCCAGCTGAGAAGAACGATGCCAACTACAGCTCATTTAAACTGGAACTGCTGGCCCTGAAGTGGGCCCTGAGCGAGAAGTTTAAGGACTACCTCTGGGGTGCTAAGGTAACGGTGATTACAGACAATAACCCTTTGGTACATTTACAGACAGCGAAGTTGGGAGCTGTGGAGCAGCGCTGGGTGGCACAACTTGCAAATTTTGAGTATCAACTGCAGTATCGGCCTGGGCGAGAACACACGAACGCGGACGCCTTGTCCCGATTGCCAGAGGCGGGCCACCCCGGTTGCCGGGGAGGCAAGGAAGAAGAAAGCCAGAGGGAGGGCTACCTGATAGGGGCCGTGGAGGCCCCCGGAGGCCAGCAGGAGGCGGTACCGGAGAATTGGGGCTGGGACCCCTGTCGGTGGAAAGCGAGGCAGGCCCAGGATCAGGATGTGTGTCAGGTAAAGATGTGGGTGGAGCAGGGCCGACGGCCGACATCGTCTGAGAGGCTGACCCAAACAGAGACGGGAAAAAGACTGCTGGGACAGTGGGACAAGTTGGAACTACAGGAAGGGGTGCTTTGCCGGAAGGTTAGTGACCCAAAACTGGACGAAGAGGTGCGCCAGATCGTGGTGCCCGCCGATCAAGCAGCAGCCTTGGTGTCCGCCTACCATGATCAGCTGGGGCACCAGGGACAGGAACGGACAGTATCGCTGCTGCGCAGGTTTTTCTACTGGCCGGGGCTGGAAGCATCAGTACGCAGCTTGGTCCAAGCTTGCCCCAGGTGCATGTTGTTTAAATCTCGACGAGAGGCTCGAGCGCCAATGGTGCCCATACATGCCAAAGCCCCCCTCCACATCATGGCGATGGATTTCCTGACACTGGGCCGGCCACAGGACCGCTATCCGAACATCTTAGTAATCACCGACCTGTTTACAAAATACGCATGGGCAGTTCCCACCCTTGATCAGACGGCAAACACCACCGCAACGGCTCTATGGCGGCACGTCTTCCAAACGTTCGGATGTCCAGAGTTCCTGCACTCAGACCAAGGGGCAAATTTCGAATCAAGGGTGATCCGAGAATTATGCCAGCTGTATGGGTGCACGAAGACCCATACGACGTCGTATCACCCTCAAGGAAATGGCTGTTGTGAGAGGTTTAATCAGACCCTGTTGGGGCTCCTAGGGACCCTGGACCAACGGAAGCAGAGCGATTGGGTGAGTGCTCTACCGAATCTTTTGCAAGCTTATAATAACAGCGTTCATAGTACGACGGGGTATGCCCCCACTTATCTGATGTTCGGCAGACATGTGCGGATGCCCACGGACCTGGTTTTGGGAGTGGCCGCTGGCCAAGAGGAAGGGAGCGTGACGGAATGGGCGGGGCGCCACCACCAACGGCTACACTTTGCTTACGAGCAGGTATCCCAGAAGATACGGGCTACAGGGGAAAAGAACAAGCGGCTGTACGACCGGACGGCCCGGGACGCCCCCTTGTTGCCAGGAGAGAGAGTCTTGGTACGAGACAATCGGCGGCAAGGTAAAGGCAAGCTGAGTGACCGTTGGGAGCCCATCCCGTACGTAGTCTGCAGGCAACAGAGGCCGGGACAGCCGGTGTATACCATCCGGCCGGAAGGAAAGGCCGGCCCGGAACGTGTGGTGCACCGCAACATGATTCGCCCTTGCCCAAATTATCCCGAGGTCGCGAAGGAGGTAGTGGCAGAACCGGCACCGACGGCCCCCTGGATGGAAGGATGGGCTGTGGTACCAGGCCTACCCGTGGCAACACCACCCCCGGCCGCCCCAGGAGAGCCAGAGCTAGCACCTGAGCCAGTTGAACCCCCGGCCGCCCAGAGACAAGCAGAGCCGGTACCAGCGCCAGCCGAACCCCCGGCCGCCCAAGGACAACCTGAGGTTGTGCCCGAGCCCGCCGAACCTGACTCCCCTGTGAGGCGCTCCCAACGGGAGAATCGAGGCCGACCCCCTTCCCGTTACGGTGAGTGGACTACTCAACGGCATTCCAGGGACTGGAATGCATTGGCGGGGGAGGATGTCACGGGGTGACGATCTTTTAGGGCGGAACCAAAAGTTGAGGAAGTTTTGGTTCCGCCCGGATGTTTCCGTCCAGACCGGAAAACGGAAACACCGGACATCCGGCAGATCCACGGAGGCTGTAATCAGCCGATTGGGCACAGCTGCGCCTAGTTGAAGAGATCGCCGGGCGATTGGACGATTATAGTACAGAGAGGAGTATATAAAGCACAGTTAGAACACAGTTAGAGTGCTTAGTGTGTGCTGGGAAACGGAGCTGTGCTCGTTTTTGGACGTGGTGGCTGTCTGTGGTTCTCTCTCCCTCTCGTTGCAGTCTTGATTGTGGACCTGCTGGAGTGAACAGGAAAACCCTATGGGTCGAAAGGAACTTGTTTTGATCAATACTGAAAGAGTAAAGCAGGAAGAAAATTGACCTTCTGGTACAACGTAAACAAAGGCTATTCGCCGTGAGTATACCCTTTTTGTGTGGAGTAACTGGCAAAAGTTAACTTGTATAACTATTGGAAACCTCCAGGAGAAGGAGGGCGGCCCTACCCCTATAAGAGTGCGGTGGGCGAGCCGTGAGAAGTCCAACTTCAAACAGCCACCGCAACGAGATTTATTGTGGTCGTTATTTCCCATCGCCTTATCGTAGCCCAAGCGCAGTGGAGGACACCGGGCGCTTCCCTTGTTGTGGTGCACTTCTAGTGTGGTGAGTGAGACTGTGTAATAAATCTTTTTCACGTTTGGAGTGGTGCTGTGTATTGCTGTGGGTTGCTGTGTGTCTTGTAGACGAAGCCCCGCATTATCCATTTTCTTCCACTGGGCAGAGGACGGAGAGGCCAACGACTACAGAAACCACTGTTACTATAAATAGTGTGCTGTTTGGGGTACGAAGGGACGCAGACGAAGAGCTGTCCGTGACCGTGAGTAAACCATTGGAAACATTCGTGTGTGAACTTACCTGTGTCTGTTTTGTCGCAGAGTCAGAGGCGAAAGGGTCCGCCGCCCCGTGGTCTCTACGAAAAGGGCGCCCCCGTCTAGGAATCGATCGGCCTATGGGCATTGGAGATAGGGCAGCGCTCGACCCGGCGAGGTGGTGTGTGACCTTCGCCCCTCTGTTGACCTACGGGGGAGAACCATACTTACACAGAAAGCTGTAAACAGCAGAGCCGGTGAGAAATACTCGAAGTCTCAGTAACAGTGTCTTCGTGTTCTAGCGGCCACCTGTGGAGAGAGAGCAGAACGAGAGTGAATCATTGAAGAGCAACCTGTGAACGTGATACCTACCCAGAAAGCTGTAAACAGCAGAGCCGGTGAGAAATACTCGAAGTTTCAGTAACAGTGTCTTTGTGTTCTAGCGGCCACCTGTGGAGAGAGAGCAGAACGAGAGTGAATCATTGAAGAGCAACCTGTGAACGTGATACCTACCCAGAAAGCTGTAAACAGCAGAGCCGGTGAGAAATACTCGAAGTCTCAGTAACAGTGTCTTTGTGTTCTAGCGGCCACCTGTGGAGAGAGAACAGAACGAGAGTGAATCATTGAAGAGCAAACTGTGAACGTGATACCTACCCAGAAAGCTGTAAACAGCAGAGCCGGTGAGAAATACTCGAAGTCTCAGTAACAGTGTCTTCGTGTTCTAGCGGCCACCTGTGGAGAGAGAGCAGAACGAGAGTGAATCATTGAAGAGCAACCTGTGAACGTGATACCTACCCAGAAAGCTGTAAACAGCAGAGCCGGTGAGAAATACTCGAAGTCTCAGTGACAGTGTCTTTGTGTTCTAGCGGCCACCTGTGGAAAGAGAGCAGAACGAGAGTGAATCATTGAAGAGCAACCTGTGAACGCGATACCTACCCAGAAAGCTGTAAACAGCAGAGCCGGTGAGAAATACTCGAAGTCTCAGTAACGGTGTCTTTGTGTCCTAGCAGCCACCTGTGGAGAGAGAGCAGAACGAGAGCGAATCATTGAAGAGCAAACTGTGAACGTGATACCTACCCAGAAAGCTGTAAGCAGCAGAGCCGGTGAGAATTACTTGAAGTCTCAGTAGCAGTGCCTTTGTGTTCTAGCGGCCACCTGTGGAGAGAGAACAGAACGAGAGTGAACTACTGAAGAGCAAACTGTGAACGTGATACTTACCCAGGGAGCTGTAAGCAGCAGAACCGGTGAGCAATACCGAAGTCCAAGTAACAGTGTCATTTGTGTTCTAGTGGCCGCCTGTGGAGAGCAAGGAGAAGCAATTAGGAAACAGACTGTGTAACGTGATACCCACCCAGAGAGCTGCAAGCAGCAGAGCCGGTGAGAGACACCTCAAGTGCAAGCTAACAGTGCTTTTGTGTAGCAGTGACTATCTGTGGGGCATAAGGAGAACGTGGACGGACGTACGACAGGGAACGTAAAGGCACGTGGGGCGAGGACCCCCTGCCGGCCCGAGGAAAGGTACACCGACAGTGGAGATCTTCCTTACCAGTCACACCAAAACTATTCTGCCTCCAGGACGGAAGAAGGAGGGCGCCACGGTTAGCAGGGCCCAGGCCGGAGCCTGACGTTTCCCTTTTCCCCCAGCTTATGGTGGTTGGCACCCTTGCTGCCCTTGGCCTGTCTGCCGTGGCTGCAGTCTCCCTGGAGGGAGAAGAAGAGGCCTTTTAGTTTTAATTTCCCCTTTCCCCAAATTCCCCATTCTTTTAAATATTTAACTAAATAAAGCTTGTTTTAAATTTTACTTACCTGTTCCCGTGTTTGT
The DNA here is from genome assembly GCF_030506205.2 of Paramisgurnus dabryanus. Lineage (NCBI taxonomy): Eukaryota > Metazoa > Chordata > Actinopteri > Cypriniformes > Cobitidae > Paramisgurnus > Paramisgurnus dabryanus. The sequence goes on from NC_133353.1 coordinate 26,284,388, forward strand.
CTGGTCATTGGGTTGGCTTTGGGGACCTCCTCGAGGTGGGAGTTGCAAAGGGGCGTGGCTTTAGTTTAGATCAGCCAGCCCCTGGTGGTGACAAAATCATATTCCTTCATCACATTGTCATTCTAAGGGAAACCTTGTAATACCATCATGATGACCTAAATGCATTGTCACATGAGCTTGAGATGCACTGTTGTGGGTCACCAGCCATGCACTTTCTGGACTGGTATCCATGACGTTTCTGTTTGAGGCTCACTGTTCAATAGCTGTGTCCGAAACCGCTCCTTATCCACTATATAGTGCATTATATCGGATGTCGGACATTTTATAGTGGTATCTGAAACCTGAGTATTTTTACCCACAGTGCACTCTGATTTTATGGGTACATTGAATGAACATTCCCTCACTCATATTTCCATAATACAACGCATGACTGAAATCAGCTTAAGGATACTGACAGTAAACACCAAAAAAGTGAGTTCATCTGTAAGAATCAGTTTCTACAAAATGTAAAAAAATGTCTTGTGTGTGTCACAATAACATGTTAAACTCCTCCCCTCCTTGAATCAACCTTTATGAGGAACGGCATGTGGGTGGGGCTATCGGAGACTTTAGGGACATGGCCAAACTTCCACTTTCCACTTTTTTTTTAAATATACTCATTTTCCAGTTCCCCTAGAGTTAAACATTTGATTTTTACCGTTTTGAAATCCATTCAGCTGATCTCCGGGTCTGGCGCTAGCACTTTTAGCATAGCTTAGCATAATCCATTGAATCTGATTAGACCATTAACATTGCGCTAAAAATAACCAAAGAATTTGCATATTTTCTATTTAAAACTCGACTCTTTTGTAGTTACATTATGTACTAAGACCAACGGAAAATTAAAAGTTGCGATTTTCTAGGCAGATATGGCCATGACTATACTTTCATTCTGGCGTAATAATCAAGGATTTTGCAGCTGTAACATGGCTGCAGCAGGTGTAGTGATACGGAGCAGCCGGAAATAGTCCCCTTATCTGCCCAGAAAATCGCAACTTTTAATTTTCCGTCTGTCTTAGTATACAATGTAACTACAGAAGAGTCAAGTTTAAAAAAGGAAAAATATAGAAGCTCTTAGGTTATTTTTAGCGCAGTGCTAATGGTCTAATCAGATTCAATGGATTGTGCTAAGCTATGCTAAAAGTGGTAGCGCCCGACCTGGAGATCAGCTGAATTGATTCCAAAACGGTAAGAATCAAATGTTTAACTCTAGGGTAGCTGGAAAATTAGTATATATATTTTTTAAAGTGGAGTGTCCCTTTTAGTTTTTTTGTACAGGGTTAATTTTGTATGACAATCATGAGATGGATAGTCATGCAGTTTTAACATGATACCCATAAGTACATTGTATATCCTGTTTCAGTGTCTCTGACCCCATAGAGGGTTAACAGCATCCACTATGCCTTAGTAAATTGCCCTTTTTAACCTTCAGTCCACTTATTTATCCATAATCCCACTCCAAGGTGAATTACATGATACAAAAGCACTCTGTCCAGCAGCTTGATCCACCAACAGACTAGGACTAATAGCTCAGATGTTTAAAAATGACAGGTGATATTACCTTTCAGCAAAGATGCTCCAGGTCCTAAGAATAAGGGGACAGAGATGCTATTAGTCTGATGACCTCATCACTGTTTTAAGCAGTGGGAAGACAGTGGGGTTCATTTCAGTGGATGACTGCAGGCTCCTTGACGGAAGGCTAATCAATTGATAGATTATGCAACTGATACGAGAGCTGCGCTAAAGCTGTGAGTGAAGATGAGTGGGATTACTGTGGCCTCAATAGACTGAACGAAAACTAATGGCCATTGAGGCCATAACAGTTATATAGGCTTTGCAGAGAACCAGGACATAGAGTTTTGTGCTATAAACAATAGTCATACAATAGTTAATTTTAATCACTTTGCATGTCTGTGTTCACACTGAGAAGTGGAAAACCTAGAGTGAAACTGGAGGGGAGGCATGGGGAAGCATTTCACTTCACATACCCGGTACCATACAGTTTTCAGTCTTAACACTTACATACAGTAGTAACATGCCAACTTAAACCTTTGGCTTTCTTGGGAACAATTCTGTTGTATAAGAAAAAAAATATATGCACTAACCGAACAGTGTTCGCACGTTCTAAAATCTCATTCACCAAACCATGCTTTAATCTCAGCAAGGATCCATCACACCAGTTTGGCCGCAGTAGGAAAACATCCGTTCACTCCACTCCTCCATTCCTCTAGCCTCACACATCACGTGATGACAGTAGTGTCAACAGGTCATGATGATACACAGAGACTGTTCTCACCAAGCTGCCAATTTCTATTCCTCTTCCTTCTCTTCCTCTTCTCCTGGTGCTTCTTTACTTGGTAGGTTCACAAGGTCCAAATTCCTGCCTATCAGCAGTTCTGCTTAGGGCTTGGAGGTGTGGGGTTTCCAATACACTGCCCTCAGTATGGGCTCAGTAAATGTAGCCCCCTGTCCAAGCCAAACTCTTTCTTTCTCGAATAGGATATAGCTTTTCATCCTTGGAAATGAGAATCAGGTTTTTGCTTAATTTTATCACATCTTGCTTTTGGACCAAGTGTGCAACAGAGCTACACACAAAATTCTGGTTCATCTTCAAAAATGGCTCTGTGATTAAGAGTAATCCATCATTTTTGACCAGCTGGATCTTCTGAAGTGTCTTTTAATCTGTAGATGAATTAGTTAAATGAATAATTATAGAAAGAAAATGAGATTTGTTGTATTTTGAATGCTTTTGTTTCATCTAATCACTATCAGTTAAGTAGCCAGTCTTAGTGTGTAACATCAGGTGTCTTCAAACATGAGCGAACATCTGGACGCCTTTCAGTAAGGATGTGTGCATGTGACATTATAGGGTTGCGAGTGGACAGATGTTTCTTTAATCAATCCATGCAAAAGAAATTCACATAGATTTTAATTAGAGATTGACGCAGGAACATTAGCGATAATCAAAAGCTCTGCTTTTTTGATTCAAACAACATTAGACAGGCTGCAATGTGGAACAACAGTCCAGGTATGGGCAGTGGCGGACGGTGACTTTTCTTCTGAGGGGTGCAAATTTAAAAGTGTTCAGAGTGTCATGTGTGTTGCTTGTCATGTCAAAATATGACTGAAAATTAAAAGTTGCGATTTTCTAGGCAGATATGGCTAGGAACTATACTCTCATTCCGGCGTAATAATCAAGGACTTTGCTGCTGTACATGGCTGCAGGGGGGGCAGTAATATTACACAGTGCCCAAAAATAGTCCCCTGCCATTGAAAGTTACCAAGCGGACTATTTATCGGTTGCTACGTAATATCATTGCGCCTCCTGCAGCCATGTTACAGCAGCAAACTCCTTGATTATTACGCCAGAATGAGATTATAGTTCCTAGCCATATGGGCCTTAGAAAATCACAACATTTCATTTTCTGTCTGTCTTAGTAGACGATATAACTACAGAAGAGTCAAGTTTTAAATAGGAAAAATATAGAAACGCTTTGGGTATTTTTGAGCGCGATGCTAATGGTCTAATCAGATTCAATAGATTATGCTAAGCTTTGCTAAAAGTGCTACCGTCAGACCCGAAGTTCGGCTGAATGGATTTCCAAAACACTGAAAACGCTAGGAGAGCTGGAAAATGAGCATATTTTCAAAAAAAGTGGAGTGTCCCCAACCCTTTATGGGGCAAGTACCCATATTTAGTCACTTCCGCACACATTCAAAGTGCCCTCCCCCTGCCTTCATTTGGAGTAGTAGAGTCATGTAGTTTTCTCTCAGCCAATCAGGGGAGATCAAGCTATCTCACGGATATTAACATTAAGGCATCTGACCAATCAGCTGTGGCCTGGAGCACCTCATACACAGCCATCTTCCAGAAATCAAAAATATTACTTTTTTGAACCTGGCTTCTCCCACAGCAATAGTTATAACATCATAACTAAACATGGTAAGTTGATGTAACTCACAAATTATTTGGTTGAATAGTTGTGTTAAAGATTGAGATTGTTGTTATTTGCATAGCATTTTTAAATATTTGCTTAATGTTTGACTGAAAACTAAACGCACCATATTTGATCATATGCCCCGTTCACCTAAGTGGCACAAATGTCCATTTTTAGACATATGCCTTATAAATGTATGTTTTTAATTATAGTTAAATGGCATACACAGGTACTTATTGTTAGTGAGGCCTAGTACTGTGTGAATTGATTTAAATTACTAAATATTGGCTTGTGATAAAACACAATTATGAGCAAATATAAGTGCCACTAACAGTAGTTATGAATGTATTTTCGGTTTTATTATGTTTCTATATTTTCTATGTCAATACTCTTTTTTTCGCGTGGATTACATTACACTGTTACTGTTTTCCTTAACAAATAAATGAGAGTTGGTTTAATATTAAGCATATTTCTTTTGCAGCTGCCTGCTCGGCAGCTGAGATGAGGGGTACCATTGTTGTTCCTGTAAACCCAGTCAAGCCAGAATCAGTACCGCAAGACCATGTCTCTAAATAAATGTTCCTTGCAGTTTGTGCCTATAATAAATAAATGTCCCTTGCAGTTTGTGTGTGTTTTTTATCAAATTTTAAAGATTCACTCTCTGTAATTTATTTTACCCTAGACAGGCAAGTGCTCATATATGGTAACTTCGTTGACCTTGATTTGCAATGCAAAGGTGAAAAATATTGTTACATTTTTTTTTTTAAGAATGTCCTGTAACATCCCCCATTAGCTTTCTGAGGTTAAAAATTAGAATTTCCAAAGATTTCAATGAGTGCCCTATAAAGGGTTAAGCGAGTACTGTATCTGGCAAACATAAGCATCTCTTTTATCAAAAACCCATTCGAAGGATATGAAGCAGGCACTTATTTTGACATGACACGTGATGCACATAAGTTTATATGACGCGTCGAACGCATCTTTTGAAATAATGAGCCATGCACCGTGCTCCCTCAAAACATAAGTAACCGGTTGCCATTGGGTATGAGTAACAAGTAACAGAGGTTTACTGTATATTGCAGCACATATAAATATATCACATAAAATTCATTCCTGCTTTGGCTCTGACATGTTGCCTTTCAACCAACAGCAGGTTTAGCTTGTCAATCTCAAATCATCATGTCAGCTCTGTCTTATCGATTTTTAAAGAAAGTAGAACTAAAGTGGGCTTCTTTATCAATTTTAGCGCTTGTTACCAGGCAACAAGGTGACCCGACTCACTGGCCTGTTACCACAAAGGGCATTTGTGGTTATTTTTTTATTTGAACTTGCTGACTGTTATTCCCTCTTCTTTCTTTCCACGCGGTTATTTATGTTCTTGTGTGGAATTGTGAAGGTGAAAAAAAAATGCACTTAATATATCTGAATACAATTAAACAGACCATTCTGTGATACCCAGTATGACTGAGGATCTCCACAGACAAATTGTTTTTTATTGTTTTCGAAATGTTTGCGATATTATGCAAATTCGTCAGTGAGTGAAAAATCACTTTTATTTAACATCCCATACGACGCACTCCCATTATTTAACTAGAATCGGAATGTTTCAAGCATTTTAATGAAATATCCAATTACAACCTGCAGTCCTTCAAAGTAGTTATTCTAATATTAATTGTATGTTTTATATTAAAATGTCAGAAAAGACGTATAAGCTTAATTCCAGGCTGAGCCGTCATAATCATTCTTTGACGAATAACGCCGGGATTTGTCATTTGTTCAATCACACTTGGAAAGCGAATGCTTATGTTTTCCGGGCCAATATTTCATTGATGATTATGTCTTCTGTAATTTAACTCCGCGTAAATGGGAACTCGTTTAGCGTAAGACACTTGAAAAAGAGTTTATAGCCGAATAAACCGGAGAAGATAGCTTTATTTCCATGGTTCAATTAGTTTCTGGGGCAATTTTCTTGAGAAATGTAAGATATGCTGCCAAAACACTGTACTGTTTGTCGGCCATCATCAGCTTACAAACCTGACACATGAAACGATGCAGGAATAACGTGTCGTTTTGTTTCTGGAATAATGAGATTCCAAAGCTCTCCTTCGTTTATCTACAGATTTGGATTAATTTTCATAGTTGGTGTGTTTGTGTGTACTTTTCGTGTTTACACACTTCCCTTTATTACTCCTCTTAGTTAGTTAGTTGGAATGCTAAAGCAAGCTAGTGAGAAAAAAATGGACAATCCAGACAACCAAAATATCATCATGAAAATGTTAATGAGACACGAAGAGACAAAAAAGAAGAGATGAAACACAGGCTGCCCATACAAATTACTGTAATAAGCAGATCTACATTAAGGCTGCATAATAACCCCCACTGCATGGCTTATCACGAAGAAAAGCACCCGAACCGTCTATCTGGAGTGACTCTGAATTAATGTCTCATTACTCTTAAGCATCATCATTTTTGGATTTCATATCAAAATGGCAGCAAATTACACAGTAATTAGATATTTTGAGGGGGAAGAATTGCTTCTGGCGATAGATAAAATTACATCTCGGCTCAATGGGATGTGCGCTGATGTTGCCTGGAGAAGACACCGGCCATCAATCGTCGGGCGTAAAGTGTGTGTGGAAGCTTGTGTGTAAGGGTGACCTCACTCCGAGCACCAGACGCTCTTCACTGACGCCACTTTATGGGGTAAAACTGCATCTCTGTTCCACATTTGATCGCAATCTTTACAGGATAACCAGTGTTTTCGCATCTAAATGAAGATAAAAGATGTTTTAGCAGTCTGTTTGTCAATCGATATTGTTACGTGTCATTTTGAATTGTTATTCAAAACAGATATCATACTGGTTTGTTGTTTACAGAGGGTTTATGATTAGGTTTTCTATCACTGCAAAACAGCTTTTTTTCCTAGACCTCAAATAAATAATAATATTAAATTGATTATTTTTATGTATCCACAAATAATGTTACTATAGCTTAACTAGTAGCGCCATACTGATGGTTGAAACTAAAATGTGATGCTCCTAAATAAAATGATGAGACTTTAGCCTAAATTTCACATATTTTTTTATTTAAAAAAGAAAATATATTTTTTTAACCAATGCAGTGATTCCCGGCAGGGCCTTGGTTGAACCCACTTCAAAATACTTACTTCAATTCACAATTATTTCTCTTCACTGAGGGCAAATGTGACTATGTGAGATGTGTCATACTGGTACATAATGAAGCATGAAGGCTGGAGATGGTGAGGAGCATCTGCAGAGTCATACAGTGATAGGGATCTCATTTCCCAGCAGGCCCTTGGGGGCCCTGTAGCACATCTGAGGCCCTGCCCACTCTACATCCATCTTGCTCTCCATCCATTTTTGTCTACGCTCTGTCAGGTTTGAGGCTCGTGTGCCATCAGCCGCCAAGCTGTGTGGCTCTGACACAAAACGTCTGACTGCAGGGAAGAGTTGGGAAAATGGATTGGGGAGCAGTTGCGTATGAGATATATAAGAGATGATGTAGTACAATGACACTTACTGTATAGTTTCTTTCTCCTAATCAGCGAAATAGACAGTTTCATTGGATGCATGGGCGTTGCTGCGTTTACGCGTCTGGCCCGAAGTTAACTTCTGGTCTGTGCTTGTTTATCGGTCTGGCTAGTGACTAAACTGACCTCTGGAACAAACACCTTGTGGAAAATTTTTTTTTGGTTTTCAAAAGACGAGGGAAGATGGTGAGCCAAGAACCACTTAGCACCGTTTGTTTTAAGAGTGTATTGAAAGTTAAGTTTGGTCCACAAAAGCTAACAAACTGTCTATAGATTGTTGCACTTTTGTTCTTTTTTCTGATCTTTAATGACCTTAACTACCTGATAAATGTGTAAGTTTTTTCAGTTGAAATATCAATACATGTAAACACAAAATCTGGGGCCTTATTACATTAAGAAAGGAACCAAGAAGATATCAGCCATTTATGATTGCAGAAGCACCACCGCCATCAAAAACACTAAATTTAGGATTTATTTGTCAGTGTTACCAACACACCACAAATCCTAGTCCTACACCAGTATTGTGTTTTTACCCATACTGTATGTACAGTAATACATTAACTGAGGTGTCTGCTTAGTTTTAAAAGTCCTGTCTTTAAGGCGGGGTGCACGATTTTTGAAAAACGCTTTGGAAAAGGGAGTCGGGCCGAGTACCAAAACACACTTGTAGCCAATTAGCAGTAAGGGGTGTGTCTACTAACTGACATTGTTGCCTGGGTTGTGTATGTGTGTGGCGGTTCTATCAAAAGAAGGTCCAGATTCTATTGGGGTAGGGGCGTGTTTGTTTAGGTCAGGGATTCCCAAAGTGTGGTACGCGCACCCCCAGGGGTACGCGAGCTGCCACCAGGGGGTGCGCGAGAGGAAAATGTAATGGCGGTCTGTTTCTTTAAGTGGGATTTTTCCATACAATAAATAAATAAAAAAATGAACAGTAAACATTTCCTTTGTAATCGCTTTTATTTTAAATAAAAAACTATAATTTATTAGTTTTTGATAGAAACGTAGAAGACAGCTGCTGTCTTTTTCTACGCACTGCTCTTCTGTTATGCACTGCAGCCGCTTTATGCCAACTCGTTTCATTCATTCCATATATATTTTAAATATGCTTAACTGACTGAAATCAGGAAAAACTGTCATGTGGGACATCTTATGATAAAGTTGTTAGTCACGAAGGAGGAGAGGGACCAAGAGAGAGAGACTTTTTTATGGCAAAAATAGAAATAATGAAATGTGACGAGACATGGGCACAGGATACGCGAGCAATGCGTTTTCATGCATGGTAAAGAGACCGCCAATGAATTATATAATAAAATACATAAATACTTACTGTAGAGAACTTATTAAAAGCTTTCATTTAATTTTGTTTGAAACTTGAGATGTTATAATGAATCTGCAAACTATTATACACCTTTTGTGCGAACAGTAAAGGCTTTCGTTAATGTGTTTGATGGGTCTGCACGTGACGCACTGGTAAACATGAGGAAACCTCTCATATGTCATCTATTAGCTGACGGCAGTAAGTGTACGTTTTTTACCATAGTAAACTCGAATGGCGTCTAAATATCACAGTGGTTAAACGCATACACGGGGGCGCGCATCATCTACGCTGAGCGTAGTTTCAGATGGTGCAATAGGCGTAAATATTTTTCACAATGTTGGACGTAGCTAAGCCCGATGTAGGACTATTACGCCCAACTTCTTAACGTGCGGCTAGTGCACCCGGCCCTTGGTTATTTGCGCATGATTAAACATGAGTATTTATGGTGAGAAAATAAAGCTTTTTTGGATTTTTTTTAAATGGGGATTGGGGGTGCGCCAACCCGGTTGGGACATAGAAGGGGGTGCGCAGGAAAAAAAGTTTGGGAACCCCTGGTTTAGGTGATTTCAAATGTCAACAACAGCATACCCAGCAGCCATTTGACCGGCCTTCAACGTTGAAATTTGGTTGAAATAAGGTCAGTTGTTTGTTCAATGTTGAAACAACGGTGAATGGTAAAGGGTTGAAAAAGGTTAATAAAATGCTTAGAAATAAACATTGAAATTTGATTGAAATAATGTTAGTTGTTGTTCAACATTGAATATATTTTTAAAATCAAAAGGTAATTCAACGTGGATTCAACCTTGTCCTTGATGTTGATTCAACGGTGAATCAATGTTGAAATGCCTGCTGGGTAGGCCTATATTTAGTGATTTTAAATAGTCTTAATAATATAAAAAACTAAAGGTGGCTACTGGATTATCATTAGTTTGAAAATGAGCAAGTAAGGGTTGGTTCAGATTCCCATGATGTTTTTTTCCTTTAACATGCTACTAATGTGACTTTGTCTGTGAAATCTCGGCTTGAGTCATATAATCTATTTTTGATATTAGAAGCATCAAAGTTGAATTTTAATCATTGATTTCAATCTTTGACATGACCTTACTCAGTCAATTTTAAAGATAACAATATTATATGTTCACATAATGTTATTTACATTAAGTAGAATGATTTTATGTAGAAAACAGTAACACTTTACCTGAATTTTCACAGACTGGGTCCACCAGTCAGTTAAGAACCATTTAAAGGGTTAAGGTCTAGTCTGCGCATTGACAGTCTTAGGAATTGCGGTGGCTCACATAGGGATAAACCATCAAATTTTCAATATGCAGTGATGGTTAAAAAAAATCTAATTTAATTGAAATATCTCAATGCTTTATTGTCCTCTAACTGTGTCTTCCATCTGCCTCGCTCCCTCTAGGAATATTAAGTGTTATTTCAAGTAACACCAGGTTAAATGAACATCAGCAGTTTCGGGGGATGAGTGAGGCATGTAACAATTTTTGGTTTTGATGAAGTTAAAGACAGCATCACCCTGGGCAAATCTAATTAGAATTCTTTATGTGCTCACCACACCCTCTTTTCCAAAGTCTAGAAATTAGTTGCCACACTTTTTCTCCCATTATTTATTCTTTAATGTTGACACTTTCTAATTTCCATGATCTGGGGATGATTAAATCGAGGCCATTAATATGGCGAGCGAGTCCCACCGCCGACAATCGTGGGCACCCGCAGCATGCATTTAAATATAGATTTAATATCTGCGACCGCTCTGTTTTCATCTGTGATCTAAAATGCTTAGTGTGCAGTTCAGGGAACTGCGCTCCAAAACATCAAAAATACATTTCCGCAAAAGGACGGGGGGTGTCTTTAATGAGAAGTTAAATCCCAGATCCAGTCATCCTCCACCTTTCTGGGTACATTAGGCAGGGAGTGCACAGAAACATCCACGCAAATTTAATTATGCTCATATTAAAAGAGACTCTGACAAGGGCGGTAGCTTGGTTTCATGGATGAGAGGATTCAAGTTGTTCTCCTGCCGAAGCTCATCCTGGATTGATGATCTAACAGTGGAACCACGGCCCGGGCGAATAAACGGCTCTGTGGATCAGAACGGTTCTGCAGTACAGACCAAACTGAGCTCAACAGAATCTTAAAAGACGGTCATTGTAATATTGTTGCAAATACAGCATATATACAGCAAAAATGGCCAATTTTTTTAATGAGTAAAAGTGATGTCAATATTTTGGAGAAAATCCAATAAGAGAGATAGCACGTAATACCAGAATGGCGAGAGAGTGAAAGAGAACATAATGCTGTCTTTGACACCAGGGCTATTCTCGAACCGCTTGATGGGAAAATTGCATGTATCAAATTGCAGCTATGGATACGTTTGCCATTCCTGCAACCTTTATATGCCAGAAGACATTAAATTGTTTTGAACATAGATGTTGATTTGAGACATTTTTGCAAAGAGGTGTACAATGGCTATATATTGAAACTATATAACTGGCTCAGATTACAATAACAGTCTAAACGTTTTGAGAAATTGTGAAAGGTTTGGTATCCAGGGTCTTCTAGGGTGTATGATGTGTTTGAATTGAGCTGATACTGTTTTCCCATCTTCTTCCTTTCATTTCCTATAGCTTTACCGGTTGAGCAATGCATTTGCAGTGATGATGTCATGGGCAAGAAGTTAAAAGCATCTGCCAAAAAAAACCTGTTTCTCTTGTCAAGTTGACAAAATCCCAAAAATGTATGTATTAAAATTAGTACAGACACACATTAGTACAGTTTCAGAGCTTATGTCAAGAAATAATGAAATAAGGATTTTTGGGCCCTATTTTAACGATCTAAGCGCATTGTCTAAAGCGCACAGCGCAACGTCTAAATGGGCGTGTCCGAATGCACATTTGCTAATTTAACGACGGGAAAAATGGTTTGTGCGCCGAGCGCATGGTCGAAAAGGGTAGGTCCTATTATAGTGGGAGTATTTTGGGCGTAACGTGCAGTAAACCAATGAGAGACTCAGCTCTCATCCCCTTTAAAAGCAAGTTGCGCTGGCGCTATGTCTAATCCCTATTTAGATGACGGACTTTGTAAACTGAAAAACTAAGCGGAGGAAGAAGATCCCCAGTTTAAGATTAATGTTAAATAATTGTGTTGTTTTTCACTTGTATTGAAATTGTTTTTATTAAAACCTTTAAAACCCGTTTTCTTTTAGTCATGGAAGTAAAAAGCAGGCAATTGCTTTAAATGTATGACTATCCAATATCATCAAAAAATAATTTACAAGTAGGCTATGTAAGATAAGGTTTGTACTCTAAAAATACTTTATTTGTAACAAACAGGAGATAAAGAATTTACAAACGGCTCTCCCTCCCCTCACGTTTCAGCACTCTGGACAGCATTTTTTTAGCAAAGAGTTTTTTTAAGCATTACTTAAAAATGTTTCTCATCTTACCATATCCGCAGGTACAGAGTCATCCATAAATCCGTGAGGAGCATTAAAAAAAAACATTTAAAAACAGATGCATTTGTTTAAAGCAAAACATTTATTTACTTACCAGGCTGCAGGTGAAGCAGGTCTTTGTGCCTTCTAACGTCTCATAATTAGTCCTCATTTATGTCCAAGAGACTCAATAATAATCTTTTACATTCAATCCTTTAATCTTTCACAATTAAAAGCGTTTTTGTGCTGCTGCGCATTCATGTAATTTGTGATAAGCAAACCCGCGTTGTCCCCCGTTTATAGGCGCATTTTACTAATGCGCTCTTTAAATAACATAAAACACATTGCGCCATTGACTTTAGACTTTAGACCAGGTTTTTGTTGGTCAATGGCGTAGTCTATTTTAGTTTCCTCAAAATAGCAACGCGCCAACAATGCGCCTGAACACACCTCGCTTTCAGACCAGAACGCCCATGGGCGCAAAAGGGGGCGCAAATGCATTTGCTATTTAGGGCCCTATTTTAACGATCTAAGCGCATTGTCTAAAGCGCACAGCGCAACGTCTAAATGGGCGTGTCCGAAACCACTTTTGCTAATTTAACGACGGGAAAAATGGTTTTTGCGCCGAGCGCATGGTCGAAAAGGGTAGGTCCTATTGTAATGGGAGTATTTTGGGCGTAACGTGCAGTAAACCAATGAGAGTCACAGCTCTCATCCCCTTTAAAAGCCAGTTGCGCTGGCCTTATGTCTAATTAGATGACGGACTTTGTAAAATGAAAAACTAAGCGGAGGAAGAAGATCCCCAGTTTAAGATTAATGTTAAATAATTGTGTTGTTTTTCACTTGTATTGAAATTGTTATTTTTTTATTAAAACCTTTAAACCCGTTTTCTTTTAGTCATGGAAGTAAAAAGCAGGCTTGTAATTGCTTTAAATGTATGGCTATCCAATATCATCAAAAAATACTTTACAAGTATGTAAGAAAAGGTTTGTACTCTAAAAATACTTTATTTGTAACAAACAGGAGATAAAGAATTTACAAACGGCTCTCCTCACGTTTCAGCACTTTGGACAGCGTTTTTTTTTAGCAAAGAGTTTTTTTAAGCATTACTTAAAAATGTTTCTCATCTCACCATATCCACAGGTACAGAGTAATCATATACAATAAATCCGTGAGGTAGCATTAAAAAAACATTTAAAAACAGATGCATTTGTTCAAAGCAAAGCATTTATTTACTTACCAGGGCTGCAGGTGAAGCAGCTCTTTGTGCCTTCTAACGTCTCTTAATCAGTCCTCATTTATGTCCAAGAGATTCAATAATAATCTTTTACATTCAATCCTTTAATCTTTCATATTTAAAAGCATTTTTGTGCTGCTGCGCATTCATGTACCTTGTGATAAGCAAACCCGCGTTGTCCTCCCGTGTATAGGCGCATTTTACTAATGCGCTCTTTAAATAACATAAAACACATTGCGCCATTGACTTTAGACTTTAGACCAGGTTTTTGTTGGTCAATGGCGTAGTCTATTTTAGTTTCCTCAAAATAGCACCGCGCCAACAATGCGCCTGAACACACCTCATTTTCAGACCAGAACGCCCATGGGCGCAAAAGGGGGCGCAAATGCATTTGCTATTTAAACAACGCGGCGCTAAACGTGAAAATTAGGGTGGAAACTAGCGAAAGACACTTGCGTCGCGCATTGCGCTGTATTGCGCCGGGTGTAAGATAGAGCCCTTTATTTCTTATAACTTGTTGGAAATGTCATAATTGTTTGCATACGTGGTCGTTCTGGGGTAATATGTGAAATAAAACGTAATCATATTCAAATTTTAAAAAAACTTTCATTTTGATGAACGAGATTCATAGATCTGAATCAGAAAAATTATCCGAACTTCCCATCACTCCCATCTGTCATGCTAACACATTGACCCCAGGGGATGAAAAACTTTCCATTATTTTACTCAAAGTCAACGAAAATTGAGCAGAACCAAAACATTTTACAGCTGATAGCAGTCAAAAAAGTTCAGCGACAACGTTTCAAGAATGACAGCAGAAATGACAGTGTTCTTAATATGATCATAATACTATTAAAATGAATAAATACGTTCTGGGATGTAATAAAAGTAAGGGTTTTGATTAATGCCATGTTTATATTTTTTTAATCAGTGTACACAACTAGTCAACTAAATAAATATAACATGGCAAAGATGAATGCACATTTATATATTGATTAAATAGATTTATAGCATTTTGGAAAAAAAAATATATAATAAATCTTTGAAAATCAAATTATGGATTTGAATTTTTAATGTTATTATAACCTTAAGATGCTATGTGAAAGTTTGTAACAGAAAATAGTGGTTTTCATCGTGTCATTTTCTTGGTATAGAAAACACATTTTTACCCAAATTAGTCAAAATGGATTTATTGTGTTTTGGAACCAAACTCTTCATTTATATTCAGGACATACTACATCTGCCATGTTTACATTGTCATGTGACCCAACTGTTTCCCTATGACGTACTAACAGCAACCATAAAAATAATTTACTGAAATTGTTGTTATAATGCTATTTCATAGCAATTCATATGTATTTTACGAGGTGGCTATTTCGTATTAATTTGCGCATTCATACATTTTTGTACAACTTGCCTTTGCCCATGTGACATTGGGGTTGGGGGGGGTTTCGTTATTGTTTTTGCACAATTAACTTTGTACGAATTCATAAGAATTAGCCAACGCATAAAATATGTAAGAATTCTCATGAGATTGTGCTGGTGGTTAACATTTAAGTACAATTTAATCATGAGGAATACATTTCTTGGTCACTACAATTGAAAAATCAGCCAGCAACAGCTGTTGTTTCACCATGAGTCTGGCTATGAGTAACCCACTTCCAAAATAAACTTGAATTTGGTTGCAAGTCGTTTGCCAAAATAACTTGCAAGTTATATAATATTCCATCATGTAAGCAAAGTAAACAGTGAGTAAAGTGTATTTTACATTATCATGACTCAAATGAGTTAGAAAAACAGCACATTGATTTGTTTCAGGAAGCCAATAATTTGAGAAATGCTATGCAAAGTAACTTTCAGCTTTCCTGTTTAGGGAGAAAGATTTAAAAGTAGGCAATTTTGGATGCAGGGTGTACAGACAGTGAGGATTTCTCAGTCTGGCGGTAGTCGACATTACATGAACATTCCTCAAAAAGCAGCTTGATATTAATAATCAACACTAGGCTGTTGTGACTGGTTTTAATCTCGAAAGCTGTTGTTTTCGGGCTGGTTGACATGTTTACCGTAACTCGGATAGGGAAATTCCCCTCAAATTTCTCAACGCTACCGCCTGAATGTAACTGATATTGAACTGTTTTTCACACAAACCATCAAAAGAAATCAATAGAAAAACTCCATGCAAAAATCAACAGCATGCTTTATACAGGCTTACATCAGCTTGTGTGTTCGCACTGAAGAACCGCACGACCTAATGAATGGAAATGAATCTATGTTTGTACAGCCAAAATAGCACATAATTACACAATTACCCTCTGATGGCAGAGGTATGCAACGTTTACACCAACAAACATTAAAGTTTCCTGCAAAATATGCCTTTGAAAGGGCTTGGTAAACAAAGCGCAGGCATGATAAATATTAGCATTGCTTTGTAAGGTATGAAGGCCGTGGCTTTATGATTGTGCGTGCCATTCTGATGACATTATAATAACATATTGTCTGCGGAGCGCACTATTATGGTATTACATAGTGTATACTAAACCTGGCTTATCACTACTGGACTCGATGACCTTTTTTCTGTTGTCTAAATACTTTTCGTATGAATTTTTTTAAACATCTGAGTGTTACTGTAGCTTAGTAGAGCATGACGCTACCAACGACAACATCATGGGTTCAATTCCTAGCAGATGTATACCATGCAGCTGGTTTTAAAAAAGTGTCTGCAAAATGCATTTACATAGCATAAATGCCCACTCCAGGTTGATGCATTTAACACAAAATACACTTTTTTACTGACAACTGTGTTTAATTGTGCAGTCAGAATAGCCGTCTTACTAATGTTGACTGTTTCTCTTTTCTCATTTGCCACAAGTGTCTATTTTCTCTCTTCAGTTGGAATTAATGGAATAATACAGTGGCGTTTGAATCGGTGTGACCACTCAGACAGCCCTTGGGTTTCCAAATACAATTATGCAGTAAGTATGATGCTCGGTGATAGACAAAACAGCAGGAGCTCATGAATATGCATGATGTGTCTTGGAATATAAATTAACAGGGACTGGCCTCTCGACTGACCCACTTAGGCTGTCAATTACCAGTCTGACAGAATGGCTCTGATAGGACAGAGACACAATCATTCTTAGCATTCACCATTTACTAATTTAACAGTGCATATGGGATCATTTAAATATTCGAAACCAGGCGTGAGCAATGACTTAGCTGGGCTACACGAAGGTGCATTGTGCATTTGAATGAAACAGGAGGTAAAAAATAGCACTTTCTAAGATTTTATGACCAAATCGACTTAAAATAGGCATATAATGTTAAATTCAGCTCACTGAAAGTTCACTGAAAAATTCGTTTTCATATTTCGGTGAACTATCCCTTAAAATGGGTTCTTTAAAATGGCCAGCATAAAGAGTCTGTACAAATAATGCTTTATTCTTATCCAACAACAATTTTCAAAATAAGAGTCATACTCAGCAAAAAGAAATACATTTCATGTAAGTCAACATTCATCCACTTTAGATCAGTGATTCCCAACCGGGGGTACGCGTACCCCAGGGGGTACGTGAAGAGTTTCCAGGGGGTACGCGAAAAGATTTACATTTTGCTTTGATCTCCTTTACTTTTAATAAAAATGTCTTTCGTTTGTCCAGTCATTTACCTAAGATTGATTTTTGTGAGGAAAGCATTGTAAAAAGGACAACTTTCTTATCATTAATATAATTAGCCATCAAGAGTAAATGCGCTGCATGATCCAAAACGCAATAGCGATGTCCAACTCAAGAACGATCTGACTATTTTCAATGAACCTGAATAGTTTCTAAAGACACAAAGTTTATAAACTATAAATAATGTTCAAATAATGCTATTATATTCATTCCCGCTGCCATTACATTTTCAAATTATGCAAAAAAACTTTTGCATTGTTTTTGGCTAACATATATTGTCCCGTATGATGTCTTTTGTATTTATAAAGAATGTCTTAACACATTTTGTTTCTCTTTATATTTGAACAGAAAAATTTAACTTATTTGCACACTTTAATTATTAGTAACTTAAATTGAGATTTTAGTAAATTTAGGGCATTTACTAAATAAAAAGGACGTGAGAGCTCAATTCCAAATAAGCGCTGGAGTGGAAAATTTGCGTGTGATTTACTACAAAGGCGCAAATAAAATACACAAGCACAATAATGACATAAGCACATTTCTATAATGACCATTGCAATCTATTAGAGCAGCGCAAATTAGTACAGGGTCGCAAATAAGAGACCTCGGCAGGACATCGCAATGAAAATGCGGAGTGCGGAGTATGAAATTCCAGCTAAGTGAAAGTAAGACGAAAGATGAACGGTAAAAGAAGTTTTGAAATACCTGATTTGACGACTTCTCGTGACTTCTCCTCCTCTTTTCTCCAGCAAATTAAACATAGCTTGGCAAACTATATATATATATATATTTTTTAAGTATGTTCCTCTGGCAAAATGTAATACTCTCCTGGCATTAATGTTGCTTCAAAAGGAAAACTTCCACAAATGCAAATGCAATAAGGTCGCAAAAATAACACCTTTTCAGAGCTAAATATCTACTGCGTGTCTTTAGTAAGTTCAGTTGTTATTTAACGGCAAAATGATGGTTTGCGCAAGCTGTTAGTAAATCTGGCCCTTAAAGGGGTCATATGATGAAATTTTTTAATTTGTAAAATAAGTCTTTGGCGTTCCCAGAGTCCATATGTGAAGTTTTATCTCAAAACACCCTACAGATAATTAATTATAGCATGTCAAAATTGCCATTTTGTAGGGCTGAGTAAAATGTGCCGTTTTTGGGTGTGTCTTTTAAAATGCAAATGAGCTGATAAAATGCAAACACTGATGATAGTGGTTTGTTGAAATAAACATGCTTCATCAGTCAGTGCTTTTTACTTTAATGTTTAAAATTAATTAGTTAATTAATATTACTAATTATTTGTCTTTAAAACACAACTTAGGTTTAGTTTCGATGAAGGGGTACTTGAGCCTTACTGATAGGGCTGTGGGGGTACTTAGGGCAAAAAAGGTTGGGAACCACTGCTTTAGATGACACATTAAACACTTGGCGACTGTCTCTTTCACATGCAAATGATTGCAGTGTTGTTTGGGTAATGGGTAGCAGACTCCTCTATTCAGATGTCTACTACATTATCAAGACTCGCGGCGGGTATCCTGTGTGCATGTAGTTTATGCGTGTGCTCATGTGGGTGGAGAATGAGACACAACACAAACCTCTGTCTCTGTTTTTGTCAGATTGCACGCATGCATAAGTGTTTCTGTATGCGCATGTTTTCAATGTCATAATTTATTGGTGACTCAGTGCGTCTACGTAATTAAAAGACCAAGAAGCCATTTTCCACACTGAGCGTGTGACATGGCCTGGCATAGGACCAGCTGAACTTTGACACTGTGGTTTTCTTCAAATGCAAAGCAGTGACTTTTCAAAAGGAGAACACAGAAAGCTCGCATTGGCTTAAATCCGAGGGTTGGGCACTATGGTTTTATATCCGTTTACGATTTGTGCTGTACAATGACCTATAAATTAGTTTTTGTGCTTCGGGCTATCAAAATGAAGACTGTAGACTGGGTTAAAACCAGTGATGAATAATACAAGTGTCTGTTTAGTTTTGCCAGGTGCAGGAAACCCGATGGAATTCCAAAATGAAAGGACGACGATGTTATCCACACAATCTTGCCAATCATATCACTATAAATCGTTAACTGAGGAAAACATCTAATACTTTACTGTACTGCATGTCACATACAGTAGGAAAAAACAACTGCATAAAATCATCCTACATAATGTAAAATTGTAAAAATAACGTTTATTTCTTTAATATTTAGTAAGGCCATGTCAAAGATTGAAATCAAACTTGATTTTGAACTGATGCTCTTATGTCATAGATTAGATTATCTCATTAGATTATGAGACTTTAGTGGATTTCACAGGCAGGACAACATATGTGTGTGTAAATATAATTAACAGCTGCACCACTAGACTCTCATTTAATTAAATCTTACATAAAGCGAAGTTGCTTTTAACTTTCTTGGACCACCACTGGTCTCTCTACTCTCCATTGCTCCAGTTAAAGCTCTGCACATGTAGGGGTGTGGGGGCAAAAACATAGGGTTAGTTGTAATACGGACTGTTTACATTGTTGCACAAGGTTGAGCGTTTTGTTTTTCTGGTATTTTTTCATGCTGCCAAAAGACGATCTCCAGCAAATTATTGGAAATGTATAATGTTTTTCCAGAGAGTTATTGATGAACAAGTGTTTTGGTGGCATGTAAGTAAATTTTTTCATCATATGTTTTATTCGGTTTCTAAGTTGGGTGTGTAAGATACCAAATCCAATGCTATGTCATATTAATCAGTGTCTTGTTGACTAAAACATAACATCATTTTGAAATATGTCTGCAGCTCTTAGCAACTTTTTTGGTGGGCTTGAAAATATTTGGACCCAGCGGGGTTAATTGTAACGCTGTGTTACAACTAACCCCTCAGCACTTACGATATGAAAACTGCTATTGTTAGCGTAATTCTTGCAAATGATTGCTGGCTGCCAACAAAATAAACGTGCCTGTCTTATAAAAAATTGTGTGTCAAATTTGGTTTTGTTCATATCTTTAATATTGATTGAATAAGGTCATGTCAAAGATTGAAATCATAATGAAATGAATGGCTAAAATCAGCCTTGATGCTCAATATCTCAGAATTTGATTTTGAGACTTTAGTGTGGTCAATACAGACGGGGTCACATATAAAAAAAAATTGTCATAAGTGTGCAGCTTTCTCTTACACATTTAGGCATTTGTATCCATTTATAATTGAACTATTGTTAGAATAGGGCTGGATGAATGAATACAGTGTTGATACCTGTCTATTATAGACAGATATATAAACAATATCCACTTCAAGTATATAGACAAAATAGTGTTAAAATATTTGCCTGCAAACGTAATTTTTACCAAGTGTTACAACTAACCCCTACCTGTTACAATTAACCCCACCTATGGGGTAAGTTGTAACGTTTGCACTTCTGTCACGTTTGGTGTAATTGTCCAAGAATGGTAAGTACTAGAAACAAACTTCAAATGTTCATTTGTAGAAGAAATGTGTGTGTTGCTTGTGTAAAAATATAATTAATCAAACTCAAATATTTTTGGAATGATTGAGCCAAAACCAAAAAGAGTTAGGTTGTGCCCCACTCTCCCCTACATAACTTCCCAAGCTAGCAGCAAACAAACGCAAGGCGAGAAAATCAATAACCATTCAAGACTCTTGAGGATCCATTCGACGCCAGGTCCCGTAAACCTATCGAATCACTGCAATCTTGTTCTCTGCCTAGTGACAACCGTCCTCCCTCTAACCCCCGTCCCGTCCCCTTGCCGGGACTCTGTTAGGATTGTTAATGGGCATTGTTGCTGAATGAGGACCTCTGCTCCTCTCTCCACATCACGACTCCCAGGCCTGGCAGATGGATGGGCCTGACCTCACTATCAGCTGGTCCCAGACACAAAGTTCGAGAGTGGCGTAACAAAGTAGGAGGAACGATGCTTCTGTTGGGAGACCTCCAGAATTCCAGGCCTTTATAATGAAGTCAGGGTCCTTTGTGAAAAGTCGTGGATGGGAGCATGGAGACCGCGGGGAGCAGAGGAGTCTGCCATGAGAAGAGGGAGGAGGGGATCCAGGCCCACTCGTACCCCCTGTCCCGTGATGAATGGCAGTAGTCACTGAAAGTGAAAGACGCTGGTGTGCCTTGGCACAGAACGGATTGAGAATCTGCCTGGATACTAGTTTGAGTTTTAAAGAGCCTTATGAATTCAAAATATGAATTTTGTAGCATTTTGTCTAGTTTTTGTAGAGAATTACTGTACTTGCTGTACTTGCACAATGATGATTGACTCATTATACACATTTTTTTCCAATCAAACACTCTAACTATTTTGAAAATTGTATGTAAATTTTCCTTTTGTATATTTATTCAGTTCTGTTTAGTCAAGGTGGAAAACTGCATGGATGAAACCACACATTGAATATTGAGGGGAGGGACCAAATGTAATTATTTGAATATAAACCATTGAATATCATTCAAAAACTAATCTGAATATTAGTCAAGTTACAGACCGGTAAAAATGTATAAATGAAAAAGGAATGATCAATATGCATAAGCTCCTCATGAATACCAAACACCGTTTAATTAACATGACACACCACCGGCCAATCAGACTCATTCAGCTATTATCTCTCTCTCTCTCTCTCTCTCTCTCTCTCTGTGTGGTTAAGCATCATGAAATCTCTATTGTTAACAAGAGCAGCATACAGAGCAGCTTTGAGACTTGTATGAGAGACAAAAAAGAGAGAGAGCGAGAGATTGTCTAAGGGCTGGACCATGTCCTGCTCCCCCACCCATGCTGGATCTCCACCATCTGCCCCAGCTGCTGCATCTCTTTAACTGCCATTCTGATTGACAATGAACCCAAAGCCCTGTGATAATTGTGGTTGCTTGGTGACTTGGGCAGGTAATGCCTTCTTTTCAGGATTTATCAAGCTCCATCTGTTCTTGGTGGTATCTGACAGAGTGAAATCCCCATCCCTACCCACAACCCCCACTTTTTTTCCATAACCCTTGTGTCTTTTTTCTCAAGGGCCCGGAGGCCCACTAGTCAGGCAAATATTGGGCTTTTGTGCAAGGATGCTTATTAGAGCTACACAGTGACCCAGAGGGGTAACCACACCCACAAACGGGAGCTCGAATGCAGAGCGTGTTTGTTCAGTCATTAACTGATTATAAAAGACTTTTCGTGGCCAGATACCTCCCTCCCGTCTCCGGGTTTTGACTCGGCCTCTGTGAATGTTGTGTGTCGTGTGTCATGAACAATTAGGGGGAGTTTTCTCACTTTCTTTTGCGCCCTCTCACTTGTTGTGTTAAATTGCACATTGCACCGGGCTCTGCTTCATGGGAGGCTATTCAGAGACGTGGGATTCCAAGAGATGTAAATCACCTGCTGCAGGTGTTTTCTCAATGTTGGTCAGAGCTGAATGTTTTTGTCTAATGTACTGTAATTGGATAGGGGTTGTGTTTGAATTAGGCAAATTTGATTATGTAAAGAAAACTGAGAGAAAGTTTATAAAAGTAAGAAAAAAAGAAAACATTTTTGCTTAATTGTTGCTCTTAGTTGTGTTTTATTTAAGGACCTACTTTCTCTCCAATCTTTCTCTTAGAGTCACTCATGAAAATAGGAATAGACACAAATGAGAGAAATGCAGTAGGGTAAAAAACTACTGTGTGTACAATTGAAGAACATCAATTATGACATTTAACATTCACGCTTTTGGCAGATGGGTTTATCCAAAGTGACTTACAATGTATACATTTTTATTAGTACTGTATGTGTGTTCCCTGGGTTGGAACCCATGACCTTTTGCACTACTAATGCAATGCTCTACCAATGAGCTATATATGTAAAAAGTAAAAATTGGATCCCTAACCCTAACTTAAAAAATATCTTCAATTGGTAACGCCTACATTTTTTCCACTTTTAAATGAAAAATACTTAAAATAGTTCAAATATTTCAGGTGTTACCAATTGAAGTGGGGGGAACCGGGGTGAAAGTTAAGCGCGGACGAAAGTAACAAAGAGGTTTTCTCAGAGCCCTGACTACATTTGCATTCCAAACTGCATCTTTAGGACGCAACCCTTGACAGAGCTGACAAATATTGCATTATTTCCTAACCGTTTTGCGCATGTAGATCCAACAAGGTGTTTTCTGCCTTGATAAGTATATTCCTAAAGTGGTCATTTTTTTCTTTTCATGTGTAAATCGGGTTTAAATGTCACTTTAACTCTTTCACCGCCATTGACGAGATATCTCGTCAATTAAGAGAAAACGCTTCCCCGCCAATGACGAGATTTTCCGTCTTTCCGCAATACCGCTATTATAATTCCGCAACTTTTTAAACCCGGTAGTATTGCCCTATGGCAAGCAGCTGCATGTCCATGTCTGTTTTAAAGATCGCTCTGAATGGGATCTCTATGAAAAGTCTCCACAACTCCACAAAAATGGAGTTATCTTGCTCAAAATATGGTGTTTTTGCAGAAACCTACCCATATTCAAAAGCTGATTACAAAAGAACCACTGAAGGTAGGATGAAAGTTTTTTTGTTTGAAAGCAGAGGTTCTGTTCTTTCATTTGGTATATTGTATGTTTATATATTTAAAGAAGAACATTTTCTGGAAGGCATTAAACTTTGGTGAAAATCATGAAAAACGCTGGCGCTGGCTGGCAACTTTTTAAAAAAATGCTGGCGGTGAAAGAGTTAAATGGTAACTTTAAATAGCAGGGGACTATTTTTGGGCACTGAGTAATATCATTGCGCATCCTGTAGCCATGTTACGGCAGCAAAGTCCTTGATTATTACGCCAGAATGAGAGTATAGTTACTAGCCATATCTAACTGAATAAAATCGCAACTTTAAATTTTTCCGTCAGTCTTAGTACATGATGTAACTACAGAAGAGTCAAGTTTTAAATAGGAAAAATATCGAAACTCTTTGGTTATTTTTGAGCGCGATGCTAATGGTCTAATCAGATTCAATGGACTATGCTAAGCTATGCTAAAAGTGGTACCGCCAGACCCGGAGATCAGCCGAATGGATTGCAAAACCGTAAAAAACATACGTGTTTAACTCGGGCAGCTCGAAAATGAGCATATTTTCAAAAAAGTGGAGTGTCTATTTAGGTTATTACAACTTAATTTTTATAATTTATAGCAACTTCTAACTAGTTAAAAAGTTGACTTATTAATTCAAGTTGTTCAAACTTAAACATTTAACTGCACCAAGGATTTTTACAGTGTATACAAACAAAGCTATTTGAGCCTAAATTATTAGATCTTTGATTGTTGAGAAATAATTGAGCGATATTAATATTACATTTTGATTGAAAACACTGAACAAGAAAATCTAAGAACAGTTTGTAATATATTTTAATATCGCTTTTAAAACTTTTACTTTAGAAGAAACATCTCAAAAGCCACAGAGGTACAGTAATCTAAAGTCTTAATTTGCTATACATTTAATCATATCCTGTCTATGAGAAGCAATTGAGACATTAAAAATATCTTACCTGTGATTTTTCCTTTCTGTGATTTGATACAATTTGTAGAGGGAAACATGAACCTTTATAAAAGAAACACTATAAAAGATGCAGAGACAGCTGATTTAACAGAGAGAAGCTCTCTGCTGCCACAGAAGGCCCTGCCAAACTGATTTCTCCATTGCCAGACTTATGTTAGTTTTTGGCTCATATATGCAAAATATGTCAGTTTTACTTTGCAGAAATAGAGCGATTTCAGCCATGTGTCTGCTAATTATAGGCAACACATTGCCATCTGTTGAGAGCAGATATAATTTAGAGTCAAAATAATCAGATAATATGTAGGATTACAATCAATAGTCTACACAGAGTACATTCTGCATTTTTATTAATAGGCATGTACGCAATGCATATACATGCACCTGTTTGAACTGCATAATATGCCTTTATTATTACTAGAAAGAGATGTACTTAAACTAATTTTTTTTTACAAACATGTTATTGCGACAAAACTCCAAATTGGAAATCCTGCACAGTCTTTTGTACTGCACATAATGAGTGTAAATTCATAATCAAAGCCAGTTATGCTTGTTCAGAAGAGGCATCCACTGAGAACATTATGTTCAACAAACCATAACGTACAGTATATTAAAAGGTCTATTTATATTAACAAAATTAGCTCTCTGCACCAGAATCAGCTCATTAAACCTAACCATCACATGCAATCGGAGATCAAGGCTTGGAAGGGAAAGGAGCAGCATTTATTTGAAGGCTGGCTGTAAACATCTCAGTCAGGGGTTGTTCAGTTCATTTAAAAGGCTGCTAAAAGTGAAACGGTAGTTTTGGCTCACCCGGTGCAAGACAACGACAAAACATGACTGCATATTAAATGACTATAACAAAATGATTAAGTATAGAAGCCGAATGTGCTGATATAGGGGTAGAGTAAATGTCTTGACTGATCCAATGTCAGAAGAGAGACCAGAAAGTGAAGTCAAACATCAAAGGCATCAGTGCTTTTTTAGAAGTCGAATGTGTGATGTGTCTTTAAAACCGTAAGACAAAACACAACCTGTGTAATGCTGTTGAATTAAAGTATATGTGTCAGGATGTGTCAGTGATAATGCTATTATAATTTTTGTTGTTTTAAATTTCCATCCCAAAGTTTGGAATAATGCTGATGGGTGGAGTGTGGGTGGTAGGTGCTTGATGAACAGTCCATCATTGTTTAAATCTGTCACCCTGTGTGTGTCGCAGGTCTGGTGTGACCCCACAGGACGGTACTGCTTAGTCTACAGAATCTCTTGCTCCAACCTGGGGCTATCGGCAATCAAGATTTCCACGCCAACATCATTTATATCTGAAAGGGGTTCACAGGGTTGGTGTAGAACAGGATTAACTAATCTACTATCATATCTAGTCTACATTTTTAGTATAGGCTAATGCTGGCCTGGGCCCTATAGAAATGTTTGCGAAGGTTGTGAAGAGAGTGGGTCTTTATACTGTACCTGTGAATGATTTCATGTGCTGGTTTAGACCAGATTTGGATTGCTGTAGTTATTACTAAGATGGGAGTTTCTTTTGTCTATACAGTATTTAAGGTAACACTTTATTTTACGACCCGCAAAGTACCGCGTAATTAAACCGAATTTACAGCGTACCTATTTGTAACAACAGAGTACCTCTACAGTACGTACTTGTAGTTATAAGGGAACAATATTTTAAGTTTGGTGTAATAAGGGGGTAAGAATATATGGAAAATTATTCTCTAAGTATTTCATAATTACAGGGTACCTATTGTAATATTACGTGGTATGTATGACTTACGTTTATGGGTAATATGGTCTATGTGTAATATGTTTTTTTTTCATATTTGCTACTAACCTGATTAAGTGTATTGAATAGCCTACAATTGATGTCTACAAGCCACGTCGGCAAATAATATATAACAGCACAATAAAAATAATCGCAACTTGTACCTCTTTGATCTGTATATGTATACAGGAGTTACCAGGTAACTCTTATATTTGCGGGCTGTAAATTAAAGTGGGGCTTATTCCCCGATTGTTCTGTGTATGTACCAGGTAACTCACATATTTGCGGGCTGTAAACTAAAGTGGTGCTTTGTTCACCTCTTGTTATAAATGTTATAGGGTAAATACCATAAACATACAGAATATTGTTATTTTTATTTTAAAACAACTTATTTCAAAACATCTTTAAAACACTATAATTAAGCCAACACTTAATTTTTATAATAAAAAGTTTTTTATTTTATTTATTTCAAATAAAAAGTCATGACAATTTTTCGTTGTTTTTGCGGCTGGCTTCCTCTGTTGGTGTTCTTGTCCACTCAGATGATGAGTTGATGTCGTCTCACAAATGCTGTTCTGCTTTACATATAAAAAACATAAATGAAAGCCTTCAGTAAATGTTTCTTCACTGTGCCTTGACAAAAAACTGAGTTTTCTGAGCCAGTTAATAACTTTAGGCTAATTTATGTGCTAGCTAACCTGCTGCAACTGTTAGCTAGCAACTGTCTTGAAAAAACATTGTTTGAAATGCGTGAGTCATGTATTAACAAAACCAGTTACCTTATCCAGCATGCGGATCCTGCTGACATCACTCGCAGCCGTACTCCACAGTGTAGAAAGTTTTAAAAACCTCTTTAAGAAATTTCACCTCAGGATCGCGTTCCAGCAAACCTCCTGCAGACAGTAGCCTACGCATGTAGTCATCTTTTGCTTTAGCGGGAGCTGATATCTTCTATTGTTTCATTCTGGTTTGCCATTGCATACATTATATTTGTCATGACACGGAAGTGGAGTAAGGACGCAAAAGCAGAGTTCGAAAATAAATAACATTTAATGATAAAATAGGAAACCAAAAACACGAGGAGTAAAATGACAAACCGGTAGCAAACACAGGCACATCCAAAACATGACACTGGAAACAGACTGGGTAGTAATGACAATCTTCCGGCAACAAGTGTGACACAGACAGCAGTATAAATACACAAAGACTAATGACACACAGGTGGAATGAATGAGGTGATAATTAAGAATTGTCCAGGTGATGAATATGGAACAGACATAAAACATGACACGGATCACCGTGACAATATTTGGCTAAAATACTTGTGTTTACACATGCAAATGTAAGAGTTTCCTGGTAAATAGGGAATAAGTTGCAATTTTTATTGTACTTACCTTAAAAAAAGATAACCACATTAAATCAGCTGGACTTTTGTTATTAAAAGCAAGTAATATAGGCTACTAAAATAAAAGTGATGTGCTGTTATATTTATTTGCCGATGTGGCTCGTAGACATCGACTGTATACAACATTCAGTAGTCAATATGAAAAATTCACAATAAAACCATAAAAAAATAAAACGCTTAGGTTACTCACGTAACCCCGGTTCCCTGAAATAACGGGAACGAAGCATTGCGTCAGTTAGCTGACGCTATGGGGGAAACTCCTGTTTACTCCGTGACTGAAGCCTATTGGTTAACGTCTGTACAAAGTACAGACCAATGACGTTTGAACCCGCGCGCGGGAGGAACGCGTCCTTATATAAGCGCGGTTCAATCGTCAGGAGCTCATTATATTCGACTGAAGCGCGCAGCCGAATAACACTCGCTGCGTAGACGTTTGTAGCACGGCAAGAGACGCAATGCTTCGTTCCCGTTATTTCAGGGAACCGGGGTTACGTGAGTAACCTAAGCGTTCCCTTTCAATACGGTTCACTTCGCATTGCGTCAGTTAGCTGACGCTATGGGGGAACGTAATCCCATCACGCCGTGCATACACACAACGTACTGAAGTGCCTTACCGGAGAGACACTGCGTGTGGCCCTATACCCGGCATATTCACAGCTTAAAAAGCAAATGTGTAAGCACCATATAATTGTTGACGCGCACACGGTGGGGTTTTAAACGCACCGGGGGCACATAACATAGCACAAGACGGCGAGGTACCGAGCGCGCCGCGGCTGTGCGAGATAAGTAAATTCAGAGTCACGTTGGTGAGCTCGCTGAGCGCACCGTGGTGTACACATAAAACGCATGAGCGTGCATGATTGAGCCGAGAGAACCTGCGCTCGTAGGGCAGGGACGTCTAAGCTGTACAATCTGACAACGTAGACGGCGAAGACCAGCCGGCCGCGTAGCAGATATCAAATATAGATATAGATACCCCTGTAGACCAAGTTCATGAAGAAGCCAAACTCGCAGAGAGTGGGCTCTATATAGGACATAGCTCATAGAGGGGCGTGAGCCAGTGCGATGGTTTCAACGATCCATCTAAATAACCACTGTTAGCAACAGACATACGTAGTGAGTGATCTGCGAAGCTCACGAACGGCCGATCTGACTATAATATGCGGCAGAACGGTTCGTAGCGTGGGATTATACAGATACCACAATAGTGTGAACCCAGGTGCACCCTCGAGCGCATCGGGATGCATATAGGTAGTATTATAGTGCACAGATCGGTGAGCTTTCCAAGCGCGCCGTAAATGTGTATTGACTATAAATTGCACGGGCACAGGTGAACACTTGAATACATCGTGAATGCATATAGATGAATCAGAGTGTTATAATGCACAGGCCGGCAAGATTCTCGAGCGCGCCGTCATGTGTTCTCATAATAAATTGTGCGCACACGGGTGAACTCTTCAGTGCACCGTGAATGCGTATAGATAAATCAGTGCACAGAACGCGCCGTGAATGTGTACAAATATGATTGATGAACGTAACGGTGGGCACCCAACGCACCGTGAACGTACACAGATGAACAACAATGTATGTGTCACAAATCATAACACAGCTGTGTATACAGGTGAGCTTTCCCAAGCGCATCTTATTGTATACCAAAATGTTATAGCGTGTACATGTGAGCTTCTCTAAGCGCACGGTGGACGCATATAATTAAAAACCATATCGTGCATACAGGTGAGCTAATGGGCGCACCTTTAATGCAACAAACCTCAGAAGTGCGAAGCAGGGATGTCGAAGCTGTAAACTGACAACGTGGACGGCGGGGACCAGCCGGCCGTGTCACAATTGTCAAATGAGAAACCTCTAAGACCATGCCCATGCTCTAAGACAAGTGAGCATAATTGTCACGGGAGGTGATAACGTCAACGATCCATAAATAGCCTGTATTGACAGGTGCTCTAGTGAGTGATCTGTGACGCAGATGAACAGCTGATCGTCTGATGTACGTCAGACGTATGTGTCATCCAGGACCTTGGACAGTTCCAGAGCGCTGTGCCTCGGGCACCGTCCGCATATGAGAAATGACAGGCTTATGAATAAAGTGAATGGCCAGCCGTAAAAGCATGGTTCGCTGTTACCGCCGCCGTCCGCATCTGAGAGATGACAGGCTTGTGAATTAAATGAATGGTCGGCCTTAAAAGCGTGGTTCGCTGTTATCACGGCCACATAGATATAGGTAGGGGAGAGAGCCGCCGTGCCTCTGTAGTGAGGAGAAAAGTGTTCCACCCACGATTCGCGGGGGGTATTGACTTTCAAATGTCACTAGACAGAATGGATCAGACTTTGCATAAGGACGCCTCGTGAAAGGGGTCCTAGCAGCTTGTGTCAATGTGTCATAAGGCACGTAATGTAGGTCGTGTCCCACGGATGCCATCTCCCCACGCCCATCGTAATGGGTTAATATTGGTAGTTTTAGCATGAGATGCGTATCACTCTGATTGAACATAGCTTATAAAGCGATGCAATGAGTTTATAAAGGAGATGACTCGTCAGCTTGTTCAGGGGGCGAGATCTCAGTCTGGTTCGGTAAATAATGAAACCACCGTAGATTGCCCGACCGCATTATCACAATAACACGGTCGAGAGTGCTGCAGTGCTAAATCATCCTCTTAATGTACCGTATTCACAGTACAAGGTGATTTATATGAGACAAACGGCGTTCCACGCGCCGAAGGCTGATTGCCGTCGTAAAGCGTGTTCAACCCACAGCAAATGCTGGGCTAGCTCGTAATGACAGCACTCCATGCAGCAGTGTGTAACTTAAGCAAGCTTCCCGGCCGTCAGCTCGGGGCGGGACCTTTGCTTAGTCAAACTGAAGTGGACTTATGAACAATGCCACGATATTCAGCTTTCTGAGGCTCGTTAGAGGGGTACGTGCGCCCGTCTTAAACGAGATGCCGCGCGCGTCTGACTGTGCGCGCGCTTTAAGCTTTGAAACTTATTGTGGCGGGTAGCAAGCTCACTTGAGGTTGATATTACCCTTAATATCTCCGAGTATTGGAGCGGAGGTGTGAGCGTCTTCGGATCCGCTAATATAAATCAGCTATATGGCCGAAAAACGTCATAAACCGCTTGGCTGTAAAGGGTTTGAGTGGCCGTCCGGAGAGGGCGCGATTCAAACGCTTGGAGCCATGCAAAAGTCTGAGGCTGTCCTTCCTCTAGGAAGAGAGAATAACAGCCGTAAGACCGTGCTCGTTTGCGCCATCAGCATCGTAGCGGAGAAACTGAGGTGGGCTGCGAGCGAATTTGGCAGAAAGGTGTTAGAGACACCGTACAGTCGTGGGGTGTCAATACACAGTATATGGCCAAACCGGGGTTTTTTCGGCTAGCGTCGATAGAATTATGGACAGCGGGCCGTGTGTGCGTATTACTGATTGCTTGTCAGTAAGGCGATAAAGTGTTTAGAGACACCGTACAACCGTGGGTGTCAATACACAGTATAGTAAGCACGGAAATTACTCTTTTTAGAGGAATTAAATACCGTTCGCCACTATAGTGAGGTCGCATAGCCGACAGTATTACACAGTATGTTTGGATAAACAGCACACAGAAAACATTTCAGGGCAGTCCAGCCGAGGCGCGACATAACCCCTTTTTCCCAGACAGTTTCGTTCTCTGTTGATGCAGCTATGCTGCGGAGACCAGAGCTCAGCCGTTCAGGTGCACAAGCCTCAGTAGTGACGGTGACCGAACGGCTCACGGAGCAGGGTAGTATGTCTAGGTAGTTTAATGTCAGACTGAACCCATCGCAGAGAGGAAGTCTGCCGCGAGGCCCGCGGTTTTGCCGTTTATTAAAAGGGCAGAAAAACCGGGTATATATATATAAGAATGTACCAATATTCAGCGCACTAATATAGGACGGGACTGAATAAAGGGAGGTATTCGGGCCTCAGTATATTATAAACAAATTCGTTCTGCCTCTGATTCCGTCTTAACCAGAGAGAAATTACCAGGCAGACGAAAAATGAGCTATCTGAAGTGAGATCGGCTCAGGCCAGTAAAGCTCTATAATAAGTGTTTTAGCGCTCCAATAGAGGCGTGTCCGCCTTATCGAGCAGACGAATGAGATCGTGCCGCTCCAGGAGGGGAGGGGCATGAAGCTCTCTTAAAATAAGTGTTCTTGGTGCTCCAATAGCGGCGAATCGGCCTATCGAGCAGACGAATGAGATCGTGCCGCTCCAGGAGGGGAGGGGCATGAAGCTCTGTAATCGTTGAACACTGGACAGCTGCATTTAGAGGCAGCGAGCCGTAATACCGCGTGCTAGCTAAGCCGTTAAGAGACCTCACCACTGTGGGGAAAGGAGCAAGGGACTCCGCGAGCGTGGAGCACGAGTGGCTGTGCTATGACAGAGACAGGGGCAGACCGCCCGTGTTTGCTTGTCGTATGCATCTATCCAGGTCTACGGTTCCCCGCTTGTTCATCTCAACAAGAGAGGAACGGCAGAGGGGAGCAGCAACAGACAGAACAGCCATGCGTCGTGACGGTATCACCCGATGCACTCGGGGGATTAATATATGTGCCAGAGATCTCGCCACTGAATTTGAGAGGAGCGAAGGGACTCTGTAAGCATGAACGGTTGCGGTGTGACAGAACACAGGGGGGGTTAGTCCGTGTGTGCTTGTCTATGCATCCATCTAGTCTCATGGCTCGCCGTGTGTTCATCCCGGCGAGAGAGGAACAGCAGGGGGAGCACGAAACATGGATAAGACAACCAAAGCATAAGCGCGGTCCCGGCGTGGGAGGTGCCAGACCGGTAACGCGCTCGGAGGAAATTCATAGCAGAGAGGCTCACCGAGCCGCTGTGCTGGACGCTATTACAACAGCGCCTGCTCTTTTAGCTTATAGCTTTATATTAAAAATATTGATCTTACCGGGCGGCCGCAGGGGAGACCTCGTCAGGCGTGTCAGCTGCACAGGGCTCGTACCACGGCAAGCGAAGGCTATCTTCGGTTCTCGGCCGGAAAGCGGCAGGGGAAGACGCTAGACCTGGACTCTGCTATCTTCGGTTCTCAGCCGGAAAACGGCAGGAGAAGACGCTAGGCCTGGACTCCGCTGCAGGGCTTTTGTCAACGGCGAGGTAAGGCTTCTTCTTTTTCTTCGGAGCAGCGAGAGGTTCGCGCTGAAGGAGAAAATAATGAGCTCCTGACGATTGAACCGCGCTTATATAAGGACGCGTTCCTCCCGCGCGCGGGTTCAAACGTCATTGGTCTGTACTTTGTACAGACGTTAACCAATAGGCTTCAGTCACGGAGTAAACAGGAGTTTCCCCCATAGCGTCAGCTAACTGACGCAATGCGAAGTGAACCGTATTGAAAGGGAACATAATTTCCCCATAGACTTGACTAAGTCATACATAAAACGTAATATTACAATAGGTACCCTGTTGTCAGAGCTCGCACCTACGTCAAAAGTGTGACCTATGTTTACATGTGACTGCTACTCTGAACCCTTCCAAGATCACATTTTTGTTTGTGCAAACTCATTTCGTGTGTTTGTATTTGCAAATACAGCTGCTCCATTATGTCGAGGAGCAGAAACAAGTGCTCGGAGGTCAGCAATTTTACGGGTGTTTGACTTCATGCGGCGCTGCGAGAACCGACAAACGGATGATGTCAAAGTACCGCGAGAGCGATTCGAAATTAGACCTCTACGTGCGATTCCTCAACTTGCTCTCGCGGTACTTTGACATCATCGATCACCTACTGCAACAACTCCTCCCTCCAACATGAAGAACCAGTTCGCGTCACCACCAGCGCTGCCGGTGATTGGCTTACGTGGGCTTGAGCTTCTCTTGACGGCATATGTGACCCGTCACGGAAACTAGGGACTCAAGTCGGCAGCACAAGTTTCGAGAAAATGAGAAACAAAGTTTTTTTTTCGAAATTTGTGATTTTCGTTTTATTGCAGAATCTGTTAGTTGAGATCACGAAGAAGCCTCTCCATGTTTGAGATAGCAGTTTTTGTATATTTAAAAGCGTACATTTTGCGGTTAAAATAGGCTTGTTTTTCCGGAGATTCTAGCGTGCAGCGGGGGGCGTCATTGTCTGTGTGTATATTTACATACTGGATAAGCTTGTGTTTTCACCTCCGCCCCCAAAGGGAACAGCGTGACTACTAAATAAGGATAGTTCGCCCAAAAATGAAAATAATGTAAGTAATGACTCACCCTTATGTCGTTCTAAACTCGGAAGACCTCCGTTCATCTTCGGAACACAGTTTAAGATGTTTTATCGTTAGATTTAGTCCGAGAGCTTTCCCCTTCATTGAAAATCTATGTATGGTTTCCATGTCCAGAAAGTTAATAAAAACATCATCAAAGTAGTCCATGTGACATCAGTGGGTCAGTAAGATTGTGTTGATGCATCGAAAATATAGTTTGGTCCAAAAATAGCAGAATTACGACTTTATTCAGCATTGTCTTCTCTTCCGGCTCGAGCGTGAAGTCACGTGACTGTAGTGACGCGCTGCCCTGTTCCTCAGATATGTTTGCTAAGTTTTTTTTTTTTTTTCAAACTTATAGCCTGCGTCTCCCCAGACTGTAAAGCTCGGGCGCACAAAACAAAAGAAAAATAAAAGAAGCTGGGGCGGAACAAATAACAGTCAGCCGCATCGTACGTCAGCTGCGTCACTGACTTTATGCGGCGCCGCAGTCGGAAGACGTCAAAGTACCGCGAGAGCTCTTCAAGAAATCTTACGGAGTAGTTTAATTTCGACTCGCTCTCGCGGTACTTTGACGTCATCTGTATGTCAGTTCTTGCAGCGCAGCATGAGTCCAAACACACAGAAGTTACACAGATATCGTTGTATTCTTCATATAATTGGCTACATGTTTTGTCTATCAATATTTTCCATGGAGTCATTGGCTGATGGAGGAACGAGCGAGCCATTGGTAACATCTCTAAAGGATGTCACGTTTTCGACGGCGCTGTTTGGATGATCTATTATACTACTTCCCTATTTTAAATACAAACTTTGAAGGCGGGTTCATGTGTTTAACGGAGTGTAAGCTCATATACCCTTACATGTTACGATTTAAATAGTCTTCAGATTATATATTATATTGTATTACCAGACATTCATGCGAAATCTGATGTAAACAATCTATATTTCACGGATTATACGCATTTGTGGACAAATATGGTCATTGGATAATCTGAAACAGACTGGATTCGACTTGTGATCCCCACAAAGGTAAAAGAGTCATGTTTATTTTTGTGGGTTGTCATTTGGTCATAAAATACTACATATGATGCTAGAACATCTCAAAAAGGGTTTTACAGGGGGCATGGCTTAGCTAAATGAGATGTAAATGAGCCCTATTGTCTCCCCCAGCTGAAAAGAAGAGTCCCTTTCGTCTCGATTTTCTCGGTTTGAGTATTTCTGAGTTCCTATATTCAAATGGCCACAACTTCTCCAAATCTTATCAGATTTCCATGTGTTACACATCGTTGGAAAGCTTAGAAACTGCACTTTCAGAATCTGTGAATAACTCAAAATGCCCAGATCCGACTTGTGTCACTACTTTCCGTGACTGGTCACATATATGCACGGGTATGTGTAAATAAACACTTTTCTGAAAACTGACATGTACACTGTAAAAAAAATCCGTAGAAATTACAATGTTATCGCAGCTGGGTTGCCGGTAATTTACCGTAGATTTACATTTATGTTATTTACTGGCAAGAGTTTGTTCTAAGTTAAATACATTTGAAATATTAACAAGTCTTTATCTTTACAGAATAAAACTATACAATAAGAGCCTCATGCAAAGCATTCTGGGAACCAGAAATCATCATCAACCTTTTTCTGTTTTTTGCTTCAGATTTTATTTCCCAGAATGTTTAGCTTGATGCTGTTTTTTTAGTTTTACTCTGTAAAGACAAAGACTTGTAAATGTTAAGTGTTCATTCAACTTTGAACAAAATATTGCCAGTAAAAAACATAAATTTAAATCTACGGTAAATTACCGGCAACCCAGCTGCAATTTCTACGGAATTTTTTTACAGTGTACTGTATGCACGATATTATTTTTTTGAAACCGGAAAGGTTGAAATGTCCATTTATGAAAATAGCTGCCCACGTGTAAACATAGCCTTATTTTATCCACAGCATGGTAAAACAATTGACATAGTTATGACATTTCACAAAGGCCAAAATAAAGTAATAGGAGAACTGTAAAAAATAAAAATCACGCAGAATATCTTACGCGGAACTTTCTCAGTTGCAAGTTAGCCTAAAAGCAGGTTATTTGCAGGAAAATTTGAAGGAAAAACACAAATGTGTGACTTGACTTTGAGTTATACATGACCTTGATTTCTTGAGCGCCATGCATTACTATTTGAGCTACGAAAAGCTGTGTGCTACTCAATAATCGGTGTAGTTTTACAGTTTCTGTACTTGAAGCATGGTGGGAAAACTAAAACTGCAGTAAAAAGTGAACATTTGTGAACTGATAAAGGACATCTGTGAAACATGAATTCACCAAATCTCCACTGGGAAGAATAGTCCCATCTGAATAAAACCAAAAGATATTAGCTGTTTTTCCATTACCCTTCAAATAGCGCAAATTGAAATAGCTAATTGAAAATGCGCCAAATGGAAACATGTCTGAGGTGGTTTTTCAGGCAATCCGTAAAAGAAATATATTGCAAAACTGCAAGGAATTTTTTCTACACATTTACAAGTAACCTGACGTGTTTAAAAGTCACCCACTCTAAATTCTGCTGGGTTAGTTTTAACTCAATGCTGGGTAAATATTGGACAAAACACTTGTTGGGTTATAAATAAACTTATGGTGGGTTGTTGTTTTCATTCTGTAGTCATTTTGTAGTCCTTTTGTAGTCCTTTTGTTCATTGGTCCCCGGTTGATTATTCCCAGGTGTGTCTAGTTAGCCCTCATCGGATTGTGTATATATACCCCAATGTTTCTCTTGTCCTTGTCTGGTATTGTTTCTGTGTACTGATGTGTTTATCTGATCTTGATTTCTTGTCATAGTTTTTAGTTTTTCTGTGGATTTAATAAACCTACTTGCATTTGGATCCAGCCACAGTGTCTAACTGCACTTGTTATAATTAATATTTCCATCATTAAGAAAAATGATCTTCCTTTTTTCCTATAACAGCTTTTCTTTTGAGAATTTTAATATCAAGAATTAATTCTCCTGTTCCCTAACTTTGGGCTTTATCTGCTTTAGTGACAGGAGAAGTTGATTTGTTTTCTCCAACTGTTCAAACATGATGTCAAAGATTGAGAATGCTACTTTGTAGCTGTATAGTAATTTTATGTTTACGCTGGTGTCAATTACTCTCCATCTCTGCATAGGAAACAGATTTTGTGGTATGGGCAACTGTTTGTCGAATACATGTTGGGTGGGCATCAGGGTCTAATAGGAGGGAAAGACCACAACCTCCCTCATTCAGGTATCCAGTCATGTTGGCTACATTTTAATAGTAAACCAGCTTGCTGTTGGGTAATTCATAAGATCTATGAAATTTTGCAGGGCTGTAATTTTAGTACCAAGAAGTTTTATATATTTTAATCTGTTTCTATTAGTTTTAAGGCTTTGATAAATAGTGTGCACTGATATACAATACATAGCCAAATGTTTTTCCAGTCAAATGGACTGCAGAATGAGAATACTTTCTGTATTCTCCATTTCTTATTTCAATGGGAAATGCATCATCACAGGAAATCACAATGTTAAAATAGCCATTTAAAGGGATCTTTAACAAGATAAAGCAACAAATTATAAGGACCCAACCTTATTTGTGTCATTAATACAGTACAATACAATATGTTGGTTTCATTGAATGTTTCATTACCTAGTACATGTTGCAAGACAGTAGCAAATAACAGCTCAACATGATTAATTCTGGTTAGTTTTTGGAATTTAGCATCTTTCATGTTGCCCTTTAGGGTTGTGTCCCAAAGGTCAGAAATTGCAATGCATTGTAAGAGCTTTATTAGCATATGTTTTTGAGATTTGTCATTAGCCTGCTATTTGTCGGTCAGGAGACCTTGACACACAGCGCTGAGGCCCTCATTCATCATAAATACACTATAAGAATACAGGCATTCAAAAGGCCTTTGTTTTCTCATTAATATTCATATGTTCAGTTGCGTTGTTTTCCCTCTTCATCTCTCCCTCACTCTCTCTCTCTCGCACATTCCTTACTCTTATTTCTGTGAATTTGAGTTGAAAGCTGTTTATTCCATGATGTTGATCTTGAAAAATCTCTCGATTCAATTTTATTATCATTACTAGCTGCTTAGATGCTCAGATTTTCGATTCAGCCTGATATGAGCAATCATGTCTCTATGCTGGAATCCAGAATTCATACATATCTTTTTGAGATTGTCAGAAACTCACACATTACGCAAATGTGTTTGCATTATAATTCCAGTAAAAATTATCAGTAAACCTCAGTCTTATGTTCAGTTGTTGAGTCCAGGCTGAGCCAAGTCTATCAGTTATTACTCATCAGTCACTTTACAGATAGTTAACAGATGTACAGTAATTATTTTACAGGTCTTGTTTGTCCCATGCATATGTAATTGCACTGACTGTGCATGTAAGCACACAGTGATGCTCAGTTAGTTAGTTGTTTTGTTTGAATCAGCAAGCAATGATTAATGTCATGACACCACTATTGAGGAATCTGTGGCTTTCCAAAAGATATTTTGAATTTAAATGGATTCAACCACAGTCAAAACATAAAAAAGTAGGGGCGGTTTCCTGGACAGGGATTAGACTAGTGCTATTAGTGTAAGAGATGTCCAAACTGAAAACAACTTGCACTGACATATCTTATAATACATCAGTGCCATTTGTTTTGCCTCAAAATGCACACAAGTAATGTTTAAAGTAATGCATGTTTGTTAAAACTAATTATATGTCATAACTAAACTAAGGCCTAGTCCTGGCTTCATTACACACAGACTGATATATTTCAAATGTTTATGTCTTTTAATTTTGATGATTATAACTGACAACTAAGGAAAATCCCAAATTCAGTATCTCAGAAAATTATAATATTAATTAAGACCAATACACAGAAAGATTTTTAGAAATCTTGGCCAACTGAAAAGTATGAGCATGTACAGCTCAATACTTAGTTGGGGCTCCTTTTGCCTGAATTACTGCTGCAATGTGGCGTGGCACGGAGTCGAACCAGATACTGGTAGCTTTGGCACTGTGTGCAGGTGCCAAGTCCAGTTGGAAAATAAAATCTGCATCTCCATAAAGTTGGTCAGCAGCAGAAACCATCAATGACTGTGGAAACTTTACACTGGACATCAAGCTACATGGATTGTGTGCCTCTATTGCTCCAGACTCTGGGACCCTGATTTCCAAATGGAATGCAAAATTTACGTTCATCAGAGAAAATACCTTTGATCCACTCAGCAGCAATCCAGAAGTGCGATGCTTCTGACCCTGTCTGTTGTTCAAGGGTGGCTTGACACAAGGAATTCGTTGTGGTTCTTTTAGCACTGACTCCAGCTGCAGTCCACTCTTTGTGAATTTCCCTATATTTGTTAGTGGGTTTTGTTCCACAATCCTCTCCAGGGTTGTGCTTATCCATATTGCTTGTACACTTTTTTTACCACATCTTTTCCTTCCCTTCGCTCCTCTATTAATGTGCTTGGACACAGAGCTCTGTGAAAAGCCAGCCTCTTTTGCCATGACCTTTTGTGTATTGCCCTCCTTGTGCAAAGTGTCAATGGTCGTCTTCTGGACAACTGTCAAGTCAGCAGTCTTCCCCATGATTGTGTAGCCTACAGAACTAGAATGAGAGACCATTTAAAGGCCTTTGCAGGTGTTTTGAGTTAATTAGCTGATTAGAGTGTGGCACCAGGTGTCTTCAAAATTGAACCTTTTCACAATATTCTAATTTTCTGAGATACTGAATTTGGGATTTTTCTAAGTTGTCAGGCATTATCATCAAAATTAAAAGAAAAAGAAATTTAAAATATATCAGTCTGTGTGTAATGAATGAATATAATATACATTTAAATATAATATACATATAATAAAATATAAAGTTTCACTTTTTGAATGGAGTTAGTGAAATAAATCAACTTTTTGATGATATTCTAATTAAATGACCAGCACCTGTATATTGATTTATTCATTTTATCCAAAGCGACTTACAATTATATCTAGATAATAAAATTTGGTATAAACAATCAAATTATACTATAGCAGAGTATTTATAATGAAAATATTACTGTATTTAGGGTGATTGCGGTGCATAAAAAAAGAAAGCATTATAATGAATTCAACCATTAAATTCTTGCATGTTTATTCATATAAATTGTCATGAACCGCAGCATTTAACTAAATATGAGCCAATCTGTGAAAATCCAGCTAAAGCGATTTTTGTGATTTACTGTTTTCTAAACTGCAGTCAGTTATAGTGCCTTGTAGGCACCAAATATTTACTTGTAATAAAGTGTATTTTTTTCATGTTGATCCAAAGCTGCATTTCTATCTCATTATGAGCTTCCCCCTGCTAAGTAAATCGTTATTATTGACTTTTCATTATAACGTAATGGAAAACACAACTTATACCTCATTTAGATTTTGCAGATAACCTCACTTGTATTAATTGGAACACCGCAGGAGCATTTGTGATCCATTCCTTTTTCAGTTCATAAATGTATAAAGCTCTAAACAAATGTCGTGCCATGTTGCCCTTAAGGAGAAGATTGTGCACTCCACAGTTTGCCTGCTCAACCTTTGGTGTCTACCAAGAACGCGAACCATGCTGGGGCTCGGCAGAGAGTCCATGCAAAGATCAAAGACAACACAATCAATAAGATATATAACATAACAAATAATGCCTTAGGTAGCTCATTAATCCTACCACAGGCTTATTACGCTGTCTGCAGGTTTGTCCTGCCAGGTGACTTTGTAATGTTTATTGAAATTCAGCACACTGAAGCCAAAAAAACACTGAGAGAAAGATCGTACTTCAGCAATCCTGCTAGTGGAGCTAAGGGTCAACCAAAGTGATCTGAAAGTAAAGGGGGTTCCTTTGGATTGTTTGTTGTTTTGTGACACTTGGCTAACAGTTGCGCTTGTTTAATCAGTAAATCATGAGTTAGTTACATGTCAGCCATATCACCGAATGGATGAGTTTACCTGATACAAACAAAAATACAATCACAGTTCATATTTAATCAGTTTTAAAGGAAAACACCACAGTTTATCAATATTTTACTATGTTCTTACCTCAACTTAGACAAATTAATTCATACTTATTTTGTTTTATGTGTGCACATAATCTTTGTGCCTCGCATCGTGAATGTTTTAGCATTTAGCCTAGCCCCATTCATTCCTTAGGATCCAAACGGGGATGAATTTAGAAACCACCAAACATTTCAATGTTTTTCCTATTTAGAGAATTTTACATGAGTAGTTACATAGAGTAAGTATGGTGGCACAAAATAAAACGTGATGATTTTTTAAGCGGATAAAAATGAGAACTATATTGTATGGCGGAAGAGCATTTTGATGATGTTACTGCGCGCTGAGGTCAAAGTGCTGCAAACTAAATGCTCTTCCACCATACAATATAGTTCTCATTTTTTATTCCCTTAAAAAACGTGACATTTTGTTTTGTGCCACCATACTTACTCGTGTAACTACTCATGTCTTTAAATAGGGAAAACATGGAAGTGTTTGGTGGCTTCTAAATTCATCCCCATTTGGATCAGGGTGTTACAGGGCATCAAACTTTGCGTAATCAAGAAATGCATTTTATTTTATTTTTTCTGGTTTTATTGTCCATGTGTGATGTATTTTTAGATAGACAATGTACAGATTATTTACATATACACATTTGGTGGATGCTTTTACATTTTTTTTCCTACTGGGTTTTTCTCCTAGGAGTATTTTTTTCAACCCCTTGGGAGTCAACCAACATTAGCTTAACTTAGAACTACATTATATTATGCTACATATACGTTGCATTATTACTCCGCTTACTAGTATGGATTAATTTCAGTCACTATGCTTTGCTATTTTGTTGTCCATATGATTTTTCTGTTTTCTCTTGATTTATTCATACAAAGCTGCTTTGGAACAATTAAACAATTGTGAAAGCGTTATATAAATAAAACTGAATTGAATGCTTTTATCCAATCAATATTGTATATTAGCTGGGAATCAAACCCACAACCTTTTACTCTGTTTATGCAATGTTCTTCCAGTTGAGATGCAGGAACATATGTCTTTTATATTATACACACGCTTTAAACTATAAACTTTAAAACTACTCAAAACTAAATAATGCAAAGTAATAATATGGTGAGTTTCAGCTTTGCATAAGTTTGCTGACATTGAAAGCTTGTCATGAAGCAATGTTGTTATTGTCCATATCACTATAAAGATGCTAAGGGGAGCATTCCATATCTTCATAGTGATGTACAGTGTTTTGCGAATTAATACCTGTTTTGATACCCCCAGGTATAGGTGACATTGCTCTTGCAAAACACCTGCTGTGATGGTTCAGCCCAAAATGGCTTATCCCTCGGTGCCCTTGAAGGCAATGTGTCTCTGCATAGCCGATCCATCACAATCAATGCCAGATCATTTATATTAAAAGCTTTTTTTAAAGCAGTCCCATAGACAATGCAGTAAAATGGCCGCTGGTATCTGTCTTTGTAATTTACCACACCAACGGATAAAAAGGGTAAAGAACCCAAGGTCCAGATCTTGATGGGAAATAACCCCCAGCCCATTTGATCTCTATTCTCCGGGTGCTGTGGCTTCCTGCCTGAAAGGTGAGTAAAACCCATTAGAGAGGTCTTGAGTTTACTCAGAGTAATAACGCAATTTACATAAATAGTATGTCTGTTGGTTATTCCATTAATCTTACTGACATCCCAACCAGGTAATTTATTTATATATGATCAGTCTAACACAGGATTAATTAAAAGCTTTTGTTATCACCATATGAAATACTGTAGGTGTAGCTGTAACAATACTACACCATAGAGGATTTATATGATTATATGTTAGAATGCAACAACATTATTAGGAAATGACTTGATCTGTTTAAAAATTAGTTTTTAGTGATTATTAAAAATGCAGTTGCCATAAAACGCTCATTTACACACTCATATAGTTTAAAGATATAGTTCACAACTAATTCAAAACCTGTGTGTTTTGTGGAATGCAACGGGGTGAATTATTATCCTTTAAGAGGATTAACCAACTATTATAGCTGTTGGCAATGTTAAAATTTTACTGGATGGGGTGGTTTCCCTTCTCAGCAGGTGCCATCATAAAGATGACACACTGCTGAGTGGTACGAATGCTGTTCTAATAATCTTTATCCATGAATCACCTTAGGCTCAGAAATATTACAGTAATACCATGCTCATATGCCATATGAAACATTTGAGTTTTCCTATGACATCACCATGTTTTTTAACCAAGGAGGTGAATGCACTCTTTGTTAGACTGACTTCACCAGTTACATCACAGCATGTACTGTATGTGTCTAAGTAATGTCTATGGAATTATAATTTATGCATGTGTAACTTTAATGAGTATGTGTTTAAATTCCTTTTGGGAACTAAAACATATCCTATCGTGTTAGGATCAGTTTACGCTAGATGGGAATATTTAATATGTAAGCATTGAATGTCTTAGTCAGTGGATGCTGATGTTGAATGATGTCATCTGAATTACATTTTTAGGTAAAATAGGTTACTGTATGTCATATTAGAAGAATGATAAAAAAATTATAGGACTACCTTACATTACGTGAACAATTGGGGCGCCGCCCTCCTAAAGTTACAAGAGATGAAAGCTACTTCAACATGTTACCAAAAAGTTAAATAGCCTATATAGTGCAAAGTAATACAAAATAAAATCATTTAGTTGTATTATTTCACTGTAAGTCATGTTATCATTTATAAAAAAAAAACAGTCGGAGCTGATGATGTAGTGAACAGTGCTCCGACATATGGTGCAGACGCACTTCCGGTGACCCGAGTTCGATTCCTGGCTCGAGGTCCTTTGCCGATCCCATGCCCCTGCCTCCACCCTGTACTTTCCTGTCATCTCTTGATAACTGTCTATCAAATAAAGGCAAAATGGCCCAAAAAAGAATATATATATATATATATAAAAAAATCAAAACAGAGTTTGTTGTGAGTGTGTCTGGGGCGCCACCCAAACGAGTGTGTATTTAGGTCAGTAAATGTGGTAAAAGCATGTGACTTGAGTCTGCGCTCTAATTGGCTGGTTTAAGATCTGCCTTGGGGCGCAGCACTGTGTGCCACAAACCCTCCCTCTTTTGTTGTTAGTCAATCATAAAATAATAAAATGATAAATGGCTATTTACAGTCCTGCATTACTATAGTAAAAGTTAGATTTTAGTTTGTTTGCACCCCCCAAATTTTTTTAGCACCAGCCGCCATTTAAAAACTAGCTTTGGCAAATCAATAAGTGGAACATAATACATATTTTATATAACTAAGTTTGGGGGGAGCATAGTCATCTAATCCACCCAATCAACGCGAAGAGGTATAGCAGAATAAGTATGAATAGGCACATATACGAAAATGTAATCCATCTGTCTGCACGGCTTGCTATTTCTGCGTCTCTCACATGCGACCACCTTCTCACTTCGTGTTTGATGGTCCATCTAAAAGGCCAGACTTGCCCTTGATTCCCCTAAAGGGAAATTACCCTGCATGTTGAATATGTGCCAGACGCACATATTCATACTTTGCAGGTGTCCGAAGTCAAGGTCTAGAGCTTGTTCGCCCAATCCTAGCA
The DNA here is from genome assembly GCF_030506205.2 of Paramisgurnus dabryanus. NCBI lineage: Eukaryota > Metazoa > Chordata > Actinopteri > Cypriniformes > Cobitidae > Paramisgurnus > Paramisgurnus dabryanus. The sequence goes on from NC_133353.1 coordinate 26,329,129, forward strand.
GTGTAATCAATATGTCACGGAGCCTAGAATCGAAGTGAAATACCTCAGGCACGCCTCCTAATAAGATATTTGCAGCCATAAATGTAAGGATTAACGATAACAAATGACACGCGAGGCTGAGGTATGGCTCGACGGTTCCTTCATGCATGAGATTTCAGGACGGGCGTTATGCTGTCATGAGGTTCATTACCCTGACTGCGTTATGGCCCGACTGGGCTGAGTTCAATCACGGCGAGCGGCAGAAATGCCCACGAGATGAAAACACGGGTCGGACATGAATTTATCAAGGCACTCTTGTACGCTATTGAATATGATAAACAAGGCAGAGGATATCCATTATGATTTTGTCAGATTCTTTAACTTTGACATAAATAACAAATCGCCTAACTGATGGAATTTGCAAGTCAAGGGGGGGAGTGTTTCCGTAATCACAGGAGCAATAAAAACAATCATTTACAAGAGTGGTAATAAATAAGTCCCGTAATATAGACTTACATTAAATACGATCATTAATGAATGCCTCAGTGACGCTGGTAAATTTACCTGCACCTTTGAACAATAAAATGACAAGTGTGTGTAGATTACAGGTCATTGCTTGCTCATAAATATCACAACTGCTAAAATGAGTAGTATACGTCATTACCGGAGGATAAGGGCATGAAATTGGTTGTAAAAAGAGTAATTTCACAAATTCTACAGGACATAACGTGCAATCACATGAATGTAATCATATTGCAGGTGACTACTACACTTAAAAAAGTCAAAAAATGGTCCCAAGCGTCACTGGGACAGTACCCTTAAAATAGGTCCTATGTCACATTTAGATACAAATATGTATACTGTACATTTGAAGTGCCAATATGCACTCTTTGGTACCAATATCGGGAGTACTAGAGCATTGGTTTAAACTCACAGGAGAACACACATACTGATAAATAATGTACTGTATAGATATCTTGTAGTGAACTGTAAGTCGCTTTGGATCATGTGAATTGTAAATGTGAATATGTACCTCTGAGTTCCTAATATGAACTCTTTAGGTGAAAAGGTGTAGCTATAAGGGTACCGCCCCAGTGAGAGTTAAGGACCATTTTTTGACCATTTCTTCTGACGGTGGTAATAAGTCTTTGCATAATCTGCAAATGATAACTTGGAGAATTGTGGGTCTTGAGGAAGGTTTACTATTCCAAAGTCACAACTAAAGTCATTTATAAATGTTATTTTCTTAATTGTTATTATGTAAATGATTCTGTCATAAAAAATGGAATTACAAAAAACAATAGAAATGTTTAGACCATGTGTTCCTGTCATTTGGTTCAATTTACCTGCCCGAAGTACCAGATGCTGGTCGGCCAACAAGTCACTATCATTTAATGAACTTCTAAGTCTTGACCTTTCAGCGGGACGTTTACATGTGGCAGACGCATGTCAGACACATATGACTGTTGGCCTGTGAATAGGTAGGAGGTAATCAGCATTGTTTAAATGCTGATTTGCATATGCATGCATCATTAATTAAATGCTAATTAGGCCAAGATGTACTTGACTCTCCTGGCAACCTACAGCTAAAGCCATCACAGGAAGGTTACTGTAGAAGGACTAAACACATAGATCAGATCATGAGACTGCTAAGATTTTTAAGCATTGGAGGATTTTACTACATACCATCTTAAGGGACAGGTACACCCAAAATAAAAAGCCTGTTATCCTTTACAAGCGCTCCTTAAAAAACTTTGAATATGGTGCATGAGTCTTATTTTATGTTTTTATGGGAAAGTCATACAGGTTTGGTTTGTAAACATTGTCAGAATTTTCAGTTTTTATGCAGCATAAAAATTTTATATAATCTTACCTGACGCTCTTTCCTGAAGCCACAAGTTTGGTGTACATTCATTTATGGCCATACACTATATGAATTATATATGATGATCATAGGTCAAGCTTTAGCAAACCCTTCACACAGATTTTTCTGTTGCTAGAGGGGAAACATTGTGTCAGTTGTGGGTGTAACTTTACAGCTCGTCTAAGTCAGGGTACATAACTCTTGACAGAATGACTCGCATACCATCAAGTGACAGTGGTACAGATTTCATCTGACATGCCCAAACGTTTTTGGATGACATCTGCTCCTTCAAATGCACCAATCTGTACTGGAAAGTTCTTGTACTATGTTTAAATAATGTTCTGCCATGTTTCATGAAATGATTCAGCCTCACACAGTGCCCTCCTGCCTCATATAGCTGTATGGATTTCCATTCCCATCGGTATTTAGCATTTTCTGAAAACACTCGCACTGGCCGTTGGTCTTCTTCACATTAAATTTATCATGTTTATGATATATAGTTCTGCTTAAGAAGATACCACTATATTGTCTGGAATAGCAAATAGAGCAGTTGTGTTTCACCACAATTCAAGAAATTTAGTATACATAAAAAGCAGCACAAATGTTAAAACAAATTCTGTCCTTTTTAATGCTTGTGCGTTAACTGAAAGTCCTTAAACTGTTGACGCAAATTCTTAGACCCAGATGATTGCAATTTGTAGTTTTTTCTAACATTGTAGTGGTCCTACAGGGATTCCCACTGCGTCATGTGGAGTATTTGTGGTTAGATGTGAAGCTAAGGTAGTTCTTTTGATTAACTAGTCTCTCTGAGGGGCCTGGATTAAGAAGCTGAAAGGCCGTGACTAACATCTTGCAGTTCAGCTTCACTCTCATCCCAGCCAATTTCCACTATGTTACACCAGCACACAGAACTTGATTCAAGCCAAAAGGGGGCGGTTACTGAGGTACATAAAGCACTCTGGTTTACATTTCTTTGCTCCACTTGCCTTTTAGATAATAAAAATGCTTATATACTTTTATGAAATATACAAGAGCAATCAATATTTTATGGAACAGCAACTCGGATAAGATCCAAGAGGAGAAAAATGATTTGTGTGCATCAGGAGCCAGAACTGTGAAATACAAATATGTCATCGGTCAAAAGGAGCCATTTTAAGTGATGGGCAACACATAAGAAGCGGTCCGATTCAAAGAGTCCATACACACTGTTGTCTACACAAGTATGTGATGTTTGTAATTTACTTTAGTGGGTAAACTTTGTTCATTTGGAATGCCCTAGAACTTCATCAAAGTCACTGAGAAGTTCTGGGTCTAAGTTGATATACAGTATGTGTATATAACAAATATGTAATAAATGGTCATAGTTTTATATTAATAAAAAATTATGATCACAAAACATATTAAGGGTGACATTTCACAAGACTTTTTTAAGATGTCAAATAAGTCTTTGGTGTCCCCAGAGTACATATGTGAAGTTTTAGGACAAAATACCATATAGATAATTTATTATAACATGTGAGCAAGATGTGAGTCTTTTTAAATGCAAATGAGCTGATCTATGCACTAAATGGTGTCGTGGTTGGATAATGCTGATTAAGGGGCAGTATTATCCCCTTTTGACATCACAAGGGGAGCCAAATTTTAATGACCTATTTTTTACATGCTTGCAGAAAATGGTTTACCAAAACTAAGTTACTGGGTTGTTTTTATCACATATTCTAGGTTAATACAAGCACTGGGGACCCAATTATAGCACTTAAACATAGAAAAAGTCAGATTTTCACGATATGTCCCATTTAAAATGATGTTTTAAATGTTTTTAAATGAATTTATATTTATCTGTAAACTTAAAGATAAATGACTGTTGCGATTTCTGTTTAAAATGTATGTAATTTTGTTAGTTTCGAATATGTACACTGTAAAAATGAGTTAATGCAACATAAAAATATTAGTTAACTAAAAAAATTCTGTCGAATATTTTTAAGTTTATTAATTAAAAGTTTAAGGCAACGAAGTAACTTAGCCTACTTTATTAAGTTGAACCAATTTTACAGTGTATGTGTCATTATGATGATTTAGTAAGAGTGGGCAGTTTCCCAGACAGGGTTTAGATTAATCCAGGACTAGGCCTTAGGGCAGTCAAGTAGCTTTTACATACAAACCTTACAAAAATTTTTTTATATTATTGTGCATCTTGAGGCAATACAATAGCAATGATATATATTAAGATAGTTAGTACATGTCAGCTCAAATATGCATTTTGGTCTGGAATTATAGGATAAACCTAAACCCTGTCCGGGAAAACCCAAAGTATTTATCAACCACTCCTGTAGTCAATGAAGCTGAATAAAAATGCCAGATCCCTGACTCATTTTCACTTTATTGCAGCTAATCTTTAGCTGCGTCTCATTTTACTGTAAATGCTCCATAAAAGAGGTCACATTTGTTGGCTGCACATCATTGATGTTTATTACTGTATTTAAGGTTTTATTTCAGAAAAGCAACAGGCACATTTCAAATTAAGTTTGAAACTACAGTTACATGTATTTTTTCCCCTAAAATAATGTATTTTCCATCCTTCATGACGTATGCATATAATAAATGTGACCTCTGTGAGGTTTTTGTGTAGTACCTATCTGAGGTGCAATGACTTATGGGTAAATTTCTCTCTCCAGTTCCCATTAATCTGTATAGCTGTATATGGAATCTCGCTTAAGATGGTCAAATACCCTGTCAAGTGCACTTCGTAATGCAACTGGAACGTATCAAAGGAGAAACAAAAATAGTTGGGTAGCGATTGTTTATCCTATGCTTCTCACCCCTCCCGTTCAAGACCTTGGACAGGGAGAGACTTCTCATCATCCCAACCTTCAGGCGAAGAGCTGCAAAAAGAAAACATGGAATAAAGAGAGAAAGATAGAGGGAAGGATGAGACACAGACAGTGTCTCCAAGTGGAGCTGTCCACATTCTCCTTCCTTGCTCAATGTTCCATGACAACAAGGTGAGATGAACAGCAGAGGTTAGTCTGAGCAGCTGCTTCCTGGGTTGAAAATACCAAGCATTGAGAACCATCTGTCTATATGTTCACTGATGTATATGGAAGTCATCTATCAGGCTGCAGCCCCGCAGCTGCTGGCTCGTCAGGCCCGCTGCCTTTCTCTCGGCACCCCAACAATGGAAGCCAGTTCTTCAGCTTGTGTCACCCGGAATGGCTGATTTGATTAAGTCCCGAGCTCTCATTATGTTGGGTAGGGGTGTAGAATTTCAATGATAATCCATAATGCATGACCATTTTTTCCTCTCCTTTTTTATTTGTTGCCATGGCAACATAAATTCAAGGTTACTGGCTCAGACGCATAATTGGGTGTGCACTGAGCACTGAAGAGGTGCTGTTAAAATTCCCCTCATGAAAGTGGAGCATCAATCATGTTGTCGCAGATTGCAAAGTACTCATAATCAGATGAAATGCCTCGGAGAGAGATGGAGAGAGAGAGAGGGCGAGAAAAGTGTAGAGGGAGAGTGTGTGTGTGTTAAGATCTTCTTGAAGCTGAAGGGTGGATGGATGCACTCCGTCTCTTTCGACCCGTCTAACTAAAACTGGACTGTCTCAAGCACTCACAAGTCTTTTTATGCACTTTCTTGTAACTTGGTCTCACTTCATTTGGCTTCGCTCCGCTCTCTAAGGCAAAAGTGTGTGCTGCTCTGAAATGAAGGGAATAATTTCTCACTCGAGATCACCAGGCCTTTGACAACTGCAGCCCGCAGCTCATCAAACCTATTTTAACACCAGACAAAGAGCCAGATTTCCACCCCTGTGGCTTCCTTTAAAACCTCTGGTGAAATTCTTATATCTTACTTTATTTCTTGCAGGGACACAGAATATTCGATTTTCATTTTACAAAGACATCTCAACCTGCATTTTAGTAGATCTGAAAGCAGTACTGCCTTGTAACAAAAATATCAACTTTTAAAAATATGCCAAAGCTAATATAATTTTTTTATATTTTGATATCTAGCTTAACTCTTTCACCGCCAGCGTTTTTTTAAAAAGTTGCCAGCCAGCGTCAGCGCCAGCGTTTTTCATGATTTTTACCAAAGTTTAATGCCTTCCAGAAAATGTTCTTCTTTAAATATATAAACATACAATATACCAAATGAAAGAACAGACCCTCTGCTTTCAAACAAAAAAAAGTCAGTGGTTCTTTTGTAATCAGCTTTTGAATATGGGAAGGTTTCTGCAAAAACACCATATTTTGAGCAGAAAGCAGAGATAATTCCATTTTTGTGACGGACTTTTCATAGAGATCCCATTCAGAGCGATCTTTAAACAGACACGTACATGCAGCCACTTGCCATAGGGCAATACTTCCGGGTTTAAAAAGTTGCGGAAGGGCGCCACTTGGTGGATAATAGCGGTATTGCGGAAAGACGGAAAATCTCGTCATTGGCGGGGAAGCGTTTTCTCTTAATTGACGAGATATCTCGTCAATGGCGGTGAAAGAGTTAAAGAGGACATATCATGAAAATCTGACTTTTTCCATGTTTAAGTGCTATAATTGGGTCCCCAGTCTTCTATCAACCTAGAAAATGTAAAAAAATAACAACCCCGTACTAAGTTTTGGTAAACCGTTCTCTGTAAGCATGTGAAAAAATAGGTAATTGAAATTTGGCTCCCCTTGTGATGTCAGAAGGGGATAATACCGCCCCTTAATCTGCACTATCCAACCATGGCACTGCCATTTAATGCAGAGATCATCTCATTTGCATTTAAAAGGACACACCCAAAATGGCACATTTTTCTTCACATTTTAAAAAAATCGCCACGTTTTATTTTGTGTCACCTTACTTACTCGTGTAACTACTCATGTAACAGTCTTTAAATAGTGAAAACATGGGAGTATTTGGTGGCTTCTAAATGCATCCCTGTTTGGATCCTAGGAAATGAATGGGGCATGGCTAAATGCTAACAAATTCATGAAACGCTGCACAAAGATTAAGTGCACGCAATGAAAAAAGATAGGTATGTATTCATTCATCTAAGCTGAAGTAAGAACATAGTAAAATATTGAAAAATGGTGGTGTTTTCCTTTAAATGCAAGTATCTAATGCAATGTGGGACTTTGGGCATCTTTTGGTGGGACTATGAATTGCAACCAATGGCTCAGTCCACAGCTCACCCCTTCCTTTCGAAACGCATAGTGAAGCTACGGTAGCCGCCACAGGACAAACACGTCATCGTAGTAACAAAATGTGCTTTATTGAACATCTGTTTAGGGCTACTGTAGAAACATGATGCCATGAAATGGCGACTTCCATGTAAGGGGACCAGCATTGTATGTAGATAAAAACGGGTCATTTTAAGGTAGTAAAACAATACCAATAATTTTGGTTTTTATACACCACACGGTAAAAAATTATTTGCTGCCTTAATTTTTTTGTTGTTGAATCAACTCAGATTTACAAGTTATTTCAACTTTCTTCAATTTATTGTGACTAGAGATGAGTTGTTATAACTACAGATGAGTTGGTATACCTTATAAAATATAGTTGAAAAAGTCAACCTTATTTTATAAGTTGTAGCAACTCATCTCTTTTCAAAATAAATAATAGTGAAACAAAAAATTTTTAGGCAGCAACAGTGCACTGATAATATAGTTATGTATATTATATTGCATTTCTGTCAAGAGATCCTTCTAAAAGTCCCATTGCACTTTTAAATGTAAATAAGGATCCAGCAGACTCAAAGCATATACTAAATGTCAAAGTCTCTCTGCACTGGACATGTAACATTAAAAGAGAAACAGATGTACAGGTTGAATTTGCTGTTAGATTCACCTATACAGACTGCAAGAGTCTGCCAACCTTTTATTGTTGCATGTGTGCAGCTAGCGCAAGTCATAAATTACAGTGTTTAAATCCAATGCTCCAAAAAACGAGTGGCAAATTTAACTTCATATGTGCAACAACAGTTTTTCCATTTAAATGGCAGAGAAAAACGTCTCGGTGCACGTCAGGAAACAGATTTCTTCTGAGAGTACAAAGAAAAAGGGTTTATTATCAGGTTGGCTTTTTAAAGACAGTGAGAAGGCCACTCGTTTCAAGTTCAATTTTTTTCACTAAGGCTGTACTTATCAGATATTAGTCTGATGACTGGAGCACTGAGATGTCTCCAATGGGATCCAGAAGAGAGAGAGAGAGATCACGTTCAGATTTTAATGAGCTTGTGATCCTGTGCTCACTTGCACAGGTGTGGATATGCCAGGAAGCCTCTTGGTTTATATTCACTCTTCCTGTCAGTCCAACCCAGTGAGTTGATGGCTTCTGTAAAATTGACGTTTTTTCATCGTGCTGTGAATCATTGTGAGCGATGATTGATTTTGATGTGAGCCTGAGGGTTGACAGCAACCGGCTTTTTAAATAATTCCTGGGGCATGTTTGTGTCGTTCAAGATTTCTTTGTTTTTGATGATGAATGATCAGGTATATATTAAACCAATCTATTATATTAACTTCATAAAACTGCCAGTAATCGAATTGTTTAAGGAATCCATTTGTTATCTTGAGTATATGTCAAGGATTGAATTTAAAGTGAAATCAGTGATTGAAATCAAACTTTGATGCTACTAATCTCATCATTACATTATGAGACTTTAGCCCGGATTTCACAAAAAAGGATTTCAGGACAATTTATTGCAAATTATATTATTGGCTAATAAGTTAAGTGTTGAAAGCAATAAATGAATTTGAAATTTGTTTTAATATTTGATAAGTACCTCTATAATGGCATCATGCATTAGAGTTGCATGGACTGTAATGTTACATGTTAGTATTTAAAAATGATTCAAAGATCATTTTTAAAGCAAAAAATCTAACCGTTTAAAGGGTAAAAAGAAAAAAAATGAACATTTCTCATCCTCATGTTGTTTTTAATCTGTATGAATTTCTTTTTTCTCATGAACAAAAAAGAAGATATTTTGAAAAATGATGGTAATGATTGTAACCATTGATTTCCATAGTAGGAAAACAAATTCAAAGAAATTAAATGGTTACTGTCAACTGTGTGCTTACTATTTTTTATCAAAATATCTTCTTTATCATTCATAAAGATACTTTTTTCCATAATACCATATTATTTTTTCCATAATACCATAATATTTTATTCCTACTATAGAAGTCAATGGTTACGACAGCTGTGTGCTTACAATCATTTCTCAAAATATCTTCTTCATCATTAATTACAATACTTTTTTTCCATAATACCATATAATTTTTTTCCATAATATTTTTTCTTTCTGTGGAAGTCAACGGTTACAGCAGCTGTGTGTTTACCATCACATATCAAAATATCTTCGTTTGTGTTCATCAAAATAAGTAATAACTCATACAGGTGAGTAAATGATATCAGAATTTTTAGGTGAACTACCCCTTTAAATAAATTTGGTCAATGTTACAAACCTGCATTTGATTTGTGATCTACACGCTTTCAGGTCAGATTTTCCCTTTTTAAAGAGTGCATGTAAAGAGAATAACCGCACAAAACATTTAAAGAAGTAAAGGAATTTATGGCTTATTCATTCGGACACAGGGGGATTATAGGGGTCTTTCTCCTGATTGGACTCTATTGTATTGAGAAAACATTGTTAGCGCTTTTGTCCTTCAGCATTTATCCTCTGTCAGAATGCAGCCATGGAACTCTGCTGTGTGAAACAGGAACAGCTGTTTGGATCAGGCTAAATTTGGTCTGTTGTCATCAATGTATTACAGATGTTCCTAAGCCAAGAATTAATGACAAACCAGGAATCGTGAGATTTAGGGCAAAATCTCTGCGTTAGCTACCAGTGTTTATCTCGAAAAGCTTACCTGATAAGATTTCTCTTAAGCCGGGCTGAAACTGGCCAAAAGCAACCTGGGATTAAAATTCTGTAAAGCTTCTTTTGAAGGAGGAACTTTACCGGTGCCTGATCTGGTGCCTGATCTGGAACTGTTCAATAAGTTAAAGTCCTCATGAAATTAAAACGGACAATTCTTATTTTTAGTTACTGTAATATTGCAGTGTTTGTTACAAACAATTGATCCGTGCAAGTCATTATTTTTTTTATTCATGTGCCCTCATAAACTTTCGCCCTCTTGTGGCAATCATTCTCTAATGACCTCAGCTAGACGGCTTGGGCGGGAGCATCCGTTAACTCCGCCCCCTCCAACTGTGCTGCCAGTTCCATTTCTGAAATAAATGCCTACTCTTCTATATTCAGTCAAAGCACAGTGGAAAACACAAGACACACCCACTATTTTCCTCATGTGATTATTTTGTTTCACTCAAAAATATGTCACAAGATGGAAGTAAAGTCGTTAGAATTTCTGGGTCATGGGGACTTAAACTTTTCTCAACTTTGTTTGGTTGCTGGACGAGCTTAATTCCTGTTAAAGGTCATTCTTGCTCATGTTGCAGGAAGTGTCAAGCTTCCACTAAAATGAACAAGATTGCCTTAGACGTGCTTTAGACTTTAACACTAATGACACAAGCCGAGTTGTGTCATCTCGTCAACTAAGAGAAAACGTTTGCCTGAAAAAAATCTGTTCCTGATGAGTTTTTATGGTAATCTGTAATACCATGATTATTCACTAGATGCCGCTCTTACCAAATTTATTTGATTTAAAAAAAACTTTTTTATTTTTTATTTTACACTCTGTGTATGTTTTGATAATCATTCTGAATTTGATCTCTAACAAAATTCCTTCACAAAAATGCAATTATTTCAGCTTTTTGATGAAAAATAACCATATTTAAGAGTTTTTAAACAGAGAAAAAATAAAGATATGAAACGTTTTTTTCCAGTTTTGTTTGTTTATTGTTTGTTTGAAAGCAGAGGGTCTGTTCTTTTATTTGATATATTTGTTTGTTTATATATTTGTAGAAGAAATTTTCCTGGAAGGCATTTTTTGAAACTTTTGTAAAATACTCACAAAAAAATGCTGGCAGGGAATGAGTTAATCATGGTGACATTGTTCATTAAAAACATCATTCATTAAAAACATCTCTAAATAATTCAACAAGTAAGAGTGTTGACAACGACAGCATAAATAAAGCCCACAAACACTAAAACTATGAAATATTAACAATCAAATTGAACATGCAACAATGTATGGTGGGAACTTTTATTATAACATATTTTAAACAAATATTCTTCAGTATATGCGAAAATTATAAACTTACTCCTACTAAAAGTCGTAGTTCAAGTTGCTTATATTCCTTTTATTTTAAAGGTGTGTCTAACAGCATTTGCAGACACATTTCTTGTCTTTCTAAAATTTTTTACTAAATATCATACCATGAATGTGAATTTATTACTATGAATTTTATTTGTACAACCTTTCACCCAGCTGAGCACCATCAGGCCTATGCAAAAGCAGCACCAATGTTTGGTGTTAAATTGGTTATAAGAAGCTAATATCAACGTCTCTGGACCAGGTATTCATACATAAACCCCCCTCCAGTGTGCTGTTTACAAGGTCAAGGTTACAGGGTCACTGCTTGGTGGATTAGTTAAATTGGCAAGCTCTTTCTTTGTAATGGATTACAGACTTGGTGACTGGATGCTTAATGTCACTTTTATCAAGGAGAGAGAATGATAGCAGAGGATTTGAAACTCAAAACAGACAATTGAAGTATCTCAATAGATACCGAGCACAGAAGCAGGATAAAGCATAACCTGGGCCTCAGCTGATAGCATTGAAAAATCCACTTTGAGTCCCTGACAGTCTCAGGGATCATTTAGATGATTTATGCAGGGAAATTGTTTTGCTAAGCAAGGGAGATAATTGAATAAAGCAGTTTTTGGCCTGGTGCTGGATGTGTGGCAGCTCTTCTGTAGTCTCACAGGCAGAGAGAGATAAGAGGCCAATATTTGCTCAATGCCCTGATATCCATTCTCACAACCTAATGTGCATTTACACTGGTTATTGAATATAAGACTGATCACTTATAAAATGTATGCAGGCATGAAAAAGGAAAGTATTCTATTCATTTTAATTTTTTAGTAACAAATTTGACTATACTTGTTTGTTTCTTTAGTCTTTTATTTATAAATTGCATTGGATTACAGCATCTGCTAAATTAATAAATGAGGAGTTCAGATGCAAAACCCTCTACGTGCATCTGACATGTTTTCTTGTAAATTAGCTTTTTTTTATCAGGCTTGTGTTTAGGTTCAGTGATTTCACTTTAAACGAACACTCCACTTTTTTGAAAATATGCTCCACTAGAGTTAAAAATTTGATTTTTACAGTTTTGGGATCCATTCAGCTGATCTCCGGGTCTGGCGCAACCACTTTTAGCGTAGCTTAGCATAATCCATTGAATCTGATTAGACCATTAGCATCGCGCTAAAAAATAAGCAAAGAGTTTGGATATTTTTCCTATTTAAAACTTGACTCTTCTGTAGTTACATTGTCTACTAAGATCGATGGAAAATTAAAAGTTGCGATTTTCTAAGCAGATATGGCTAGAAACTATACTCTCATTCTGGCGTAATAATCAAGGACTTTGAAAATAGTCCCCTTAGTAACTTTCAATGGCAAGGGACTATTTTTGGGCAGTGCGTAATCTCACTATGCCTGCTGCAGCCATGTTACAGCAGCAAAGTCCTTGATTATTACACCAGAATGAGAGTATAGTCCCTAGCCATATCTGCCTAGAAAATCGCAACTTTTAATTTTCTGTCGGTCTTAGTACACAATGTAACTACAGAAGAGTCAAGTTTTAAATAGGAAAAATATCCAAACTCTGGATATTTTTTAGCACGATGCTAATGGTCTAATCAGATTCTATGGATTGTGCTAAGCTATGCTAAAAGTGTTAGCGCCAGACCCGGAGATCAGCTGAATGGATTGCAAAATGGTAAAAATCAAATGTTTAACCTTAGGGGAGCTAGAAAATGCGTGTCCCTTTAATGACAATGAAAAGGTTATTGGTCAGTAATTGAAAAATTTTTTTTTTACAAATGTCATTTTAGTCATTTTATTATTTAACAAATTTTGCTGTCTTTTTCTGCAAAACCCCCTAAGTGTATGCAAACTTTTATGCCAAAAAACTCTGCTTCTGTAAAAAAAACAACTTGTATGGACAAGACATGGTAAACAGTTGCAAAATCACTAAAGATGAAACTAGAAACACTGCAAATGATGAATGTAAAAATGAATAAACTAAACCACACATTAGTGGGTGCTGTTATTCATGTCCCTGTTCAGTCACTGCAACATTCGGGTTGTATTCAGGTCCGAGTACTCACAAGAGACACAAGTTTGAATGTGATCTATGGTTGTTTCATGCGGCATTCATTGAGTTCATCTTCTGTGCACTTAGAGGACTTTGCTGAAAAATCAACATAGTGTTTGAAACAAAGCTGTCTGAATGGCCCGAGGCTGGGATCAAGCGGATTTGAAGCAAAGGTATTTGAAGAACGTACAATACATCCCGAGAGCATTTTGTCAATATCATTATCTCATTTTTTTGATGGAGGTGACGTATAGGGCCATTTGCTTCTGAGCTCTTTAGATGTAAATGTAAACTTATAAAAAGGGAAATGTTGCAAGGTACAGTAGTGACCAAAAGTGATGTCAGAGAATTTTTACAATGTTTAGATTAAATCATCAAAATATGAGGTGTATGGTATAAAATTGACCAAAAAACTAAATTTAAGGTATTTATTGGACAAACTGATTTGGCAAAAGGCAAAAAACAACGTATTCCTACCCAGTCTTACGAAATTTTGTGATATAGTCACGTAACTTTTTGATTCTTTTTTTCATGATCATTGTTACGAATTTCCAAGTTTTTTCGTGAGTGTACAACGAATTTCTGTTTACGTGTCATTTTCACATATTGGTTCTCAACTGATTTTTCCTTTTTTTTAAACCATTGTCGCTTCGGTTTAGGGTTAGACTTGGTGTTTGCGTTAGGATGTCACTTTAAATATTGGTTTATACTATTTTTTCTGATTTATTTTTTATATTTTATGATTTTTAAACCATTGTCGCCTGGCATTAGGGTTAGAGTTGGGTTTGGGTAAGGATGTAATTTTATGTAAATCTAACCCTAAACCGAAGCGACATTGGAAAGAAAATAGGACAAAACAGTTGAGTAACCGATACATGACAATGACAAATAAACAGAAATTTGTGATACGATCACGAAAAACGCGGAAATTCCTGAAAACATCACGAAAAAAGAATCAAAAAGTTACGTGACTATATTACGAAATTTCGTGAGGTTTGGCTGCATATTCGAGAATCTGAGAATTCGAGAATATACAAAAAAAGTACAAAGACACAAAAAGTTTTCAAAAGAGTACATTAACTACAATTTTATTTGTTATTAATATTTGTTGAGTCTCTTTTGTGGTAATATTTTTAGTCATAGTCCTTTGCTTTGTCTTTATAATCTTTGCACATGTGTTGTTGCCAAGCCTCCTTAAATTCCTCTCAAAACTGAGCTTCAGTTTATACTCTAAACACATAAATGCAACATTCATACAACATTTTTAATGTAGGTCTATCTTGAATAAAATATCTGAATAAAGAGAAGATGTCATTTGTTCCAAGTTTGACATCACTTTTATCCACTACACGACTCAAACTTGTTTAAGCCACCAGGCCACGAAACAATACATTTAAGATTTTATTTGATCCGCACATTCAAGACATTTGAAAGCAACCATTATATTTAAAAGCAGCTTCATATGTTTGCATAATTTTGTAATACTCTGTTGCTGCTGTACGCGCACATCTGCTCCCTGTTCTTTTTTCCCCGCAGTTACGGGCAGTTGCTGTTAATGGTTGAGGGCAGGGGCAGACCCACAGGAGCTCTGAATAACCGGGACACAAAAGGAGCTCTGTGTGTGCTGAGGGGTCACATCTGCCGTCCTCTCTCACTCTCTCTCTCTCTCTCTCTCTCTCTCTCTCTCTCTCTCTCTCTCTCACTCTCTCTCTCTCTCTCTCTCTCTTTCTCCCACAGACATACACAGAGCTGCAGCACCAATAACAACAGCGGAGGCCCCGCGTCTGGCCCCTGCCTCACAACGGCCCTCCTGTGCTGCTCTGGGGCTCTGATAGAGCATGACATTTCACTGGGTGCCCATTACTGGCCCTGTCAGTCCTTCTGTTATCGCACGCTGGCAAACAGAAATATGACATCATAAAACGGCACACGAAGGGGCCTTGTATTGTAAGCCCACAGCCACTCAGGATAATGGCAGAGGTGTAAAATTAGTGTTTTGGTAATAACATTGTAGAAAAAAAAACATGAAAGGTCGCATTTGTAGTGAAAAAATAGATGGATGCTGGGTTAGAAAAAAGGGCGTCATTGAAAGTGATCTGAAATAAAAAGGTTTTGCTGTTTGATGGATGTATTCGGTCTTATCTTCATGAAAGAGACAACACCAATTACCATCAAAGTACCACTGAGAGACATTTATACACGTTGCTCAGTACTCGAGCAGCTGTTTGTGATGCGACCCCATTTAAGACAAAAGTATTTAATGAAGGTGAGAAGTCACATTTAACACATATGAACTTTAGCCTTTCAGCATTTGCTGGCAGTGGAAGTCTTGAAGAACTTGCCTGGATTGAGGATGAAGACGTTGTCTGTGTAAAATATAGACTGTGCCCTGTGCCACAGTGATTAGTATATTAGCTATCGACTTGGTAAACAGTGATTAAACGTATTTAACTCTAATGAGCTTGAGAGCGGATAAAGCTACAGTAAAAATCATTAACTGTATACAGTGGATATTCTGTTAGGGACTGGATCAAAGCTGGTTCAATATTATCTGTCGCAACTGTTTAAGGCAGCTTTATCCGTGCAAACTGCCTAAAGGGAATTTTATTGCCCAGAGCTCGCTCTTTCTTAGCTCAAGAGTCTTAAATGAAATAAAAATTCTGGAATAATGAATAAAAAAATGTATACACTGTATATCAAAATATGTACCCTAGCAGTCATTCAGGCTTTACCCTTTGTACCTCAGGCATTCATATTAGTTACTCAGAGGTACATACTGTATGATATTGGTATCAAATGTTTGTACATTATAAGCTAGTGGCACTGTACATGTTATGACCTTTTTAAGGGGTACTGCCCTAGTGACAGCCAGGGGTGGAGCCAAACATTGTAGACATTGGGGGCTTAGCCCAAATCTAGGGGTTTCAAGGCATGGTCCCCTGAGGACATTTTTCCCTATTTTGGCAGCTTTATAAACTATTTTTGAAACTAAGTGTTTTCTGTATTATCATTTTGAAACTGTAACATAACAAATTTTGACAATGACACTTTAGTTTCTCTTATCCAAAAATGGGCAACATATGTTTGCTGTAATTCAGTAACTATGAAGTTACATAAGAAAGGTAAATTAGGAATTTGGAATAAACAGCATCACTTACGTCTCTCCTGATTTTGCCAAGTGGTTGATGTCCTCTGGGCAACATTATGTTGACCCTGGGACAACATTTCAATCAACCAATCAGATTTCAGAAATAAGTTTACAGTTTGTTTTAAGTTTAAGCTTACAACCAGGATTAGCTGTTTCTAGACCATTGTTTTTCACTTATCATGTCCCTCTGATTTTAGGGTTTGGTTATGGTTACGGTTAACGTACAACGACATCCCCCCGTGACGGGGTGGGTTTAGGTTTTATTTAGAAAAAAATTTTCCTTGGGTCAACACAATATGTTGCCCTGAAAACAACAACCACTTGGCAAAATCAGTTCAAGCATTTTGTTACAGTACAGAAGAGGTCTTAAAATGAACATTTCCACAAATAAATAATCTGGGTTGGTCTAATTTTGGATCAAAGTTTCTTAATGCCAAGTAAATGTGGCATCCAGTCCTCTAATTTAATCCTTTATTACATGTTCCTCTTCTTTTTTTTTAACATAACAAAACAAGACAAACTTTTAATAGATGTATTTTCATGAAGCAGAAATTTTTTTTATTCTGGTAAACTATCTCTCTACCCTCCTCTCTCTCTCATTGCACTGACAATTGTCAAACATAAGCATTATTGTAATGTAAGAGATTGTGGATTACATTTTTTTACTGTCTAAAAATGCATTTCTGATGTGAAATCATTGTGAATTTCAGTAGATGCATATTGGCAAAACATAAGTTGTCTAAGTAACTATATAACGTTACTTTCTTACCTTCTTACTTCTGACGTCTCTTTTAAAAAAATCGTATATCCATCTATAAAAAAGGGATATTTGCTGTATTAAATATACTTTAAATATGACAGTGTGCAGCAGAGCAGGCATACTAGATCAGAACGCTAACAGTAGCCGTTAACCATGCAGAAATATATAATTTAAAGTAACACTATGTAGTTTCCATGTAAAAATGACTTACAGGTCCCCCATGTGGATGAAAAGCGCAACAATGCCTGGTATCAGACACTCTTCTGCAGGCAGGGGGAGGGGCGGGGCTGTGTGCTCTACCCTCCACCGCCACTTTCAGTGTGTGCTTGTAGCAGCTAGGAGGTTGCTCAGGTTGCAGCAACAGTACAATTTGTCCAGTTAAAATTTGTTCTATCACTGAAATAATTTTAGAGACATTATTTAAAGGTAAAAAAAACTACATAGTGTTGCTTTGACTATAAATATGTACTTTCACAGAGAAATATATAATTTAACTATAAATATATACTTTCACAGTAATAACGAAGGCAGTGTAATAAAGAAGAGTGTTACTGTGGGGAGATTCATCATATTTATTTGCACACATTATATTTACTGATGTTTTTACTGGAGTGGGGACTGCAGAGTTTAAAGCTGAATGCTGCCAGCTAGTGTACTGGATGAATTCATTTTACAAATCTAAAAAAAGATTCAGGCTTTTGAAAAAAAAAATCGGGGCTTGAGCCACCTTCCGCCCCACCCCTGGAGACAGCTGGGGTACCTCATTTGACCATTTTTTTCTAATAGAGAAATTTAAAGGTACTGTGTGTAAATTTCACCCAAGCATACGCAGAAAAAAGGTATACCCGACCCTTCAGTCCACAGCTCACACCTCCCTTTCAAAACGCATAATGAAGCTACGGTAGCTGCCACAGGACAAATGCGTCGGCATCTGAGACAGCTTAGTGAAGAAATGTGCTCTGTAGAGCCGTTTAGGGCTACTGTAGAAAGTGGCGATGCAAAATGGCGACTTCCATGTAAAAGGTCTCGTGGTATATGTACTGTAGATGAAATGACTCATTCTAAGGTAATAAAACATACAGTTAATTTTGTTGGGTCTTTATGCACTGAAAATAAACTTATGTTTATTATATTGCATTTCTGTCAATAGATCCTCCTAAAATTTACACACTGCACCTTTAAGAGCTGTATTTTTGATGAGAAGATAAAGTTTTAATTAAAATCTTTGACTTTTAATTGCAAGCTTTGGTATTTTGGCAATTCCGAGTGCAGTTTCAAATGTTGAGATGTCAACTGAAACTCTAAAGGAGGTACGCAAGATTATTAGGATGTCTTTCTCAGGGATCTTAAGGCAAAAGTCTCTGTTTATTCTGTTCTTAATCCCATTGCTAACTACAAAGAAACAATTGGGATATTACATTTTAGTTTTTCTTCCCCATAAGTTGAAATCCAGACACTAAAAACTCTCTTTATCATATGGTCAAATTATGTTTATGTACAGACAAGGGTTTAATTGCCAAAACATGGCATTTTCGATCAGACTGATTTATGACAAAAGTCTTCATTTCTTTAAATTGACCCTGTGACCTTACTTTCTACTAAGGATAATACTGTTCAAATCAGTGGCCAGTGCCTTGAATACTAAAGACAGGCTCAATGGAAGTAGAATGCTATGGCGTTTAAATGAAAAGGTCAGGGCAGGTCACAGCACATGATAACTCCCATTCAACACTTAATTGCTGGTGGAGAGTCTTGGAGGCCCACTGAGCTCGGTGGCAAGGAGACGATGTGAGAAGAGAAGCAATTTACCATGACACTTCACTGACAGAACAGCTGGAGAGCTTTACTTGTTTTGAGTGTTTGAACGGACGGTAATTAACGAAACGAAGAGGTGTGGCTATTGATTTGCTTTCTGAGTTTGAATATGTGTGTTAAATAACAATATTTAGCCATATGTTATATTTTGGGCATAGCCCTGTTACCAAACAATTACCATTACCATACAATTGATAAAGTGAAACAAAATGAGAACTATATTTTATGGTGGAAGAGCACTTAAGGGCGATTTATAGTCGTGCGTAGGTTCTACGCCGTAACTACGTAGGCTATCCGTAGCCTTTGCGTAGCTCTGCGTAGCCTGACGTAGTCAGATCTACGCGGACCGCAAGCGCTGTGATTGGTCCACCAGAACCCCTCCCTTCAGGTAAAAAAAACTGTGTCATAGGTATTTCCGTTTGTGACAGTGAAAACAAAGATGAGCCAAGTTGAGGAGTGATTTAACTCAAACTGCAACAAAAGTCGCTGCTTATTTACTTCCATCATTGCTGGTCTTCTCAAATTCCATGATATCCATATTTATCTTTTTGATATTGGTGGGTGATGAAGGTGTTATCTATTGTTGTTTCTAAGGGTTACTGTGTTATTTGTCTGTTGTATTTATTGTCTTTTCATTGTGTATGTGTTTTAGAAATCCACCTGTGAAGCCAAAGACAAATTTCCACTTTTTGTGGACAATAAACTTGAATTGAAATTCTACACAACAAGTTGCTATTTCTTCTTCGTTTGTGGGTTAACTTCCCATGCTTCTTCTTCTATGACGGTCGCGCTGCTACTGTGGTTACACGCGTGGATACTGCCTACCAGCGGTTTGCGTGTGTGTTTGCACGTCGACGCGGAGGACGACGCAAAAGTATAAATGAAAACCGACGCGGAACCTACGCCGTCGCAGCTACGCCGTAGGACCTACACATGACTATAACGAGCCCTTTAGTTTACAGCACTTCGACCTCGGCACACAGTAATATTGACGGTAGTTTGAGCGAGAGGGGGAATAGTCAGGAGTGAGAATGTTACTGCAAGCCAAGGTTGAATTTCTGCAAACTAAGTGCTCTTCCGCCATACAATATAGTTCTCATTTTTTATCCGCTTAAAAAAATCGCCACATTTTATTTTGTGGCACCATACTTACTTATGTAACTACTCATAAAACAGTCTTTAAATAGGGAAAACATGGAAGTGTTTAGTGGCTTCTAAATTCATCCCTGTTTGGATACTAAGGAATTAATGTGGCTAGGCTAAATGCTAACACATTCACGACATGCACTGTACAAAGATTAAGTACATCCATGTAGTTTTCCTTTAATGCACTTGAGCATTTCTGACAGCATTCTAAGTTTGCATGTGACTATGCAGTAGGCCACTGTGTTAAACAGCGATCATTGCCATACACAATGTTTTTCACAGATGGATACCAGAGAGAGAGAGAGAGAGAGAAAGAGAGAGAGAGAGAGAGAGAGAGAGAGAGAGAGAGAGAGAGTATCTATGTGTTCCTTTATTACAATCAAAGCTGTGTGAGGTGGAAGGGGGTTAATGTTACTGTCACCAGGGAGTGTGTGTTTGTCATTGAGATACAAACACGGGCCTTTGCTTTGGTCTCGTATTTATTATGGTGACTCATGTGTGCGACTTATGCATACAAGCTGACAATGTTCTTCTTTCATCTGCTTGAAGAGAATAGCGGATCATAACCACAAGTGTCCTTAAGGAAATGGGGAATAAATGCATTCTGACACCACAGCTCCATCAAACAGTTGTCAGGCACTCGAAACTACTCACACAAACATGGCAGCGGGATGCTGAGATGTTTCGGCCTCTGATTCCGTCCTGTAGCCACAAGGAAGCAAGCAGACTCAATCACCTGTGGGCTTTAGACAAGACCATAGGGGTGGACAGAATAAATTGGATCTGGGATCTAAGAAGCCTTGGGTGATGGAAGCTAAGGAGGTCAAAAATGTAACAGGTGTGAGTTTGTGTAAAGCTTTGAAGACAATGAAAACCTACAGTAAACTAGATTCTGTATTTCTCGCGTTAGCCCTGAAGATTACGCTGACTTAGTAAAAATATCGTTCCTTTATATGGTTTCAAGGGCTGAGCGGCTGCATTTACAGACAGTTGCAACAAACAATCGTGTAACTATATCCAGATATAAACACAAAGTTGTTGATTTTTGTCAAAATTTTAGGGCTTTTTAAAAATACAAAGTGGGAATTCACTAAAAATGAGTAGCTCGTATGGCATTTATAGCTCTGTTTATTTTAGTGTTAGGTCACATAGCGACAAACACCGGCTATGTGTAAAATTAACTAACATAAAATGATATTTGACCCAACAACGCAGCATTGATTATATTACAACCCAGTAGGTTGGGTTCGTCCCTTTCTGACCTTTTTAGCATTTTTATCACCTGATTCACTATAAGTAATTTCAATATAGTAACAATGCATAGTGAATATTTGCACTGACCATAGTTTGTGTGATGCACTGATCTTTACAACTTACCAGATTGTCCGACCTCCTCACTTACTTTCTTCAAAGCAAGATTATTTTAGTTCGTTTCTAAGTACAAAGATGTGTCGTACAGCTCTGGTTGTCCACATACAGCGACAATGTTTTTGTCCTCCATTGTTGTTTCGTATTTCTGCCTCAGCTCGCTAAATCGTAATCACGCAAGCTCCTGATTGATTAACGCGACGCGAATATCCACATTCTAAAATTTAGATTTTTGGAATCTCAGAGTCAAATGCTCAAAACGCTCAATTCGCGCTGCAGGATGTCTATTGCATATTTGCATTGACTTAACATGTAAATCACTTGCGCTTAACTCTTTATTCGCATCTGGTGTGAATGCATCATAAAGCTAAGAATACAATCTGGTATGTTTTATTTAAAGGTGACATTCTTTCTGATCCCATTTTTTAAACCCAAGTTAGTGTGTAATGTTGCTATAATAGCATAAATAATACCTGTAAAATGATAAAGCTCAAAGTTCACTGCCAGGCGATGTATTTTCTTTAACAGAATTCACCTTTCAAAGCCTACAGCGAACGGCCGGTTTGGACTACAGCCCTCTACTTCCTGATTTAATGACGTCAGTAGAACAGTTTTTTGACTAAACTCCGCCCACAGGAATACGTCAGTCGCCAGTAAAGCTAACGCCAAGCTAAGCTGCTATCGAATCACAACACACTAAACAAACTACACAATCAGAACTCTTTACATATTTCTGAAGGAGGGACATCATAGAACAAGGAAGGCATCAGCCCGTTTTGAGAACAGTGAGATAAGTTAATTGTGTGAAAAATACACCGTTTTTTTTTACACGCAAACATGAACACTTATATTGCACACTGTAAACACAATTAAAGCTTAAAAAACACAGAAATAACAGGACCTTTAAATTGTAAAGCATCCACCACTGTTGTCCAGTCCTTATGAACCGGCTGTTTAAAATGCTGAAAGTGTGCTTCGCATCTCTGGATAAATGCCCGGAAATAATGGTCTTCTCCATCATTTGATGAATTATCTACTGCCATGATTGATGGAAGGTGTACACAAACATCTCTTTTAAACGAAATGCAAAGGAGTTCTGCGTTTCACAGGTTGTAATAGCGCAACATTATTTGTGCCATGAAAACAGTGGCGAGTTTTGCCATACAACGTGTAATGAGCCTAATTTCAGTGTTTGTGCTGAAAATAAACATAATGGCTTACTTTAAACATGGCACAGTGCTATTTCATTGCTTTTAGCACCTAGTTAGTTTGCTTGGTGCAGGTTTTGTGCTTCAATACAGTACATGAAATGCTGAGTCCATTTGCCTGGATGTTCTTTTGCTGGCATGTACAGCCGAGAAATGGTTAAATGCAGTGCAAGGTGGTATTGTGCGACTCTTAGTGTTGTTTTGGGTATTACCAGACCAATTTATTATGCAACTCACCAATCATTGCTCAACTATTTCCAATTCATAAAGGTGCAGCTGCCTCACTGGAAATGTGTCTATCCATGCAGTCCTAAGAACTGATTTTGGGTCAGACATTGGGGACCCGGCTCAATCCACTATTTAATTTCTTTCAGAGTGTTTCTGAATGCTAAAGCTGTGCACAATCTTTAAACAACAGTACCCCCGCCACCTTTTTGTCACACCAATAGGGATAATTGTATTACATTTGGACACCCTGCATGGCTCGATTGTGGCGTAGCGACGGAGATGTGTGGCCTGTGTGGCTGTAATTCAAAGGCTTCTCTCTCTCTACCATCACTTCAGATTGTAATTCAACAAGCAACTGGGTTGGAGGACCCTCCTTTTCTGTGCTCGACCCATTATTGGGCCTGAGAGGAGATAGCGGCTTTTAGCGGCAAATAGGGCCTTGGCGAATGGCCTGCCCAAGTGTTTTACAAATGAATGCGGAGGGAGGCAGTCAGGCAGGCAGGCAGCTGGTCGGATAGCCAGGAGAGGTCTCGATTCACACATCCAACCCCCCGACATCACTCACCTCCAGCCTTGTGCGATGGCTAGAGAGGCAGAGTGCCCCGACTGCTTTCCCTTCTGGGTAATTACGGCTATTAAAGCGGTAATCCTGCTACCATTCAGGCCTGCTTTTGTTTTGGGTTTTATCTTTTCAATGCTTGGAGAGTTTCTCCTTTCAGCTCGCTGCACAAAAGAGACATTTTTTAGAGTTGGTAATTATCTGTTTTATGTTCTCTACAAGGGCCAGAGAAAAGCCTTGCCCGAGCACAGAGATATAGGGCCGATGCAGCACGACCGCTCTGTTCTTTCCTTTCACAAGAGACACTATATATAATCATAGTGATAATGGCCAAAATACGCAGTGGACGTTATTGAGAGATTAATGAGATAGAGGGAGACTTTATCTATCTCGCCGGCAATACAGCAGTAAATGTAATTATGCTCAGTGCTTATTAGCATGGTGGCAATACTGGGTTCTAATTTACGCCAGTAATTGGTTCTCTATTTTTATGATGTGTAATCCACTATTAATCATATTGATGATTGGGGAAATGTAGCGCAGAAACTCGCATTCTCTCGATTTCCCTGAGCCCATCTTTGATATTACCTCTCACTGTGTTCCACATCAGTTAACAGTTTTGTTTGTAATCTACAACAATTTACACTGACAGCCATATTTTCACAAAGAAATCATTCGTGTTACAACTTTATTTGTGTATTTTATCTGTTTCACACACCTGATCTGTTAAATTCTGTACATTTTTGGTGTGCATTCAACAGGGATTTTTAAATACAGCATAGAATCAAGGCCACTATCATCAATACAGATAGCAAATCTATTAAATCAATCTTTTTGTGACTTCTGATGATAAATTAAATAGGTCTAAAACTATAAATTATCAAACTTAGATTATTTGTGGTAAAACATCATTTTTTTTTATATTTTGACCCTTGAGCCGGGATACACTGCATGATTTTTGGCTGTCCCAGACGAAAGATTGCCATCATGAAACAATTGTCGCAATTTTTGTGATCGTGGCACTTTATCGGGGGTCCTTTGTTGTACAGTGAGAGAGGTTTAAAGACAGTTGTTTTTCCGGTTTTGCGTCCAAAGACAGCCTACGATGGTTTTCTGACAGTGTCCAAAATTCAGCATGATCAACGCACAGTGTGTTTGTTGCTACCACCTGCGTACCCATAGTTTTTTAACACTAGGCTATGCTGGTGACTTTGCGCTAACGTGTGATGCAGCCGCTGAAGCCTCAGATTCAATGGTGTCATCATTGTACAGTCTACATGCTTGTCTTACCCGAGTTTAAATGATCAATTTCACACAGTGTGATAAAGTAATGATCTTATAGGAGTGCAAAAATCCTGCAGTGTATCCCAGGCTTTATACACTTATTGTTTTAAATGCATCTATTTTTTTCATGTGGATTACGCTACTTTTCATGTAAGTGCTATACAAATAAAAATTATAATAGATGATCGTAAAAAAGTAGGGATACACAGCCTATAATCAAGGGTTCCTCAAATCTTACCCTGGAGGGCTTGAGCACTACAGAGTTAAGCTCAAACCCTAATCAAACTTACCCACCTGTGATTTTCTAGTGCTCATGAAGATCTTGATTAGCTTGCTCAGGCGTGTTTGACCAGGGTTAAACTAAACTCTGGCCCTTCAGGGTAAGACTTGAGGAACCCTGCTATAATCGGTATTGCAGATAAAAGCAATTTTTCCACTATCCAACATTGGCCAATTGTATAAAAAACGCCAACGATCAGGGCCGATCCTGGCAACCAAGGGGTGAAAAAAACGAACCAGAATTCATGCTGTGTGATTATTTTGAATTGGGTGACAATGACAACAGAGTTGCAGTTTGTATGCTCTGCAATACTAGGATTTCAGAACATAACAATTTGAATAAAAAGCAAAACTATCGGTCTCTATTGGTATCGGTAGTAATCAAATATTGGTACTGTATACATTGACAGAAATGTTGTAGCGGTGCATCCAAGTTTCATTTTTGCTGCTGCTGCATCGTGTTAAACCGTTCTCATATAACCAGTCTATTCCATGCCGATCCAACCAAGCTGGTACGGATATAGTTTGATATTCCATTGTGGGTCTAATATTACATTTAGCGTCCTTTGGATTGTAATACAAATGCCTCAGTTGTTGCCTTGGTAGTCTCGCGTAGCCAGACCTACAATACTGAAGGTCTGGTGTTTTTCGTTGCTTTTTCTGGACAAAGCCCGCCCACGAGGCTGTTTTGACTGACATGTCACAGTTTGTTTCATCTAACTTCACATTTTGGACTCCCCACAATAACGAGCCGGCTGGCAACAAGTCAGTTATTTAAATAACCAGCCGCAACCGAATAGCATCTAAATAAACAACATTACTCACCATAGAACAACGTTTTGCACTTCATCAACAGCTACACCAATGAGACGCTCCCGTTAAACATCTATTTAAAGCCTCAGGTGGAAACATATCTGTAACTACTCCTTACTGTTCTTATAACTTTTGGCACGAGGATGGAAAAGCGTTCAGTGATGATATGTGTTTTTTGTTGACGTATAAATGCAACTAGTTAACAATAATGCACTGTTGCCTGTTCATGACAATATCTGTGTACGTTAATAGCAAAAACATGGTTCTTGTCTATTAGAGCACTGGGAATTACACTCATTATAGAGCTTGGATATCTAAGTGACAGGTTTAGCATAGGCTTATTTTATTAAATCAAGCTTTGTATACCTGTCGTTTGTCAACAGTAGGACATGTGGGCCGTTCAGAGTCCATCTTCCCTCCAGATGGCTTTTCTCTTCCTGATCCCGGACCTGCTGTGCTGGGATCTATCCTGATTGGATAGGCCAGATGCTCTCCTGCTGCTCAGTCATGATTGACAGTTGTCTTCCCAAACAGAGATCCTAACATCCCACCTTTCTTCCCTTGTGGCCCACATACTTCTCTGGTGATTTGGGTATGACATTATCAAAGGCTTATGCTGATTGAAATATTCCTGCAATTGTGTTGGAATTCATTCAACTGGGTGTTGGAATCTGACCAATCAAGTGACTTCCAAAAGTCACTTTTTACTTTGTTGTGATGTAGTTCTGAGTCATCCCAGAATAAGACCAACTAAATGGGTGTTTAGATGAATAGTATCTTAATTTGAAGGCTAATAGGCACTGTGTGACAAGAAAACGCTGAGCATTGGTGTAAAATGCCTCTTAGTGAGACAAAAATGGTCCTTCGGTGTAAATAGAGAAGCACATTTGCATTTTAAGTGAATATACATCACAGGCAGTACTTTACTAGAAAAGCTTATGCAAAACTTTTCAAGCTATTAACAGTCAAGCCATGTACATTACCTGGAGTTAAAAATTTCTTGTACCAAATCCAAGTGAGCATTTAAGGCACAATAGATTCACTAATAGCAAATGCTGTTCCAAAAGATAGGAATCTCAATTATGCTGTCCATTACAATACCTTGTTTTGGGAAAGTTTATGGTATTGCTTTGTATTGTATTGTTGTATCGCTTGCAGATAAAGTAATCCTTATTGATTATACTTAGATTT
The DNA here is from genome assembly GCF_030506205.2 of Paramisgurnus dabryanus. Lineage (NCBI taxonomy): Eukaryota > Metazoa > Chordata > Actinopteri > Cypriniformes > Cobitidae > Paramisgurnus > Paramisgurnus dabryanus. The sequence goes on from NC_133353.1 coordinate 26,356,046, forward strand.
TAGCTAGGACATGTAATCGCTGTCTTACAAAAAATGTATTTGGAGAGTTTGCTTCCCAAACGCAAAAAATCAATTTTGACTAATTTTGGTAAAACGTGTTTTCTATACCAAGAAAGTGTCACGGCTAGTCCGTGTCATGTTTTGTGTATTGCACTGATCCGTCTCACCTGGACACTCATTGACTCATTACGCCAATACACTACACCTGTCTTGTGTTTAATTGTCTTAGTATTTATATGCCTTGTTTCTGTCACACCATTTCCACGAGGGGACGGGAGATGACTTCCGGGGGGCACCTCATGGTCGACGATTCCCAGAAGGGGGGTAATTCGTCTGCCTCGGTTCTCGGAGCGATCGCTCCGGTTCTCCTGGCGCAGTCCGGCCCACCGTCCTGTTGGTTTCGTCCCGGCGGCTGCCGGCTTCGCCAGGGTCCCCAAGCCCTCCACCCCTCCCTTGGACTCTCGCTACCAGACTTTGTTTTTGTTTTGTGTTTATGTGAGTGTCTGGTAGCCACTCGTAGAGGGAGGGGTTATGTCACGGCTAGTCCGTGTCATGTTTTGTGTATTGCACTGATCCGTCTCACCTGGACACTCATTGACTCATTACGCCAATACACTACACCTGTCTTGTGTTTAATTGTCTTAGTATTTATATGCCTTGTTTCTGTCACACCGGTTGCCGGATTATTGTCATAACAACCCTGTCTGTTCCCTGTGTTGGATGTTCCTGTTTTCCTGTGTTCCCGTATTCACCATGTCAGCCCTCGTGTTTTATTATTAAATGTTATTTATTTTGAACTTTGCGTTTGCGTCCTGTCTCTCCTACCCAGTCATGACAGAAAGTGACAAGATGAAAAACACTATTTTCTGTTAAAAATCATAACATCATAGCATCTTTAGGTTATAATAACATTATAATTTCAAATCCATAATTTGATTTTCAAAGATTTATTGTAAAAACATTATTTTTCAAGTCAAGTTTTTTTTCCCAAAATGCTATAAATCTATTGAATCAATATATAAATGTGCATTCATCTTTGCCATGTTATATTCATTTAGTTTACTGGTGGTATACACTGATTAAAAAAAGAAACATTAATGGCATTAATCAAAACTCTTACTTTGTTATATTAATAACACTGTCAGAGCTGCTGTCATCCTTGGGACGTCGTCACTGAACTTTTTCAACAGCGATCAGCCTTAAAATGTTTTTGTCCTGCTCGATTTTCATTGACTTTGAGTAAAATGATGGAAAGTTTTTTTTAAGATTCTCTGGGGTCAATGTGTTAGCATGACAGAAGCTTGATTCTGTCATATGAGAACAAGCAACAGCCGGCATTTTCCTTCGCCCGACTTCCTCTCAAGTAAATTATTAGATTTTGATGGCTTGCGTTTCTTCCCCGCCACAGAAAACCACCACAGGTTTATCTATGCCATCAAAATTACTATTTTGTTTTTGTTTGTTTGTTGATCACGAAATACAAAGTAGATGCGGAAAACTAGGATTCTGTGTGTATTCAACACGCCCCCATTGTTGTTAACAATGGGTGAAATAGTGCGCTGTGATTTGTTGAGCGGATTTATTGCATTCTGCAGAAAAGGAAGATTGGTGATTATCGCGTTTTGGGTAAAAAAGGTAGAAAAGATGACAGAATAACACGTCGATATTGGATTTTGCGTAAAATTAAGAATTAACTTTTTAATAATGACCAGATACAATACTGATTTTGGCTGTAACTATTTTTTATGGCGTTTATCACATTTTGGAACTAAACTCTTCATTTGTTCCACATTTTTTATACATGGTCTTGTGGTAGGTGTACAGTATATACCCATATCTATAGCCTACTATGAGGTCAAAGGTCCTTCAGAATATCTGACTTGTTAGGAAATTTAAGGTGGTCCACACTAGTAACAAAATAAATGAGATACATCATAAATAGTGTATTATTACATGTTTATTATGCTTGGTTTACTAGACACATGAACTGAACAGCTTAAAAAACAAAGTAAATGGTACTTGTTCATAGATTAAAGACTGCCAACAGGTTTTTGTGACGGTTGGGGTTAGGGACTGGGGGAGGTATAAAATGCATTCCGTCCATGGAATTGTCCCCATAAACAACATATGCCAACGTGTGTGTGCGTGCATGCCGTGCGTGTGGTTGTCTGTACTGGATGCCATTCCGAGGAAAAAACTCACAATTCCCTGTGAAACTCGGCGACATATTTTTCTGGAGGGGGGAATTATGGGTTGGCATTGTGAACATGTCTCCAAAACTGTCAGCTCACATCTGTGGGACAGGTGGGTTAAGAATTATGTAGAGCATATTTTATCACATAATCACTCCTGAGAGTATATATTGGTTTATATTGAGTCTGCTGATTGAAAGTGACATTATTGTCAGATTTTGCACTTCCTTTTTTGTCCCCCCCAACTGCATAGTATATGCTGTTTTGCATTGACAGGTTGTCTGTCGAGCCTTTCATGAGATCTTATTACTGTTCGACCTGTCAAAGGCAAAACGCTGTTGACAGGATGTAAAATAATGTTAGTTCTCAAAATATGCTGATGCCATAATTCCTGATGGCAGGACCTGATCTTTTGGACGGCAGTCTTGCTGTGTGCAAGTCGCTGATAAAGGCTGTTGTCTGTCATCGCTGAAGCTCACCTCGACTCAGTCAGCCTGTCAAATAGTCAGAGGTAATCTGTGCCATAAGCAGGTGTGGAGAGAGGAAGAGCTGGGAGGAGTTAAAATAGAGTTGTTGTGTGCCCATCAAGCTCTGGTTATGAGTCATAAAATCAAACCCTGATTAGGTGATCATAGGTGCCACTGAGACAGTAGTAAAAGTAAAAGATAGTGTGAAACACCATTTAGTGGGGTATTTTATGGCTACAAGGTGCTTTATGTATGGCGTACGTCAATCCCGGTAGGAAACGCGGATGAATCAAACGACTCTCGTTACTGGTTTATGCCGTTACGTAGGTACTGTTGGGATATTAAACACATTGACACGTGTGTAAACGCCTGACGTACAACCTGCCCACCACCAACTGACATTTGAGAAACGACACCATGCATTCTCATAATATCCAGTGGAATATTTCGGAGGGCGCCGCAAGAGCATTCATTTTTTACGATCACAATCCTTATAGTTTGATGTATGTATTCATCAGGTCTTGTTGCATTTGTAAACTGGCACATTCACATCACCCCCCCACCATCCACCTCTCCTGTGCTCGTATCTGCGCTACATATCAATATAACCTGCAGCCATTTGGTAGCACATATTCAGCAATTAAGGTGAGTTTCAAAGCCAAGTTTCAGATTGATACATTCAGAGCCAGATGGCCATTAATGCCGTCATTTTTCAACAAAATGCATATGTAATGTTATTCATTTGCAGTGAAATGTTGGATACGCACCCTTGCATTGAAAATGGATCTAATCTTCGGCTACACTAACTGTTGGATTTCAATCTAGCGAATCGCAGTTTGAAAAACAATTTAATATCTCTATTTGTTTTTAAGTCTTCATAAAGTAGAAAATGAGGATTGGTTTCTTTTATTTGATTACTGGGCGCATTAGCTGCTAACTGCCATCTGTTTGTGGATTTACATATAGTGTATGGCACAACACACAGACTAACAACACACTTTCTCATTTTTGCAGATGTTTGTACATCCATTAACAGCCTCGATGGAAGAAAAAAGACATTAGCAAAAGTAAATATTCATGATTTAATTTGTCTTTATATGCGTGTAATGTTTTTACAGAAATGAGATTAAGAACAGCAAACAAGATTTGTCTTTCTGTATAGTAACCATAAATCTGTGGCAGTTTATTCAGAACGGCCACAGCTCAGTGGAATGCAGATCGGAGGGATTGTTTGTTCTGAACGAGGCAAATTCATCTCCCAGAACATGAGGTGGATTTCGACTTTTGAGATCTTTGATATGGCTGTATAATATGAGCATAATTGCTATGCTTTGAGACATTTCTAAGGAACCTAATCGCATAAACAATACCAAATGAATGATAAAATACACCTGTTGAGAATAAAGAGCAGAAACGAAAAGCTAATAGAAATAGTTCCCTTTCAATACGGTTCACTTCGCATTGCGTCAGTTTGCTGACGCTATGGGGGAAACTCCTGTTTACTCCGTGATTGAAGCCTATTGGTTAATGTCTGTAGAAAATACAGACCAATGACGTTTGAGCCCGCGCGGGGGCGTGGCACACGTCCCTATATAAGCCGGTGAAATACGTCAAGAGCTCATTACTTTTCTCCTTCAGCGCGAACCTTCTCGCTGCTCCGAAGAAGAAGCCCTTACTCGCCGTCGATCCAAGCACTGCAGCGGACTACAACACACCAGCGTGTTCCCCTGCCGCTTTCCGGTGAGCCTAAAGAGAGTATCTAAAAGAGCAGAAGCGCGTTGAGATAATGTCGCTTCGGCATTGCGGCTCCTGCCGAGCCCCTTTGCCTGTGGAGGATTTCCACAAGGAGTGCGTCATCTGTCTGGGTCCTGCCCACGCCGAGGCCGTACTCGCCGAGGCGGGCTGCGCCCACTGCGAGCTCCTTCCTATCGCGGTGCTGCGCTCCCGCCTCGAGATCTTTAAACGGAAGGCTTCCCGTGCTCTCCCGCCTAAACAGCAGCGGAGCCGTGAAGCTGGAAGACGCCCTGAGACCGAGTCCACGCCGGCTCATCCCCCGCGTGCTCTGTCTCCCCGCCGTCACCCTGTCACCTTCGCCCATGAAGACCTACGCCCCCTGCCGAGTGCTAGCGGCATGGTTTCCTTTGGGTCCGGTGACAACTTGGAAGTGATGTCATCCTCTGAGGAGTTAGAGGATTGGGCGGCTTCGGATGACGACGCCCACGCAGCCGCCGCTGATGAACCTACCGAGTCGCGTCCTCACGACTCTGAGCTCATCCGCATCTTGACACAAGCTACGACGGAGCTCAACATCAAGTGGTCGCCGCCGTCAGAGCCTCAACTCAGCCGGTTGGACGAGTGGTTTCTGCAGCCCGGGCGCCGTCAATCGTCCCGCCAACGGCAGGCGCCGTTTTTCCCTGAGGTCCACCAGGAGCTCACCAAATCTTGGCGTGCTCCCCACTCCACCCGAGCTCAGAGCGCCGTCTCCCACGTCCTCTCCGTAGTGGACGGCGCTGATGAACACGGCTACTCCAAGATGCCGCCGCTCGAGGAAACTGTCGCCGCCCATCTCTGCCCGTCTTCAGCCGGCGGATGGAGGGCTAAATTGAACCATCCGTCAAAGCCCTGTCGCCTGACATCGACCCTGGCGTCGAAATCTTACGCCGCCGACGGCCACGCTGCATCCGCTCTCCATACGATGGCGGTGCTGCAAGTATACCTGGCAAAACTCCTCCGTGACATGGACGAGACAGGTCCGGACCCGTCGACCTTTCAGAACCTGCGCAGCGCGACTGATCTGGCCCTTCGCGCCACTAAAGTCGCCACTCAGGCTGTAGGAAGAGCCATGGCCAGCCTGGTTGTTCTGGAGAGACATCTGTGGCTGAACTTGACGGAGATAAAGGACACGGATCGGGTTGCCCTTCTTGACTCGCCCGTGTCACCGTCGGGGCTCTTTGGCTCCGCTGTGGAGGGGTTCACCCAGCGCTTCACTGAGGCACAGAAATCGTCGCAGGCTATGCGGCATTTTCTACCAAAACGATCTGCCTCAGCGTCTGAGACTGGCCGCCCAAAACCGCCGCCAGCTCAACGCCCTAAGCCAGCACCAGCTCAGCCCCAGCAGAGAGCTGAACCGGAGGTCAAGCGCCAGCGTCCTGCACGACCGGCTGGCCCGCCTCGACGCCGCGGTCCCCGTCCTCGGATTACGCTGGACCCGACGCCGGCGCCGCCTCCCTGAAGAGAGTCTGAGGAGGAAAAGAGGCTCTGGTCCCGCTTCGGCCGGCCCGCCCTCGAAAGTTCTGCGTGTTTCAGTCCCCTCGGGCGCTGGACACACCCTCGCTGTAACAGCGAAACACAAATTTTTACCTTTTCACAAAAAGAGCAAATTTCCTCCTCTGTACACACAAACACACACACACGGCTTAACGTCCATAAGCATATCGACGCTCGCCGTCAAATTTCACGTTTGGCAATCCACCCCCGGTATGCCGGGCTGGATTCTAAACGTAATCCAACACGGTTATTCACTTCAATTCGCACGGAGACCACCCCGGTTTCGCGGCGTTCTCTACACCACTGTCCCAGACGATTGTATGCAGATCCTCAGGGAAGAGGTGCGTTCTTTATTACTAAAAGACGCGATAGAGACGGTCCCGGCGGATCAAAGCGAATCAGGCTTTTACAGTCGTTATTTTCTCGTTCCGAAGAAAGACGGCGGCCTCAGACCGATATTGGATCTACGCGTTTTGAATCGCGCTCTTGCCAAACGGCCGTTCAAAATGCTTACAGCCAGACGAATCATGGCGTTAATTCGACCGGGCGATTGGTTCGTATCAGTGGATCTGAAAGACGCTTACTTTCACATTCCGATAGCGCCACGTCACAGGCCGTTCCTAAGATTCGCGCTCGACGGGACAGCATACCAGTACAAAGTTCTGCCCTTCGGATTATCTCTGGCACCACGCACATTTACCAAATGTGCGGATGCGGCTCTCGCCCCTCTCAGACAGAGCGGCATCCGCATATTGAATTACCTCGACGATTGGCTTATTCTAGCACAGTCAGAGAGGGAAATTACTGCGCACAAGACCGTTGTACTCCAGCATTTGGAGAATTTGGGGTTCAAAATCAACCTCCAGAAGAGTTTGCTCACCCCCACGCAGCGAATCGCGTTCTTAGGCACGACGCTCGACTCATTAAAGATGCGGGCATGGCTTACACAGGAACGCGCGCTCACGGTCAGACGCGAGGCGGCATCGTTCAAAGCGGGTTCACATCTCCCTCTCAAACGATTCCAAAAAATGCTGGGTCTGATGGCAGCAGCATCCCCACTAATACCGTTGGGAATGCTGTTCATGAGGCCGCTTCAGTTTTGGTTGAAAGCGAAAGTTCCGCCCCGTGCTTGGTTGTCGGGCCGCTTATTAATCAAAATCACGTACAGCTGCGTGAAAGCGCTTTCGATATGGACATCCCCTCACCTTTTCCTCTCGGGCACGGAGCTCGGCTCCGTGAGCAGGAGGAAAGTGGTGACTACGGATGCGTCTGCGACGGGTTGGGGCGCTCACTGCGACGGCGAGCTCGTCTTCGGTGCGTGGAACAACCAGTTGTCTCAGCTACATATCAACCACCTCGAGATGTGGGCGGTTATCTTGGCGCTACGACACTTTCGACCGAAACTCCAACATCAACACGTTCTAGTGCGGTCGGACAGTATGACGGTGGTTTCGTTCATAAACCACCAAGGAGGGCTGAGATCTCGCTCCCTATCCAGGCTGGCGAGACGGCTTTTATTATGGGCTCACGCGAACGTACGTTCGTTAAAAGCGACTCACGTACCGGGTGTAGCCAATACGGGTGCAGACATTCTCTCGCGCAACGGTCCGCCGCCGGGAGAATGGAGACTGCATCCTCAGACGGTCGAGAGAATATGGACCGTCTTCGGCCGGGCGGAGATCGATCTGTTTGCGTCAGACGAGAACGCGCATTGCCCGATCTTCTTCTCGAGACACCACGATGCCCTGTCGCAAGCATGGCCGGCGTGTCTTCTGTATGCTTTTCCTCCGGTGGCTCTGTTACCACAGGTCCTTCAGAGGATAAGAGAGACGAAATGCGCGATAATTCTGGTCGCCCCGTTTTGGCACAATCAACCATGGCTCCCCGACCTATGGCAGCTGAAAACATCAGCACCATGGCCAGTACCGCTGAGGAAAGACCTCCTATCTCAGGCGAGAGGGACGATATGGCATCCACAGCCGGAGCTATGGAATCTACACGTTTGGTCTCTGAACGGCAACCATCACGCCTTTCAGGACGGGTGTTAAATACTCTAACTGAAGCTAGGGCCCCATCTACCAGGCGCCTTTACGCTCAAAAGTGGTCTATTTTTTCTGACTGGTGCACGACGAAAGACTTAAACCCAAACACCTGTGAAGTGGAGCATATTCTCTCCTTTCTGCAGGAAATGCTGGACAGCGGTCGCGCGCCCTCGACGCTTAAAGTGTATGTGGCGGCGATAACGGCGAATCACGCCCTTATCGACGGTCGCACCGTGGGAAAACATGATCTCATCATTAAATTCCTTAGAGGCGCTCGCAGACTAAACCCATCGCGACCTAACACGGTCCCGTCTTGGGATCTGTCCACGGTCCTGAAAGCGCTGCGCGGTCCCCCTTTCGAGCCCCTCGAACAGGCTGACCTGCGCGCTCTCTCGTTTAAAACCGCTCTCCTCCTGGCGTTGGCATCGGTTAAACGAGTGGGCGATTTACACGCGTTTTCAATTGACCCGTCGTGTCTGGAATTCGGTCCTAACGATAGCAAAGTGATCCTTAGACCGAGAGCGGGATACATTCCTAAAGTTTTGACCACGCCATTTAGAGTTCAGGTGGTTTCACTTCTCGCCCTTCCGACGGCGGACGGCGAACAAACCCCGAACACGCTCTGCCCCGTCAGAGCGTTAAGAATATACACGGACCGTTCTGCCTCATATCGCAAGTCAGATCAGCTGTTCGTAAGCTTCGCACAACATTCCTTAGGTATGCCGCTCACTAAACAGAGGCTATCTAAATGGATCGTCGAAGCCATTGCTTTGGCTTACGCCTCCCTGAATGAACATTGTCCAGTTGGTTTAAAAGCTCACTCCACGAGGGGTATGGCTTCATCTTGGGCTTGGTCTACGGGGATTTCTATCGTTGACATTTGTAACGCGGCCGGCTGGTCCTCGCCGTCTACGTTTGTCAGATTTTATAGCCTGGATGTACCTGCCTTACAAGCACAGGTCTTAACGGCTTAATGATTCACGCGACTGCGTTTCTGTATGCCTTCACGGTGCGTTGCTAGCTCACCGTCATGGCTACCTATTAATAATTCATGCACAGCTCGCGGCGCGCTCAGGGAACCCGCCGTCTCGTGCTCTATTGTATATGCATCATGGTGCGTTTAGAAACTTCACTGTATGCGTATTACTGTCTCATATATGGTGCTTACACTTGCGCTCGCTAGAGCTATGTATATGCTGGGTTAGGGCCACATGCAGTGTCTCTCCGGTAAGGGCACCTCAGTCCGTTGTGTATGCACGGCGGGATGGGATTACGTTCCCCCATAGCGTCAGCAAACTGACGCAATGCGAAGTGAACCGTATTGAAAGGGAACGCTTAGGTTACTCACGTAACCCCGGTTCCCTGAAATAACGGGAACGAAGCATTGCGTCGCTGGCCGTGCTACAAACGTCTACGCAGCGAGTGTTATTCGGCTGCGCGCTTCAGTCGAATAATAATGAGCTCTTGATGTATTTCACCGGCTTATATAGGGACGTGTGCCACGCCCCCGCGCGGGCTCAAACGTCATTGGTCTGTATTTTCTACAGACGTTAACCAATAGGCTTCAATCACGGAGTAAACAGGAGTTTCCCCCATAGCGTCAGCAAACTGACGCAATGCTTCGTTCCCGTTATTTCAGGGAACCGGGGTTACGTGAGTAACCTAAGCGTTGTATTGCCAATAGTACTGTTTACTCATCAAAAAGACAATTGTGTATGCAGTTTCCACATGGAAAACAACACCAGACATGTTTGAAAAACATTTATGCCATTAAGTGACAATTCATACTGACCTCTAAAAAGTTAAAAAACAAAACATGGAAATAAGTGTAATTGGTTTGTGTGAAAACCTTTGTTTCTTATCTTTCTGACTGACGTTTTTCTGTATGTCGTTTAGCTGTCTCTGGGGTGATACCATTTAAAAAAGTACAGCTTTGGACTTAAATAGTTCATATTAGTACCAAAGCTGTACATACTGGTACCAACGAGAGCTTATTAGTACCTCGAACATACATATTGACACCAAATGAATACATATCTGTACCTAATTGTACATTTTAAGGGACACTCAACTTTTTTGGAAATATGCTAATTTTCCAGCTCCCCTAGAGTTAAACATTTGATTTTTACAGTTTTGGAATACATTCAACGACTTTGCTGCGTAACATGGCTGCAAGAGACACAATGATATTACACAGCAGCCGAAAATAGTCCCCTTAGTATCCGGGTCTGGCGGTACCACTGTTAGCGTAGCTTAGCACAATCCATTGAATCATTAGCATCACGCTTAAAAAGAACCAAAGATTTTTGATATTTTCCCATTTAATACTTGACTCTTCTGTAGTTTTATCGTGTACTAAGGCCGACAGAAAGTTAAAGTTGCGATTTTCTAGGCAGATACTGTATGGCTAGGAACTATACTTTCATTCTGGTGTAATAATCAGCCGAAAATACACTGTGCAGCATGTTTACTTACAACACAAGCAGCGGACTCCAACATAATACTAGTTCATGTCCATAGAAACTTCCAATTTGACTTCTGCATTTAACCCATCCCATTGAGAGGTAAACAAACACAGTACAAGTCAGGAACGCTCAAGGCACCTCAGTCGTGCTGATCTTGGGAATTGAACTTGGGTTACAAGCCTGGCTCTCTAACAAATAGGCCACAACTGCACATACATTTTTTGGTCTGGGCAAGCGGCACATATGATTTGAATCTCCATCCTGAAAGGTTGAATAACACCGGTAGACTTTGGCTTGGCAAGTTGTGCTACTCAGTTGATGAATTATAGCATGTTGGGTCTCTTTAATTTAATCTAGATTAACATTTTTATTACCCCATTCATTTCTGGGTTTTCACACACTGCAGTTTGCTTTACTACTTCCAAGGAAGTCCTTCACAAGGGCGGGGGTTAGCAGAGGTCAAACTCCACTCCTCCCGGGTCTAAAAAAAGCATGACATCTGGTGCAGGATGAGTTGTGGAATAATAATGCCCCAGTCTTTACATCATGAAGTTTCCAAGCAAGCAGCATACCGCTGTTTCTCTCTCTCTCTCTCTCTCTCTCTCTCTCTCTCACACACACACACGCACGCACGCACGCACGCACGCACACACACACACACACACACACACACACGCGCACACAAAATGAAGCATACCATCAGACTGTCAAGAGTCTTTTGCTCTTTTCGATACTGATTCAGAATCAGTTTCCTTTAATAGCTCTACCACTCTAACCAGTCTCATATAAAAAAAACAAAAACGATTTAGTTAACCTTTTCATTGAGATCCCTCTGTAAACGCATTGCAAAAACAATTGCCTTTGCCCTTTCTTAGCAGAAAATGAGTGTGTTTTGTTATTTGGGTTACGGCCCCACTAACAGCCCTTTCCTTACATTCCATTATATGAATGATTTTTTTTGTTAGACAGGAGGGCAAAACAGCAGCTTGTGAGCTGGGTGAATTATTTTGGATCAGCTTTGTTGTTGTTCCTCACATCTTTGTGCCTGTAGCCTGTTTCAATGGCTTCTTTATTCTCAAGAACCTGATTCCCAGTCTTGTTTATAAGACATGCCTGCATATCACAAATTCCGAACGGTAACCGAATCTGACGACATTTGTTACATTCATAGCATGCTGAAGGCATTCCGTCTGCTGTTCAACAGTCTGACAGCCAAACCCACAATGTCTTTGCTTTGTATAAATGCCCTATTTACTACATGACACTCTTGGTAACCCCTAAATAATGTTAATGTTGTCCCCATTACACCATGCAAGGGTGTTTCTAGGTGAAGTTTTATAACCAGAACTTGGATGTTTGTGTGTGTGAATCAATAAAATCTAGAAACACAAATTTTGCTTAAAGGAATAGTCAATTTTCTTAAAAGAAAAATCCAGATAATTTACTCACCACCATGTCATCCAAAATGTTGATGTCTTTCTTTGTTCAGTCAAGAAGAAATTATGTGTTTTGAGGAAAACATTGCAGGATTTTTCTCATTTGAATGGACTTTAATAGAGCCCAACATTTAATACTTAACTCAACACTTAACAGTTTTTTCCAACGGAGTTTCAAAGGACTATAAACGATCCCAAACGAGGCATAAGGATCTTATCTAGCGAAACGATCGTCATTTTTGACAAGAAAAAAAAGATGCACTTTTAAACCACAACTTCTTGTCTAGATCCGGTCGTGATGCGCCAGCGTGACCCCACGCAATACGTCATGACGTCAAAAGGTCACAGAGGACGAACGCGAAACTCCGCCCCAGTGTTTACAAGTGTGTTGAAAGAGGACCGTTCCTACGTTGTTGTTTATCAACTGATACTAATTAATGTCTTTGTGCCAGTTTATTGTTTACAATGGTCCGCAAATGTGCGTTTTATATATGTAACACGTGACCTCCCTACGTCACTACGCATTTATGTTAAGTCACGCTGGGATGAAAAGTTGTGGTTTAAAAGAGCATAGTTTTATTTTTCTTGTCAAAAATGACAATCGTTTCACTAGATAAGACCCTTATGCCTCGTTTGGGATCGTTTATAGTCCTTTGAAACTCCGTTGAAAAAAACTGTTAAGTGTTGAGTTAAGTATTAAATGTTGGGCTCTATTAAAGTCCATTCAAATGAGAAAAATCCTGCAATGTTTTCCTCAAAAAACATAATTTCTTCTCGACAGAACAAAGAAAGACATCAACATTTTGGAAGACATCGTGATGAGTAAATTATCTGGATTTTTCTTTTAAGAAAATGGAACATTCCTTTAATGCATAATACTAAGCCATAAATCAACAATAATTTAATAATATATGGACCTGGGGGTATCACTTTTAGCATAGCTTAGCACAATCCATTGAATCTGATTAGACCATTAGCATCGCCATTAAAAATGACCAAAGAGTTTCAATATTTTTCCTATTAAATCTTGACTCTGCTGTAGTTAATTGTGTACTAAGACCGACGATAAATTAGAAGTTGCGATTTTAGAGGCAGATATGGCTAGGAACTATACTCTCATTCCGGCGTAATAATCAAGGACTTTGCTGCCGGACCATGGCTGCAGCAGGCACAATGATATTTGCATAACTTGGTAACTTTCAATAGCCGGGGACTATTTTCGGGCACTGTATAATATCATTGCCCGGGGTTGGCTGAATGGATTCCAAAAAGGTAAAAATCAAGTGTTTAACTCTAGGGGAGCTGGAAAATTAGCCTATTTTCAAAAAAATATTAAAACTTTGGTAACACCACAGCGAAACTATCAAATGGTTTAAATAAATCCTAGACATGCATTAAGGGGAACCTGAATCTAAAAACCAAAAATAGAGCCTTTGGTAGTAACAAACAGATTAGGGGCACCATTCACTTCCATAGTAGGAAAAAGAACACTATGTATGTAAGTGAATGGTGCCCCTGATCTGTTTGGTTACAAACATTTTTCAAAATAGCTTCCTTTGTGCTCAGCAAAGAAATGTATTCAGTATTGAAACAATGATGGCAGACTTTTCTGTTTTTGGTGAACTGTCTCTTTATTTTATTTCATACTTGAAATGGTAATAAATCTATGACAGATGTATTTTAAGAGCCTCTCTATTTGCCCACATTATCTCTCTTTCTCTTTTTATCATTTGCTCTTTTCAATAATGTGGTTTCCTTTGTACCTTCTTACTTTGACTGTACTGATGTACCTTTGAAGTCAATAGATTAGTCTTGAGGTTTTTCAGGTCGAGCAATTTAAAACAGATGAGTCACATTTTCATTTCCCAGTATTACAGAGGATGATCTTGCCCCCAGCATGCACAATCCTTTCCATTGCAATCCAATTAATTCTTTCACCGAGCCATGTTGTAAATAACACGGCAAGATTAAAAGATCAGTCAAAAAGGTGGAAGGGTCTCTAGGTTTCTCCTTAAGAAGTCAATAATGAACACATGTGATTTGGACTGATGGCTAAAAATGTTGATATTTCTGAAGGTTACAGTAAAGTAAAACATTGTTGCTGTTAACTCTGTCAAACTTCTATCTAACCCTAACAGTTACCCTGCTTGTGAAATCTGTATAAGCGCATTAAAATAAAATTTCATTCATTGATTTCAATCTTTGACATGACCTTACTCAGTCAATATTTAAGATATCAAGGGTATAATTTCAAAGCATGTTCTTTACATTGGTTTAGGTGTAGAAAATAGTAAATAACAAATTAATTGCATTATTTACCTAAAACTTTTAATTTTAAGTCACCCGTTTCATAAAGTGACCCAGCTAATAACAAAAGCTTTTCAGCAAACCCCCAAACTTAGGCAGAAAGAAAGAAGTAGAACTTCATTCATCCCTTCAACCCCTTGACTCTTTTCTGAATTAATTCTCAACGGAGGACACGTTGTCTGTCCATCCCTGCCAGCATGTATCTGGACACATCATTAGGCTCTCTTTGTGTTGACCTGGCTCTACTGAAAAAGCCATTCCTTATTTTCCCTCCCAGACTACCTTGACATGGACCTGACATGGGTGACATGTCTGAGAGTGTTCTGCTTTCTCTCTTTCATTCTGTTTCTCTGTCCCTCTGCTGTCTCAGCACGGCCTGTCAGTTTGAGATGTGTGTGCCCCCAAATTTAATAGGGTTTCTTCCATTGGCTCCCTTTGGACAGAGCGGCGCAGAAGAATTCAGCATGGCTCATTTCGAGAAAAGCAGAGCAAAGTTCACGATGCTCCTTTTGGACTGTGCATCTGGCTTTCTCCTTATTTTTCATCACAAACATCAACATTTGAAACTCTCTGTGCTTCATGGATGGCCTTAAAAATAATCCTGTATTTGATGCACTCTAAGTTGTATTTTGACCTTATATAGTTGTGTTTATCACAGATACATTTGATGAAGATGACAAATTTAAAGGGAGACTCCACTGTTTTTGAAAATAGGCTCATTTTCCAGCTCCCCTAAAGTTAAACAATTGAGTTTTACCGTTTTGGAATCCATTCAGCTGATCTCTGGGGCTGGCGGTACCACTTATAGCAGGGGTTCTCAAAGTTTACATTCAAAGGTCCAAATCTGAATTCTCATCATTTTCATAGGTCCGGAAAAACTGGTTATTACAAAAATTGTCAAGCATGGTAATAACTTTATGTAAATCATTTGTTTATATAACAAATCAGCACAAATAGTTTGGGAGAAACATAACAAGTGTATTTTGCATTTAAAGTAAAAAAAAATTTAAACATAAAAACAAGAAATATGCCAAAAGTAACCAGGTGCAAAATACAGAGCAACCTAATGAGAGAAATGTCAAAGTATGTTTTCCATCAGATGCATAAACCATGGCAATAAAAGTGTGGTTGGTAGGCAGAGACACTGACCAAAATTAGGGGTGCACCTATAAATTGGCTGATGATGCTTGCTATGCTTCTCAATGAATTACAGTGAAATGC
Organism: Paramisgurnus dabryanus; assembly: GCF_030506205.2. Taxonomy (NCBI): domain Eukaryota; kingdom Metazoa; phylum Chordata; class Actinopteri; order Cypriniformes; family Cobitidae; genus Paramisgurnus; species Paramisgurnus dabryanus. The sequence continues at coordinate 26,371,443 of NC_133353.1, forward strand.
CACTACATCCAAAAGCCAGGGGGCGCTCTCGTGCAGAAACTCAATATGCGCTGCAGACGAAGAACCAGACACACGCAGCTCCAGCCCTGCGTTCCAGTTCGTTTTTTTATGAACTTCCCTCGCTAACTTCCCTCAGTCTCATTCACTCGGATGTACGTCATTGCTTACGTTGTACGAGTGCCCACTACTGCTGGAAAACTTGAAGTGGGTTCAAATGGATCGCCCTAAGCCCTTGATCACATGGAAAGTGGAGACCGCCCCTCCATGTGCAAAGCGCGAGTTGCTGAAGTGACGTCACAATCGTGTTGCATTGTGGGATATGAAGCTGCATGAAGTGTACATATAAAGCAGACTCGCTCCCTCGGTCAAAACACTTCAAAATGGCGACAGGGATTCCCCCGAGGGGAAGTGCTTAGGGAAGTTCGCGAGTGTGTGTCTAAAACTGGAGTGGAACGCACCCCATGAAATGTCTTAAGGATATATTTATATTGCTGTTCTTTAAACCTTTTCAGGTATTTTCATGATAATGAAGAATATGTATAAAGATTATGTTTGACGAGTGTTTCTTTTTCAAATGCATGTTATAAACGACTCAAACCAACAGTGATATCAGATTGATAAGGACTTACTGATCAAAAGCCGTAGTACATGAAGTAGCTGTGCATAATATCTGGGTGTGATGGCTACAGCATGACACTGGAAATTTTTAAATAACTCGTTTTATTTTCGGACCAGGAATACTCTTAAATCTAAAAAGAAAAGAAAACTAAACGAATGGTTAACAAGTTTAATATGCATTTGTAAAGTAGCAAATGCACACATTTAATCAATCAAAATTAATGCACTTGTACTATGAAGTGGACGCGGGTCCGGATCAAGTTCCCGTCGGGTCCGGATCCGGACCGGAGTCCGGACTTTGAGAACCCCTGACTTATAGCATAGCTTAGCATAATTCATTGAATCTGATTAGACCATTAGCATCATGTAAAAAAATAACCAAAGAGTTTCAATATTTTTACGTAAATTTAAAGTTGCGATTTTTTAGGCAGATATGATATAACACAGTGCCCAAAAGTTACCAAGGGGACTATTTCCGGGCACTGCGGAATATGCGCTTGCTGCAGCCATGGTATGGCAGCAAAGTCCTTGATTATTATGCCAGAATGAGAGTATAGTTCCTAGCCATATCGACCTAGAAAACTGCAACTTTTAATTTTCCGTCGTTCTTATTACACGATGTAACTATAGAAGAGTCAAGTTCTAAATAGGAAAAAATCTAATCTCTTTGGTTATTTTTGAGTGCAATGCTAATGGTTAACACAGTCTCACCCCATGTCGTCAATATTGGACGACACTTGACCATTCGTCATATTTTTTGACGAACTGGGGACTTCAATACTATTACGTCCGTTGCATTCTCTTTCCTATTTTCTTACCATTTTCACGTAGGTTTAGGGTTAGATTACGCAAAATTAAACAGTGTACGCGAAATTAAACAGTTGTCACCTGGCGTTGGGGTTAGAGTTAGGTACGCGAAATGAAACAGTTGTCACCTGGCGTTGGGGTAGGAGTTAGGTTTGGGTAGGGATGTCATTATGTAAATCTAACCCTAAACCGATGCGAAAATGGTAAGAAAATAGGAAAGAGAATGCAACGGACGTAATAGTATTGAAGTCCCCAGTTCGTCAAAAAATGACGCAAAAGGTATACCCTTCGCGTCAACATATGACGAATGGTCAAGTGTGGTCAAATATTGACGACATGGGGTGAGACTGGGTTGTAATGGTCTAATCAGATTCAATGAATTATGCTAAGCTATGCTAAAAGTGGTACTGCCAGACCTGGAGATCGGCTGAATGGTAAACGGTAAAAGTCAATTGTTTAACTCCAGGGGAGCTGGAAAATAAGACTATTTTCAAAAAAAGTGGAGTGTCCCTTTAAGGAAGGCATTTTCTCATTCCAGTTGAAAGGTGGTAAGCTTTTTATGCGTGACTACTATGGTGTTCCTGAAGCTTAACTGGTAGCCCTGCAATAGCTACAGCAAGGTCATGGTTTTGATTCTTGGGAACACACATACTGATAAAACATATAGGGAACTTTAAAGGTACTGTATAGTTACTTTGGATTATAACCGTAATGTGAAATGGTTTTAGCTATTAAAGGTCATAAAGTTTCAAAACAGACCTGCTACCCACCAGTTGCGACTCACTTTATAATATAGGACAGTGGTGCTGAAGGTTCATAAATGTCTGTTTAAACACGTAGCAACTTAATGATTTATGGTTCGATTTAATAGCTAGGCCTCCCAAATACTGAATGGTGTCTGAATAGCATGCATCTCTCTGAATGCAGAGGTCCGCAGTCTCTCTTAAATCATATTAGGAACGTGGTTTAATCAAAGCACTATGGACCCAGCCTTCTAACAAGTATCTTTGGCACGTTGCCACTGGAAAAAGGCTTTGGCTACTGTTTTTCACCCGCAATAAACAATAACACTCTTATTGTATTGTATCGGGGGATCAGGAGCAATGCCAGCCTGGTCTCACTGTTAATACGTAGTTGTTATACCGTAAGTAACTTTCCACTTTCGCTGATGAGAACTGGGATCAAAATCACTGGATAAAGAACTGAATTTGGATCTGTTAAAATTAACATATTTTTGAAATTATGTTTTGGTGTAATTATTGTTGCATATGAGAAAACGCCTTTTGTGTGTCATTGCACACAAACTAAATAAGACAAAATGGTTAAATGCTACAGAAATGTTATTCGTTTCAAGGTTTTACTTTTTCTTGAAAATATGCATTTTCCAGCTCCTCTAGAGTTAAACATTTGATTTTACCGTTTTGAAATCCATTCAGCTGATCTCCGGGTCTGGCGGTACCACTTTTAGCATAGCTTAGCACAATCCATTGAATCTGATTAGACCATTAGCATCGCAAAAAAAATAACCAAGTTTCAATATTTTTCCTATTTAAAACTTGACTCTTATGTAGTGACATCTTGTAAAAGTTGCTATTTTCTGGGCCGATATGGCTATGAACTATACTTTTTTCTGGCGTATTCGGGCATTGGGTAATATCACTACGCCTGCAGCCATGTTACAGCAGCAAAGTCATTGATTATTATGCCAGAATGAGAGTATACTTCCTAGCCATATCTGCCTAGAAAATAGCAACTTTAATTTTCCGTCTGCCTTAGTACACGATGTAACTACAGAAGAGTCAAGTTTTAAATAGAAAAAATTTCGACACTCTTTGGTTATTTTTAAGCACGATGCTAATGGTCTAATCAGATTCAATGCATTATGCTAAGCTATGCTAAAGTGCTAGCGGAGACCCGGAGATCAGCTGAATGGATTCCAAAGGGTATATTTTCAAAAAAAAGTGGAGTGTCCCTTTAAAGTATAATCTTGTTTAATTGTATGCAATTATCTGAACGTCATAAACACTTCATTAAGTAAGTGAGTAAACTGTCATAAATAAGTCAGAAAATATGACTGAAAACATGTCATTAGTAAGGGGTTGTGTACACCAAAACTTTTACGCCCGCGGCCGGCGCATGTTTTCAATTGTTTCCAATGGAAGCTCTGCGTTTTTCAAATAAGCCAGCAGCTAGCGGGTTTTTTCCGCGCTGAAAACCGGCGCTCTGCGGTTTTTCCGCGCTCGGCTCTGAGAGTCTAGAGTTGAAAGAGATTCAACTTTGGGAGAAAAGCTCCGCTCGTCAATGTCAGTTCTCACACGGCCGCCCAATCACAGTGGAGGAGGGGCGGGACATTACCACAGCAACCAACCGGCTCGCAGCTGAAGTATCACAGCTACCGAAGCGCTCAGCTGAAGAAAGCTGGCACTCAGCTGAAAAACAGCTGGCATTTGGCGTCCTCAAGGCGTTTTCAGCCGCGTTTAAAAGTTTTGGTGTGTCCAGCCCCTAAGAAACACCAATTCCTGCACATGTAAAATTTATGAATAGGAATTCGTACAAATCTGTAAAGCTGTTAATATGTAAATAATTAACGCATTGATCCTGTCAATACATCAATACCATACTTTTCAATGTGTATAAAAACATAAGTACAAGTAATTGTACAACCACTTTACATAAAAATACACACATATACCCATGAGATCACGTTGGCAATCCAGAATATTATGAGAAAGCTTTTTTGACCGTTTGACCCCCAGAGTTTTAAATCAATCTCCATGTGATCTGAAGTTATGCGTGACCGCTGGAGTGGCCCACCTGCAGAAGGCCTAACATAAACATGGACACTAGCGTCTTCACATAGACTTCTCCCGTTTCAGGACAGCTGCAGCCCACACACACCCACAAACCCCTTCAAATCCTTTGCTAAATCTTAAACCCTTACAGGCCTTGTTTGTGCCTTGCGGTAAACTACAGGCCGGGATTCTGCAGCTAATACTTCAGTTTTCCGAAAACCCTTTAAGAAGTTAGCTAGGAGGAGGTCACAACCGCAAAACTAAAATATTAAGGCAACAAATAAACTCAAAGCAGATGTGATGCATGCAGTCAACTCAGCATAATGTAGACCGGGCGGAGCTGCAACGCACCAGACACCAACGCGAATGTTTCAAAAGACGTCCGAATACATATTCTCTTTTATTAAACATTCCTCTGCTCTAATACAGTAATAAGGCAATAAATAGGCTGTCAAAACTCTGTGCTTGTTTAGAAGTGAATAATTCCCATCCCGGCCTGTTCTGCCAAAGAGATGCACTGCCTTAAGTTTCACTGTCACCTGCTGTAGTTTGCCTGTAACAGGTCTGTAATTAAACTGAGCTGTTCTGGCTCCTGAATAAACTGGTCTTTGATAACAGGGCAGAATCTCTCCTGTCCATTTTGCTTAGCCGGTAATTCAGGGACAGTCCACTGCGAAATGTTTTCCTTGGCCTGCTACCTAGCGACCCTTTGGCTTGCACTGAGAAGGGTGAAAATACAACTGATTGGACATGGTCCATAAATCATCACTCTCATACTTCCAGAGCAATAGGAGAAGGAGCCGAAGGGTTATGGGGAACGGTGGTGTGTGTTTGTGTGTCAATGTATTTGAATAGGAGGAGATAAGAGTGGTTAGCCCCTCAGTCAAAGATGTGTCTGCAGGAAAGATAAAAATACATCTTCTCATAGATTTGAGCTTAAGTAATATTATTTACTTGTTACTAATCATATTCCAAGAAAAAGTTTCTAATCGTTCAGCAAAATGTTAAAAACCTACTCCACTTTTAAGCATTTTCCATCTGGACTAAATCCTTATGGATAAACTCCTGCCCTATACATTGTACTTTTTCTTGTTCACTCTGAAACATTGCAGTAGAAATAGTGAAATTGGCTGTAGACAAACGTAAAGAGCACCTATTTCATTGCTAAAAACAAAGTTATTTTGTGTATTTGGTATATTAATGTGTTTGTGTGGTTTATGGTTAAAAATACATTATTTTCCACATACCGTACATTTTTATTTCACTCTCTTCCTGAAACGCGTGGATTTGAAAACTATGGGCCCTATCTTGCACCCAGCGCAATTGACTTTGTCAGTGACGCATGTATCATTCGTATTTTGCGCCGGCGCACAGCGGGGTTTTTCCCTCCACAGATGCACGTCAGCAAACTAGGGAATGAACTTGCGCTCCCTGGGCGGTTCAGCGCAAAAAGGAGGCGTGTTGCGGCGCAAACTATCTCTTATGCTATTTTGCAGTTTCAAAAAACAATTGCGCTACTAACCAAAAAAAACTAGTCTAAAGTCAGTGGCGCGTTGCGCGTGGTTCATTATGCTATTTTAAGGGCGCATGCTTGACCATAATGTATAGCGTGCACAACGCGCATACACTTTGCTTATCTAATCTACACAGATGCAACAGTTATTTTTGCAAATCATAAATTGTTACACTTAAAAATATTAATACACGAGATAAGGGGAATCATAGTGGTGAGCATTGTGGTGATAGTTTTTATTTATTCTCATGCAAATAACGATTAAAATATTTTCATAACTTTGTTGTGTGGCTGTATTACGTTTATTTTATGTAAATAATAGTTAAAATGTTTTCATAAGAAACCTTAATGTATATGAACTTGATTTGTAAGAGTACTTTGGGGTTGGACCTTGCTTGCGTTTCTTGGGTCCGATTTCAAAGCCCCCAAACCCTTTCAGCGGTGAGGGTGGACGCAGCGATGTCCTCTGCTGGCGTCAAGTCCTGAGGCAGATCCACCTCCCGTTACACGGCGTGCCCGATTTATGCTGGCAAGCGTGGGATTCCCCCGTACAAGGACGTCGGTCTCCTCGGCTGTAAACCGCTCCTGGCGTACGCCTGGTAAATCCGTCATAATAATAGCAACCCGCCATGGAACTTGCGCCCTTGCGTTTAAAGGGAATGTTGGCTAGCGTTTGACGTTACGCCCAAACCACACCTATGAATAATGAACCTACTTCAGACCAACCCCTTATTGATTTGCGCCCGGCGCAAGAGTTATTTCTCACGCCGGGAAAATAGCAACAGCGCCCAAGATCCGCCCACAAACTCACTTGCGCGTTGCGCTTCGCACTTGCGTTTCAGATCGTTAAAATAGAGCCCATCGTGTCCTTGATTGGCCAGCTAATCTGTACGTTGTGATTGGCCTGAATTTCTCTGACATCAGCCGGAAATGTGATGCTCCTTACCATGTTTGTAAGATTTGGTTGCTAAAAGGAGTTTACTTATAGGCTGTGTGTCAGAAGTGGAAGAAATTCTGATAATATTGGTCTTGTCTAGCCTAGAAATCTAGACGCACCCTAGCGGCCGCAAAATATATTTGCTGCCAGGGTTTAGTCTAGGCACTCACAGTACACTTAACCGGTCCAAAAACCAAAATTTGGTCAGGCCAATCACATCGTGTGTAGCGTCTGTGGGGCGGGCTTAACATGATGACGACAGAGCTGCAACGGTTCCTACTTGAAAACAAAGAATGGCTGCTGCTGCTGGCGAACAGCTTTCTTTTGAAGCGGCTTTGGCCGCGACTCTGGAGGACTTAGACTTATGTTTTTCTTTGAGAGAAGACCAAATAACCCTACTGAAGTCCTTTTTAAGCAAGAAAGATGTGTTTGGAGTTTTGCCGACTGGTTACGGTATCTACGTCACCTTCTTCGTTGCTCTGATTCGTCATAGCGCTATCCTATTGCGTGCAGAGGCATTTTGAGGGACAACCTTATATCCCGCCCCTTGCATTGAGCCGTTTGTGTGAAGAGTTGCCAGACCTTACATCTTGATGTAGGTCTGGCTAACCAGGCTAGGTCTTGTCTTCATCACCAATCCCAGGAAGTAAACTGTTGTCTTCTATCCGTGTGTTTGTTGTAGTCCACGTTTTCCCAAGGTCTATTCTTTCTTGTATGAAGATAATGGAAAAGAAGGACATGTTTAATGGCGACAGTGGCACATATGGGAGTGCGGGTTGTTTTGTGATCGGAGGGTCGGAGGTTTGAATCCTGGCTCCTGCAGGTGAAGACTGCCATTGGTTGAACTTTTATTTATGTTTTATTCATTAGTAGCTACAGATTTTAATAATTTTACTAATATATAGGTGAAGATGTAGGTGCATATATGTATGTAATATAGGAAAACGGCCAATTTCATATATGTCACATATATTAAAAACTTATATCAAAACCTATATTGAAACATATATGTTTATATAGTTTTTTTCCATGTGGGAAAAGAAATTTATGTTGGATACGATAACTCGCATCATTGTTTACTTTGGGGTTTGTACCTTTTGCATTTAGTTAACATGTAGTAATACACACTTACACACCAAATGAAAAGTAAAAACGTGAATCGGACAATAGGTGCTCTTTAAAAATGTAAGTGCAACAAGGATTTTTTTTAGGAACCTTTACATTTTACTGTGTCAATCTGTTTTAGAAACTTTTAGAAATGTAGTAAATGTGTTAATCTGACATCTTTGGTTTTTGTGTAATATACCTTTTGATGGATAATAAAGTATACTGGGTTATATCTAACATATCCAGTTTCATCAGACAAAGTTCAGGTTTTTAGACTATTGTGTAAGAGAGGTCTCTATCCTATTCTCTCCATCAGTTGTGCAGAAATGGCTTTCTTTTCTTTCCTTTGAACCAATGCTGTGGCTGGGAATGGAGCTTTTAGATTTAGCCATCAGAGGAGTCTGGTTCAGAGGATCCATGACACAGCCTGTGCCCCTAAACTTTTCATCTGTCTGTCTGATTACAGCTGCCCACTGAAATGGAATTATAATGAAAAAAACAACGCTTGTTCTAAGACTTCATACATCTTTCAAAATCTATCAAGCAGGATCTGCGTCAGCATGGTTTTTCCAATGATCGCTGAGCGTGTGAGAAGGGCGCTGTCGGTTTATGGAGGCCACTCTCTAAGGTCAGTTAGCATTCAAGATCAACAAACACTTTGAAAGGGGCTGTGGATAAAGGAGGTATGTCCAGTCCTCATGGACTTGTAATACGATCCAGCACAATACAGGATTCTAAATCTAATAAACATGTTTGGCATGATGGATTGAAACATCCTCAAACAAAATTTTTGTCCTGAGGTGCACTTATAAATTTTTGCAACTTATAATTAGGAATAATTTTATTTATCCTTCCTTTTTCCTGTGACCTTATTACAGGCCAAGTTTGTGATCACTCAAAAGGCATTACTGACATATAAATAAGAGCATTTGTTTTTTGGTGCTTTTATTTTAGCATTGTGGGGATGATTCCAGGGAAACAACGCTATCTCATGAGAATTCGTACATATTTTACAAGTTGGCTTATTCGTATTAATTCATATGACCACATTTGTATGTTTTTGCCTGTGACGTTGGGGTTAGGTGCGGGGTTAGGGGTTGTGTTTCATTGTTGAGAGTCGTGCCTTTTAGCACAATTGACTTTGTACCAAATCATACTAATTAATATGTACGAATTCTCGTGAGATAAGGCAGAGGAAACACACATACTGGTAAAATGAATCTGAATCTGTATCTTGAATGCATAAATAAAAGTGTCTGCTAAATGCATAAATGTTTATGTTTATTTGAATATTTTTTACAGCTTATTATTTGGACTAAAATGAGAGTTTGGGGTTTTTAAAGTGTTTTTTTACTGTATCTCAAGCTCATCAATCTTAAAAGACCCATGATATGACCCATTTTAAGCAGTGCTACATTGTAGAAGCACATTGAGATATTTCTACGCTTGATTCACTTAACCCAATGTTCTTTCACAATCATATTCCATCTGTATTCAGTATATTTCAATTTGATATATATATATATAAATTGCTTCACAAATCCAAATATCTAAATGCTCCAACATGTTCCTATAGTAACATGCAACCTAGAGAGACGTTCTCCACTGAAGCACAGATGCTCATCACACACAAACTCACTGCCATAATTGCTTTCAGATCTATGAAGACGGTGAAGATGGAGCTTTGACACGCTGCTTGCCCTGTCTCTCTCTCTCTCTCTTTACTCTTTCTCTCTTTTTCTTTATAGGTTTATCTTCTCTTTGGCCTCAACCCTGAGGCCCTCCACATGCTGAAAGGTTACAAAATCTACCCAAATGACTTGTTGAAAGCATTGTCGTGATTTACCGCCCAGCCTCCCCTAGGAGAGGATTTTGTTTATTTTTCATGTATTATTATTTTTAAATAATTAATTAAACATATTATTTTAACGTTATTGCTATTCTAGCATTATTATGAACACACTGCAAATATATATAGAACTAAATGTCTCGAAGTCATTGCAGTGTCAGATGTTTTATAACACTGAGCTGTAGCACCTGTTCTTTCTTGTCTGTTTGAAACATGTGGGTTTATAGCAGGAACTGTTCCTCTGGCACATGTTTAAGAACAAAAATTTTAAACCCCTATAAGTTACTCTCCTCCTGAGTGCCAGAGGTCACACAAATATAAAGTAAAGCTCTGTGAAAGTTTGAGAAAAAACAGCAATGAAAAACAATAAATCTGGATCTCCTGGAGATTTCCGAATATGATTTGGAAGTGGATCAGTCTCACTCTAAATTTTTAAACGAATCCGCATACGTATTTGAATTGTGAAGTAGAATAGACATAAAAGTGTGTTGGGCAGAATAATGCATCTATGAAGCAACACTGGCCCAGCCGGGTTTATTCTTAGCCAAGGAGCGTGAAGTCAAAACAAGTCAGACCTACTGCTGGCCTCGGTGTATGAGGAGGTCACTGCTGAGAGAAAGGAGGCTCTCTCTCTCTCTCTCTCTCTCTCTCTCTCTCTCTCTCTCTCTCTCTGTGTCTTTTCCTCTCATCCGCTCCATTCATTCTTAAGTCAACATGAAATGCAATTTGCAACACTTTTTACTTATGACATTTTGGGGTAAAGCAGGAAATTTAAAAAGTAAAAATTTAAGCCAGGACTTTTTTAAATATTAGTTTCATCATGAATACTAGGTAGTCCAAAAGAAGCAGAGGGGAAGAGCTATACGAAATAATTGGTATTGGTGATGTCATTAAAAAAGAAAAGGCATTTTAAAGATGAAGCTTATCATGTTTTTATTAGGCATTTTTGCACTGATTAACTGTATATACTGCCAAGAGAATGCATAAGGAAAGTAAATGAGATCAATTTTGATTTGAGAGCACTAAAAGACAGAAAAAATCTGGACTGGTACCATTCTCAATCCATTCATACTGTATAAACACATGAATTGTCTCTCATCTACAGTGTAGTGTCCTCCTTACACTATATAATGTTAAATGTGACCCTGTTTGTGAAATACGGGCCAAGTTCTCATAATCTAATCGTAAAATGGTATTACTCAGTCAATATTTAAGATATTAACTCTTTCACCGCCAGCATTTTTTTTTTAAAGTTGCCAGCCAGCGTTTTTCATGATTTTTACCAAAGTTTAATGCCTTCCAGAAAATGTTTTTCTTTAAATATATATACATACAATATACCAAATGAAAGAACAGACCCTCTGCTTTCAAAAAAAAAAGTTTCATCCTACCTTCAGTGGTTCTTTTGTAATCAGCTTTTGAATATGGGAAGGTTTCTGCAAAAACACCACATTTTGAGCAAAAAGCAGAGATAATTCCATTTTTGTGACGGACTTTTCATAGAGTTCCCATTCAGAGTGATCTTTAAAACAGACACGGACATGCAGCCGCTTGCCATAGGGCAATACTTCCGGGTTTAAAAAGTTGCGGAAGGGAGATATCTCGTCAATGGCGGTGAAAGAGTTAAGGTTATATTCACAGAATGTTCTTTATATTATGTAGGATGATTTGATATGTAGAAAACAGTAAATCACAAAAAATGACTTTAGCTGGGTTTTCTACTTAAGTCTACTTAAAGGAGAACACCACCGTTTTTCAATATTTTACTATGTTCTTACCTTAACTTAGACAAATTAATACATACCTATCTTAATTTAATGTGTGCACTTAATCTTTGTACAGCGCGGCGTGAATGTGTTAGCATTTAGCCTAGCCCCATTCATTCCGTAGGATCCAAACAGGGATCAATTTAGAAGCCAACAAACACTTCCATGTTTTCCATATTTAAAGAATGTAGTTACACGAGTAAGTATGGTGGCACAAAATAAAACCTGCCAATTTTTAAGCAGATAAAAAATTAGAACTACAGTATATTGTATTGCAGAATAGCACTTAGTTTACAGCATCAGGAGTGATGATGTTACTGCGCATCGAGGTCGAACTGCTGCAAACTTAGTGCTCAGTAGTTCTTACTTTTTATTTGCTTAAAAATCACAAAATTTAATTTTGTGCCACCATACTTACTCGTGTAACTACTCATGTAACAGTCTTTAAATAGGGAAAACATGAAAGTGTTTAGTGGCTTCTAAATTCATCGCCATTTGGATCCTAAGGAATGAATGGGGCTAGGCTAAATGCTAACATATTCACGATGCGCTGCACAAAGATTAAGTGCACACATTGATAAAAGATAGGTGTGTATTAATTTGTCTAAGGTGAGGTAAGAACATAGTAAAATATTGAAAAACGGTGGTGTTTTCCTTTAATCAACTCAAATTCATTTAAACTTTTTTGACTTGCGAGGAGTTTTTTTAAAATATAAAATACTTATTAACTTAAGCCAGCGCCAGCATTACATTTCATGCTTTTCCCAAAAGTTTAATGCCTTCAAGAAAATGTTCTTCTTTAAATATATAAACATACAATGTATCATATGAAAGAATTTTGGCAGGGAAGCATTTTCTCTTAATTGACGAGTTAACTCGTCAATGGCGGGAAAAGAGTTAAATAACAAAATAACACAATATCATAGTTTCTATTCCCTTATGTTTTTAAATATATATGTTTGTTGAAGCCTAATAGTATGTTGAGTTGAATCTCTTTAAAGCAGCATCTGAGAATGAAGTAATCACATTTATAATTGGATATGCATAACAGAAATTCCTGTGCAGGGAGAGCGTCGAATGTGTTTTTTCACAAGTCACAGAACTAGACATCTACTCGCCCGGACACCAGCTATATTTACTTCGGTCCAGCTTAAACATGTATGCACTTGAAACGACCTGTCGCAATACCCCCAGATTAGGTGTTAAGATGTAAACAGTCCGATCTGTAAACAAGGCCAGAGGAGGCTTGAACTTGTGTTACATTTTTCATGCTACATTTGCTCCCATTGAAACAGTTTGACTCGAGTTCACTGTTGGGAAGTCCTTTGGCTCAAAGTTCTGCTCTAATTGTGTCTCGAGTTAATAGGCAAATAAAAGAACCACATGCTGCAGACATCTGGATTTCTCAACTTAAAGGATGAAGCTAAACACGTGTATATGTTGCGGCTTTCCACCGTTTGATGTTTGAGCTCCGCGCAGCTGCCTGCTTGTTTTAATAGTTGATGAAATGGCACAAGATCTACTCTGTGACCTCTGGTTGTGTGTTAGGCAGCTCGTGTTAAAACTTGCAGTGATTAAACAAACAAAACAAAAATAAACAAAAACATATTTTCAGTAAATAAAACACAGCAGCATTTTAAACATCACAGAGGTGGCTGATGGATTTAGAAACATAACTGTCATGTTTTATCTTTCACCAACAAAAACATAGAGATTATTAAACAAAACTCGACAACCACTGGAATGCTCTGTTTGTTTTGTGTGAATCAACAAAGACCAAAGCCAAACAAACCTGACAACAATTCTGAAAATCACACAGTTACTGTAAATTCAAAAATGTGTTTGACGGGGGTCAGATAAAAAAATCTGATATTTGAACAGGTCTACATTAAAAAAGCGTTTCCATAATAATTAGGCATCTAACCACAATGTCCTACTATTTTTTTACTATTATACTTTTGTAATTATGATCAATCAAGTTTGAATGATTTCAGAGCTGTCCTGCATTACAGTAAACTCCTCCATATGTGGATGTTGGGTTTGCATTGTATTTACATGATCTAATCTAACTCCAGCAGTTTATTCTGGCATACACGCTCATTTACCAAACATGTTCATTGAGACATAAAGCAGAGGTTGCAGGAATTGATTTAAACAACATAATACTGCATGCGTACAAAATGTCCAAATGCACTAAAGCAAAATAATTAAAGACACCAATGTTCAATAAACAATGATAAATTTATTAAAAATGGTAAGTGGATCATGATGTAAGGCAAAAAAAAAAAAACATATTTGTACCTGTATCGGTATACAACACATGAAAATGTTGTATCTATTGGAGTACAATTTATACCATAAGGACCTATTGTGTACCTTAAGGAAAACATTTTTACTTCTTAAATTTTATGGGTACAAAACAGTTAACTGTACCTTTAAAGATACACAATAGATCCTTAAGGTACAGTAAGGTACTAAACGAAACCATCCCAGCGACAGAAAAGGTACATTTTTGTACCTTAATTTCTTACATTGCAGCCACTTGCAAAGTTTAAAAGCCTTTATCTTGAGACATGGCCACATATTAAAGGATTAGTCAATTTTCTTGAAAAAAAAATCCAGATAATTTACTCACCACCATGTCATCTAAAATGTTGAGTTCTTTTTTTTGTTCAGTGGAGAATAAATTATGTTTTTTGAGGAAAACATTCCAGGATTTTTCTCATTTTAATGGACTGTAATGGACCCAAACACTTAACAGTTTTAATACAGTTTAAAATTGCCGTTTCAAAGGACTCTAAACGATCCCAAACAAGGCATAAGGGTCTTATCTATAGCGAAAAAATTATCATTTCTGACAAGAAAAATAAAAAATATGCACTTTTCAACCACAACTTCTCATCTATCTCTGCTCCTCATCACGTCAAGAGGTCACGGATGCCGTATGCGAAACTACGCCCTAGTGTTTACAAGTGTGGAGGAATAGGACTGCTCCCACAATGTTGTATGTCGAATGATAATTAATGTCTTTGTGTCAGTTTATTGTTTAAAATGGTGCACAAATTTGCGTTTCATATATGTACCACGTGACCTTTCTACGCAATTACGTGAGGTCACACTGGTGCATCACAGAACCGGAGGAAGACGAGAAGTTGTGATTTAAAAGTGCATACTTTTATTTTTCTTGTAAAAAATGACAATCGTTTCATTAGATAAGACCCTTATGCCTCGTTTGGGATCATTTAGAGTCCTTTGAAACTTCGTTGAAACTGCAATTTTAAACTGCATTAAAACTGTTAAGTGTTGGTGTCCATTAAAGTCCATTAAAATGAGAAAAATCCTGGAATGTTTTCCTCAAAAAACATAATTTCTTCTCGACTGAACAAACAAAGACATCAACATTTTGGATGACATGGTGGTGAGTAAATTATCTGGATTTTTTTAAAGAAAATTGACTAATCCTTTAAGCAACACCAATGCGTATCAGCCCAAACAAGCCTTCGTCAGGGACCCTTTCAATTTAAAACAAATTATCGGTACAGATGTAATCCAAAAATCAACAAATTGGCATGGAGCTTCTCATGAGAATTGTTTTGCACTCCAGTGTATTGTGAACAAATTAGAAACACTGTTTTCGTAATTTTCCCAAGCCTTTGGGATCAAAAGGAAGCCTGCTGCAAATATCAAATCTGTACTGGGAAGCTTATTCCTGTTGGTATGTACATCACTGATAGTGTTGTAAAACCCTTTCAGCATGAAAGCATTACACTGGTAGTGTAAATCCCTTTCGGCAAGATTGTAACAGTGCTACTACACGTTTCTGTTTTGTTGATATTTCCAATCCTGAATCATTTCCAACCAAGAGGTGTCCAGAAGCCGATTCTGACTCATCGTGCCTGAGCTTTGATGTGTTACCCATCATTCCCTATCTAGGATTTTCAAAGCTTCTCACATCCCCTTTCTCTTTGAATATCTCTCCTCTGTGGATAGTTTTACCGTGAACACCTGTTTGAAGAGTTAAAACAAGCATTCTTTATTAGTCTTACATTTGAGTGAAAAGGTTTGGCATTGAATGTCACATCAATGGATTTACTTTGCAAGGATGATGTGTTTGATTCTTCCAGAAATAGGTGAAGAGTCATGGGACCATTTAAGACTTAATGAAACTCATAGATTCAAATTACAATTAACAGTGATAAGAGTGATGGGAGTTTGAGGGCATGGGGGTGGAGTGAGGTTTGACAGGTCTGGCTTAGTCTCACATAGCCAGGCGTTTGACTGCAGCACAAGTCTGGTGGGCTTTGCGCCTGTAACTATTCAAGAGCTGCCCACTTAAACCCAGAGTATAGTCAGTTTTTTTATGTGTACGCCAATGTACGCACATGGTTGAAGTATATTTAATTTGACTTGTATGTCAACACAGATGTTCAACGCATGTGCATTGCAACAAAATGCTATGCATATCCTGGGCTACATACTACGTTCTCCGGCAGGTGCATGCACAATGAACAAGTACAATGTATGCAGGGTTTAAAAAAATTGCCATGTACGCATAAACAATTGACTATACTTCTGCCTTTAGGGTACATTTATACGGCAATGATTGTACTAAAAAAATAAATGTTTTTTCTTGTTTTTGAAAAATTCACATACACACCACAATGTTGATCCCAATTCACACAACTATAAATGTGTATTATGCGGACCAGGCCTGGTACAGGACTTGTGTTGAAGTAGCACAAACACAGTCCTGTAAACCAACATTGTTTTTATGGTTGTTAAGTACTTATGTATGCACATGATGTCACAGTTTTCACAAAAAATTAAATTTTTAGTTTGCACTGAAACTATAGCGGTTTCACTTTGAGAAACTTGCGTGTTACCGACTTTTTGGGACTTTAGCTTATTCACCTTATCCCACAGAGTTAGATAAGTCCATACATACCTTTTAAATTTCATACGTGCCGTTACTCTGTCTGACGCACCCACTGCTAGCCTAGCTTAGCACAAAGACTGGAAGTGAATGGCTCCAGCTAGCATACTACTCTCAATAAGTGAGAAAATAATGCCAACATTTTCCTATTTATATGTTGTGATTTGTGTAGTCACAGCGTGTACAATAACAAGGTCATATGAGACACAGACATCTTTTAACTGTATACATACTGGGAACTATATTCTCGGAAGGTAAAGCACTACTACTTGAGCGGAGTGATTTGCTTGAAAACGTTGTTGTGTGAACATGGCTTTAGATAGGGGGAGACGTTTGACAGTCATGTAAACTGAACAATCACAGTTGGTTTTGTTTTACATGTAATTTATGTAACACAATAAAACATAAACTAAAAGTACAGCACAAAAAGAAAACTTGAGCCAAAAAGTGAGCCAATCAGATTACTCGATGGAAAAGCGTTTTTTTTTACATTTGGTCTGCATCATTCACCAGCCCTTTAGTGAACAGATTATGGGCATAGTCCAGATCTTGCTAACCATCAATTCTTGACTTGATGATTGAGTCCATTCCAAAAATGAGGCTACAAGTCTGCACCGATCGTAATGCAACATGACTGACATGTTACATACCAGGCATTTGAATCAACAGTTTGTGTGTTCCCTCAGACCCCTCACCTCCTGTGTCATTCAGGGGTTTTGTCATAACTGTGGTTTTGATCCCTCTTTGCCAGACCTCCCATACTGAGCTCTCAGCGCGTGTGTCAGTGTGTGTGTAAGTTGAAGGACATGGATCCTTGCCAGCATATTTCATCCATGCCCCTGATCATCTAGGTCCAACTGAAGGCAGGGAGGCTTTGTCCCTCAGCCCCACCATCTGCCACAGGGTTCCCATGCCTTTAACCATTTGTATAGGCTTAATACCACTGTCTCTGTCCTCCTCACACCTCCATCTTGATCACAAAAAGTTCTGTAGTCAAACTTGCTGTCAAGTGTGGTATAGCCTAAATTATAATAACACCAATAGACGATTATTCAGACTGATATCTGCCGATATGATAGTTTGGTGGTTATATTAAATTGCATTAAGTAAATTCTGAAAATTAAATATTCTGAATGTTATTTATTCTTGTAATGACTATTAAAATTAAAGGAACATGCTGACTGGATCTTTAGCTTATTCACCATATCACCCAGAGTTAGACAAGTCCATACATTCCCTTTTCATCTCTGTGCGTCCCATAACTCTGTCTGACGCACCCACCGCTAGCCTAGCTTAGCACAAAGACTGGAAGTAAATGGCTCCAGCTAGCATACTGCTCACAATAAGTGACAAAAAATGCCAATATTTTCAACACATCCTCATCCCATTGCGTCAATATTTGACGCCACTTGACCATGCGTCAATATGTTACGCGGAGGGTATACCCTTCGCGTCATTTTTTGACGAACTGGGGACTTCAATACTATTAGGTACGCGAAATTAAACAGTTGTCGCCTGACATTGGGGTTAGGGATAGGTTTGGGTAGGGATGTCATTATGTAAATCTAACCCTAAACCGACGCGAAAATGGTACGAAAATGGTACGAAAATAGGAAAGAGAATGCAACGGACTCAATAGTATTGAAGTCCCCAGTTCGTCAAAAAATGACGCGAAGGGTATACCCTCCGCGTAACATATTGACGCATGGTCAAGTGGCGTCAAATATTGACGCCATGGGGTGAGGATGGGCTGATATTTTCCTGCTTATATGTTGTGATTTGGAATTATCTAACTCTGGGGATTCGGTGAATAAACTACACTGAAAAAATGACTTTCTTACTTATTATTTTTGTCTTGTTTATAGTAAAAATATCTAAAAATTCTTAAATGAAGATTAATTTTCTTTATGAGCAAAATGACCAAGGAAAATAAGTCTAGTTTTTAGACAAAAAAATATAAAATTTAAGCAAATTTGTGCTTAAAACAAGCTAAAAAATCTGCCAATGGAATAAGAATTTTTTTATGAATTAAGTGTTTATTTTTCTTATTCCATTGGCAGATTTTTTTTGCTTGATGTAAGCAGTAATTTACTTAAAGTTTATATTTTTTGTCAAAAAAATTTACTTATTTTCCAAGGTCATTTTGCTTATCAAGAAAATACATCTTAGTTTAATAATTTTTAGATGTTTTTACTGAAAACAAGATAAAAATACTAAATAAGAAAGTCATTTTTTGCAGTGTAAAGTCCCAAAAAGTCGACGTGTTCTTTTAAACTTGACGTTTTTTACATTTTCAATACACAGTGCTCAAATTGTTTGCATTTCTTGTTCTCTTTTGATTGACAGGATATATCGGCCATGATAATTGGCTGTTTTTAAGCCGATAGCTGATAGTGTGAAAATTGCTTTAATCTACCAATATTGGTCTATATATATATTAGTGCATCTGGAAAGATACTATAAGGTATACATTTTGCATAAAAAAAAAAAAAATGTGAAAATACCCATTCCAAATTTAATCCTGAAAATCCCAAAAATAAACAATCATTGTTTCATTTGGAGCTTTATTCATCTAGATATGTTCTTGTAGCTCAGTTGGTAGAGCATTAGGTTAGCAGTGCAAAGACTCATAGGGCACACATATACATACTGATACAAAGTATATTGAATTTACTGTAAATCACTTCAGATGAAAGTGTCTGCCAATTACAAATGCAAATGTAAATACCTAAATTATATGTCTGACATCAGTGCAAATATCGTGTCACATGTCCCATGTACTCTTAAAAACATGTACCAACCCCTGTGCTTTGAATGCAATATAAATGCACAGGTTTCAATGTTACTTGGCAACTGTAAACCACAAAACTCATGTTGTGTCTATTAACACTACCTAATAACAAGTTATGCTCATCTTGAATTGCTTAAGTCACTGCCTGTTTTGTTTTTATGTTACTCCATGTCTCTTAGCCAGTCCTATATATAAATAATGCAAGGCCGTCCTGTTTACTGATAAATGTACAAATATACTGCCGTATTACAGTGTAACATTTTTACTAACATGTCACACTCCTCAGGCCTATTATAAAGCATAGAGCGCTGGTGCATTTTGGGATATGATTGTATTGTTTGCTGTACTAAATAAAACAACAACACATTTGTTAAGTTATTTGTTCCATGCAATATAAATGACCTCTTTCTATATATTCCTGGCTCATGTTATTATGTTTTGTGAACTGTGTGCCGGAAGGTTACGAGTCTATCTTTAAACAAACAAACAAAAAAAAAGATTACTCAACACGTCACGTTTACATTTTGCCTTTCCCCGTTTGTCTCCAGGCATGTTTTGATAGTTTTCATCTTTTGGATCACGTGTCCAGCATTAATCATTAAAACTTAGAAAGCTGTCTCCACTGCTGGGATCCTCCGGAACCGAAGATGAGACACAGTCACATTCATCATTCTTTTATCTGAATCACGGTTTGCAGAGTTTCAGTGTCGGAGCTGTCAGGAATCTCTAAGTGAGATAAGAATCAGTGGGACTGAGCGGTTTCACCTCAGCTTTCATCTGTAGACGGCTGCGTGTGACTAATAGCAGGTTAGTCAGAATGAGCCGGCTGAGTCATATACGCTCGCCATGCTGCGACTGGTCTAACCCCAATCGACATAATGACACACACAGTCACCGTGAATCATGACACAAAACCATCGCTGTCAAACCATAAAGGAGACAACTTCTTTAAGCCAGTCTCAACAACTGTTCAGGCATTACAATGTACTTTTGTTGAAAGCCGTACAAAGGACAGGAAATTATAGCGAGTGAGGTTAAATAGAACATGATGGTTTGAAAATGATAGACATCAGAATCCAATCCTTATCCACTGCTACAACATAACATTTGACACAACATAATTTGTAGAGAAATGATGTCGCTGTACTTGAGACATGGCCTTGTGGCAGTGCAACATCCCATTAACAACTCTTAATTTCCCTGTTAGGCTAAACAGAGCAAGGTTAATTCTTTCCCCACCATTGATGAGTTATCTCGTCAATTGAGAAAAAACTGCAGTTTTTATGGCAATCCATATTTCCCCTATTATCCACTACGTGGTGCTCTTTTCCCAACTTATAAAACACTGAAGCATACACTGATCCAAAAACAGATAAAACTGGGTATGTTTTGTTTGTCGCTCTGCATGTGATCTATAACAAAAGTCCCTTACAAAAATGGAATTATCTCAGCTTTTTGCTCAAAATTTGGTATTTTTTTAAAAACCTACCCATATTTGAGAGGTGATAAAAGAGAACAAATGAAGATAGGATGTAACAGGTTTTTTTTGAAAGCAAGAGGTTCTTTCATTTCCTATATTGTATGTTTATATACACTCACCAAAAGGATTTTTAGGAACACCATACTAATACTGTGTTTGACCCCTTTTCGCCTTCAGAACTGCCTTAATTCTACGTGGCATTGATTTTAGGTGCTAAAAACATTCTTTAGAAATGTTGATAGGATAGCATTTTGCAGTTGATGGGGATTTGTGGGATGCACATTCAGGTCACGAAGCTCTTGTTCCACCACATCCCAAAGATGCTCTATTGGGTTGAGATCTGGTGACTGTGGGGGCCATTTTAGTACAGTGAACTCATTTTCATGTTCAAGAAACCAGTTTGAAATGATTCGAGTTTTATGACATGGTGCATTATCCTGCTGGAAGTAGCCATCAGAGGATGGGTACATGGTGGTCATAAAGGGATGGACATGGTCAGAAACAATGCTTAGGTAGGTTGTAGCATTTAAACGATGCCCAATTGGCACTAAGGGGCCTAAAGTGTGCCAAGAAAACATTCCCCACACCATTACACCACCACCACCAGCCTGCACAGTGGTAACAAGGAATGATGGATCCATGTTCTCATTCTGTTTACACCAAATTCTGACTCTACCATCTGAATGTTTCAACAGAAATCGAGACTTATCAGAACAGGCAACATTTTTCGATAACACTTTATTTCGATAGTCCACTTTAGACATTTTACTAACTATAAGTAACGTTGCAACTACTTATCAACTACCAATCTTTAGAGAATTAGTAAACTGTCTGCTTAATATCTACTAACACTTTATTGCGATGATATCTCAACAGACTTTCAACTGGCTAGAAGTATCTTTGCAGGTGCATGTCAACTTATTCCACTAACCCAAACCTCTTCCCTAACCCTAACCCTTACCATCTACTAATACTCTAATGACAGTTAGTTGACGTATAGTTGCAAATTATTGAAAGTTAGTTGACATGTAGTTGCAAAGTTATTTATAGTTAGTAGAATGTCTAAAGTGGACTATCAAAATAAAGTGTAACCCATTTTTCTATTGTTCAACTGTTCAATTTTGGTGAGCTCATGCAAATTGTAGCCTCTTTTTCCTTTTTGTAGTGAAGAGATGAGTGGTACCCGGTGGGGTCTTTTGCTGTTGTAGCCCATCCGCCTCAAGGTTGTGGGTGTTGTGGCTTCACAAATGCTTTGCTGCATACCTCAGTTGTAGCAAGTGGTTATTTCAGTCAAAGTTGCTCTTCTATCAGCTTGAATCAGTCGGCCCATTCTCCTCTGACCTCTAGCATCAACAAGGCATTTTCGCCCACAGGACTGCCGCATACTGGATGTTTTTCCCTTTTCAGACCATTCTTTGTAAATCCTAGAAATGGTTGTGCGTGAAAATCCCAGTTACTGAGCAGATTGTGAAATACTCAGAACGGCCCGTCTGGAACCAACAACCATGCCACGCTCAAAATTGCATAAATCACCTTTCTTACCCATTCTGACATTCAGTTTGGTGTTCAGGTGTGAAATCTATAAATCAAAAATTATCTTGAATGTGAGTTTTAGATCTTATAAATATGGACTTTGTCGTAGATTTTTTTCGTATGCACATTTTATCTGTGCATACACACGTGTTATTAATGGTTACCTTCAAATTTTTTGATAATTCAACCTAAAAAATCAGTTGACAGCAGAGTTAGCTAATACTTTAACATTGAATTAACTAAAAATTTTAAGGCAACCAGTTAACTTATTTTTTAAGTTGAACCAACAAATCTTTTTTTACAATGTACCTAGAATATGGTGCAAAATAGGACCTTTTTAAAGGCCCCAGGAATAGTTTGGGACCTTTTCTTGACAGTGCATGTACACTTTTAGAGGCAATATAGTCTAAGCAAATTAAAGCTGGATGAATATTTTAACATAAAATTACGTTTCCCCTTGACAAAAAAATATTGTTATTGGGCATGATAATGAAAGATAATTAAAATCTGTCTAATAATGTTATTGTTGTTGTTGTTGTTTTTACACATTTTGTGGCTATGTTGATTTTACTCCCAGCTGAAGTATTGCACACATCTGATGCAATCGCATCCAGACGCATGAGATGCAGAGAGAGCATCGGAAAAGAAGGTGAAGTCACCTCTACACCTAATAAATCTGCCGTACTGCAGTATTCACATGTCCGGCTTTTGATTAAATAATTATCAAAGCACTAAAAGCTGCTCTGATTAAGTCATAATCCTGAGTGAGTTGTTAGAGAAGCGGTCAGGCTAAGCCTGTGGCAGTCGATGAGTTCATTGCTTTAGATCTGCCACAGCTTAGGGTATTCAAGAAACAACTTTTCTCTGTAGTATTTTATGTATCTTTCTTTATGGTTTATTTCTCTCTCTCTCTCTCTCTCTCTCTCTCTCTCTCTCTCTCTCTCTCTCTCTCTCTCTCTCTCTCTCTCTCTCTCTCTCTCTCTCTCTCTCTCTCTCTCTTTTTTTCTTTCTCACCAGTACCCTTCACTATAAGGTCATACATACATTCATGGAGTGCACTGAGTGCGCTCCCAGTGACCTGCTGACAGCTACGAGCGGGAGTCTGGCAGGAGAAAGGAAGCACCCCGAGCTGCATTACATCTCAGGTGATGTGCCCTCCTCCTTGGTACCTGTCTGATCCCACACATTCCTAAGAACAGGATACATCTTTCTCAGGAAGAAGTAAATTACTTCTCAGGAAGTAAGGTCTGTCTGGGGAGCTATACCTGTCTCGGGATAGAAAGGTTCAGGGGAGCAGAAGATCAAGAGGCATTGTGACCAGGAGCACAATATATCATTGAGAGGAGAGTTTATATTGGGAAATGCCTGATATGTTAATACATTGGAGGCTTGTTCACATAGTTTTTAATAGTTTTAATGACAGCAAATTAGATTAATTTTTAGGGCTGTTAATTGATTTAAACCTAATTAGTTACATATGCTGTTTAATTATTCACAATTAATTGTAAAGGCCTACACCAATGTTTGCTGAGAAAAGCACCCACATGAAGATAATTCAACATTATTGGGGCAGAAAAATAAATGAAACTTATGCTTTGGGACTTTACGGATGCATTATATGTGGTTGTCTTTTTTTACAAGGTTGCCAGAATTCGTAAATATGATATAATTATTAGTGCTGGGCAAAGATTAATCGGGATTAATTGCATACAAAATAAAAGTGATTTTTACCATAATATAAGTGTGTGCTGTGTGTAATTATTATGTATATATAAATACACACACATACATGTATGCATTTAAAAAACATTTACATGTGTATATTTATATTATATTTTATATTGTATTATTTATATTTTAATATATTCTATATACATTAATGTATAATGTATACATTTCAGAATTTTATATATATATATATATATATATATATATATATATATATATATATATATATATAATTCTGAAATGTATATATGTGTGTGTGTGTGTGTTAAAATTAACATAATAATTAGGCTACACACAGCACACACATATATTATGCGACAATTAACTTTTTATTTTGTGAGCGATTAATCGCGATTAATCCTTGCCAAGCACTAAATATTGTGATTAAAAAATCATGCTCATTTATCAAAGTGGTGCATATGAAATTAATAAAACTGTGTGTGATGTGGCATTTTTTATTTATTTTAAGGTTGCTCTGTCATAGTACGCAACTTTGGATGCAGATTCAGATGTTTTCACACATGTGTTCTGTTTTGGTGTTTGTATGGTGCCATAGGTTTGTCTATTGGGCTTATTGTTAGTTTTTGTTAATTTCAATTGCATTTTCTGTTTAATTGATAGTTGATACTGATTTTAACAAATTATAGGAAATGAATACTTCTATTATCAAGATAATAGCCAATGATTAGCACTGGCCTATATATTGGTCTATCACAGTACACCTTTAAATAGGAAATCCTCCCTTAAAACAAAGTAACACATTTCATTGTACCAAGAAATTAGATTCCATCAGAAGTGTGTTAAAAGCTTTAGTTGATCTTTATGAACTCACAAAGAGCTGCCAGGCATATAATTAAAATCATTTTTATAAAAGTCAATTAGGACTGTTGCCACTCGTTGTTACAAGGAGGCCCGTGGCATGGCCTCTAGAGATAAATGGATTGCGGAGCATTGGACACTCAGTTGGGTTTGGGGTGACGGGATCGAAGGTAGTCATTCATCACTCAGCATCTTACACGGAAGTTTTGACAGGCAGAGGTCAAGCCAATGTGGCAGCAGCCAGCAAGATGGATGCCTTTAATTTGGGTAATGAAGAGTTAACTATCTTGGGGAAAGTAGCGACCACGTTAAATAGGAAAGCTGTCGGCATCAAAGAAAGTCTTATTTAATTCCTCTCTTTTAATGGGAGACATCGAGAACGTGATTTTTGATTGACAACGCAGCCCCCGGACGTAATTCCCCACAGACGCTTTACTTTAAATCTATCTCTTGTTAATCTCAAATATAATGAATTGCAAAAGTAAGGTTAAACTGCCAATGTGAATTCATTATCACTAATAGATTAGTTCATAGATGATTTACAGTGTATGAGGAAAGTATTTCATTAACACGGAATCGCTTTGATTTAACTAGGATTTGCTGGCCTTTTCTGGACCATCAATCTTTGCAGCAGTGGTCATTTTTCCTCTTTTTGTGACCTCTATACTTTATTACGAGTCTGAGGGATGAATATTGCCCACGGCTGATGACCCTTCAGTGATTATTGTGTTTTTCAGTGTAAGTACGAGACTTAATTTGTCTGTTCCGGTAGAATAATAGGAAAAGAGAGCTGTCTGTCAAATTTATCCTTGACCCTGTGGATTCTTATGACTGGTTTTATGGCTACCTTCGACGTAGATAACCTCTTCCCTGATGTGCCCCTAATAATCTGTGAACAAAAAGATTTGAATAACCTTCAGTACAAAAAAGCGACTTAAGTTTAAATGCTATGGAGTTTTTCATGAGTTCTGATGGTGGAGTTTCAGTGCAGTGCATTATAAGTAACTTGGCTATATGTACAGGTGTTTTTGAACTTCTCGTTATTTAAGAATGTCATATTACGGAGGTCCTTTTAATGTGAATTTTATCACTATTTGGTCAGATGTTTTGCAATGGTTGCTGATTGTTTTGATAAAACTAACCCCACACTATAGCTCCGCCCCTTGCTTACTGATTCTGGCTCAGACAAGCTTTACAGTAACAAATTGTTTCTGTGGACAACATGATTTTTTTTACACAAACTACTATGGTACTGTGAACTATTATAATTATAATCGCTATCGCTTGTATGAATTAAACCAATAGAAAAATAAATTATATTTTGACATTACTTTTGAGCAAATGCTGTTCTTACTAATGTTATGCATGTTCATAGGGCTGACAGAAAGGGTTCCTGTAGTTCATCTCTCTTGTGAAAATGTTAACTATAATAACCATTTTTTACTTTTAGTTAAATTTAAACCATAGTAAACACAAATATAAACATTATGGTCTTAGCACAATAACCACCCATGGTAATCAGTCTGCCGGTTACTACACTTTGACTATAAGAAAATGAGAAAAGTATTTTGTGAGGTGGCTAATTTGTATGACGTTAATAATAATAAAAATATGATTGTTCGAAAACAAAGGCATTATTGATACCCCACCCCAAGCCCAAAAATCACTGGAATGAAAGCAAATTATACAAAAATATAAACATTTGATTGTCTCAAGAAATTTCGTTATATTACGTACATTTTTTATTCCTATTTCGTGATATTTTCAAGGATTTCCGTGTTTTTTTTCGTGATCGTATAACAAATTTCTGTTTTCTTGTGATTATCACGTATTGGTTACTGAATTGTTTTGTCCTCGTTTCTTACCATCGTCACTTTGGTTAAGGGTTAAATTTACATAAAATGACATCCTTACCCAAACTCTAACCCTAAAGCCAGGCGACATAAAAGAAAATCAGAAAAAAAAATGGTTTAAACCAAGACACAAAGTGGCATTATAATGCAAACACCAAATCTATCCTTAAACCGAAGCGACAATGGTTTGAAAATAGGAAAAAGCATTTGAGTAACCAATACGTGATATTCACACGAAAACAGAAATTTGTTATACGATCACAAAAATTCGAAAATTTGTGATAATATCATAAAAAAAAGGTGGCTACATTCATACTAATTCATACATTCATACAAATTCCCATTAGATTGTATTGGAAAAACTATTTGCCTAAGGGCTGGTAGAGCATGGAAGTAGCAAAGTCAAGGTTATGGAATATAATGTACACTTTATGAACTGTACAAAGTTACATTGTGAAAAAGAGCATATGTAAATGCACATATTGTATCTGCACTTTCAAAAAAAAATTTAAATGGTCTCTAGCTGATACAGGGCGGTGCCCTTTAGAAAACTTTGCAGGCAAAGAGGTCATATTAGTATCTGGGAAGTACATAATGCTACCAAAATGTGTAAACAAGATTTTAAGACCCTTTTAAAAGGTATTGCCCCGCTGACAGCTTTTTGACCATTTTTTCTAACAGTGTATAGTAGTTTAATCTACAGCATGCAAATCTCAGGGTGTATTTACTATACTGTGGTTGCAGATGTCAACATTTCGTAAGGTGGGAATGGTCAGTAATGCTTTTAAAGCAGAGCTTGTCAGGGGTCAGGTATGCTATTAAGTAGTTAACATGCTCCTCAAGTGCGTCTCTGCTCCCTGAGACGCTTGACAGATATAATTAAACTGAAAATTGTGTTCAGATCAATATCACAAAATGATGAGCAACAATTTGAGTTGCTGTGAAAGTTATCGAAAGATCCTTTGATGTCTCCACAAAATGATTTCAAGGCTGTAATGATTTTTAAATCTACAGAAAAACACATTATCACCTAACTATGGCCTGGAGACACACGCTTCTCAATAGGCAGAACATTCCCACATGCTTTAAACAAAAGTTCTGAGCGAATCTCGGATAATAAGCAAATGAAAACTCAAACATTTCTCTGGTGCAGATGTTTATAGGGTTTTTTTCTAGAAAGACAGCTGCCAGCACCAACTAAAGCTCCTGGGTCATTACTCTATTAAACAGAGCCGCGGCCACATTGAACAGATTTACTGTGAAAACACGCTCACTTTTAAACAATTTCCGCCCTTGCTTCTCAGAATGATCAAAAGTGCTGAAGCTGATCCCCTATATTTTTTCCCCTTTTTGGTCTGCTCTACAAAACTTTTCATGTGTTTCCATTTGTATGTAGAGGAACTGGGACAGGAAATTATATCTGTTTTAAAATCTTTTTTTCTTGTTTAAGGCATTTATAATTAGTTTACTGGTTGAGTACCAGGTGGGAAAAGTAGCAGTAGGATTTTTTGTCCTCTTTAATTTTGTTATAGATAGGACAGTGGCTTCAAACACAAATTTTGCACCTAATACCCTCTTGTCATTAATTTTAGGCATCGTTTGATCATCCTTTAGTTATAATAACTTTAATTAAATGCATCTTGAGTCTTGCGTTTGTTTTGTCTGGTTTGCTAGCAGTCTTGACCTTTTAATGCACTTGCAGTTTTTCAGTCATTTTAATTAAACAACATTACTGCACCCACACTGGTCATTTGGGTTATAGTCATTTATACAATTTTAAAAATAAAGGTGCCTCATAATGCCATAAAAGAACCATTTTGGGCTAAATGGTTCCATAAAGAACCTTTAACGGAAAAGGTTCTTCGGATTATGAAAAGGTAAGAAAGAAATAATCGTTTACACCCTAAAGCTGCCTTTCCATTGCACACAACATTCAGAACCGATTGTCGGAGTTCGCCCCCTACTGGCAGTCTTAATGAAGTTTCAGTTTAATCGTAACATGAAAGAGAAGCTCATTCCAGCGCAAGAGGCTTCATTCTAATATTTACCATAGCCAAATAAATAAATGAATGAAACAATAAACAGCTATGCATATATGACAAAGACTGCCAATATTTTTTTGGAGAGAACATATGGAGACTAAAATAGATTAAAATAATGTATACATATTAATTTAATAATATATTACTTATCAGTAATCGATCGTTTTTTTTTTTTAAGTTAGGTTAAACAAAAATGATTAATAATTTTCATTTCACACATAGTATTTGATTGGAATACATTGAAATACAACACTTCCGGTCGGCATATCGCATGTGGTGTAGTCACACAAGTACAAATTTTTTAACGGATCCAACACTCAAAACGGATCCAAAAATGACACATCCGCAGATGGTTGGCACCTCACGCAGCCCCTTTGCGACTCTGAATAGGAAATAAATTACTTTCGGTTTATCGGCCGTCGTTTGTCGTGTACAGTGGAAAGGCGGCTTAAGGGGCCGTTCACATGTCACGCCTAAAAACGCGTGGAAAATGCTAGGCACGTAGGTTCTTGTCACATGACCTGCGGTGCGCTTGCGGCATTCTGAAAAGTTGAAATCTTTTTAACTCGATGTGGTTAGGACACGCCTGGAAAAAACGACCGCGTCGCACCACATGCACGTTGCGACCCCATCACTTCCATTACTGCGCACCTAAATTTAAAATAATGAACTTGAGCGCGCAAAAGACGCGATATGTGAATCCCCCTGTGTGTGTCTGACATGTTTTCTTGTAAATGTGCATATTTTTTATTAGGCTCTTATGTTTAGATTCAGTAATTTCACTTTTTATGCCAATGAAAAGATTATTAGTCAGTAACTGAAAGGCATATAAATAATTTTATTGGTATTTAACAAATTTTACTGTCTTTTGCTGCAAAACCCTCTAAGTACATGCAAACTTTTTTGGCAAAACACTCAACTTCTAGGTAAATCCACTTCTTTGGAAAGACATAGTTAACAGTTGCAAAATCAGATGCAGCTAGAAACATTTTCACATTCCGTTTGTACTTACAAGGGACACACGTTTGAATATGATCCACGGTCGTTTAATTTATTTTATGTTCCATAAACTTTTTTCAATAGGAAATTTACAAAATATCTTCTTGGAACATGATTTTTACCCTAATATCCTTATGATTTTTGGCATAAAATGTATCATTTTGACTAATACAATGCATTTTTGGCTATTGCTTTAAATACTGTATACCCATGCGACTTATAACTGGTTTTGTGGTCCAGGGTCACAAATGGTTCTTTGTGGACCCAGTATGGTTCTTTTATGGCATCGCTAATGCAGCTTTATTTTTAAGCGTGTATATGGACTTTTCATAATAATATAATAGGAATAGTGTTGTTTCTGGGTAAATATACAAGTTTGGTGGCCTTTTGGACAAATGATAAAGAACAGAACGTGGGCTCTGTATTTTCAAAGATAACACAGTGTCAGAAAAGGTTTAGTTTGCCAGCAGGAAATTTTCCAGGTTGGCTTTTTTAGTCTATGTGTTTTTTTTTAACTCTAGATGTTAGTTCAAAACCTCTGATACATCCTGTTCAAAATGTAATATTTTTATTCATATGTTAATAAACAAATCAAACCTGTAATTTTAGATTATCTTTAACGGCAAATTACAAAGTGTTTCTCCATAAGCGGCTCAGCCTGAGGCTCATGTATTCTGTGAGATGTCTTTGAACTGTCAAAACCGGGCTTCTGGTACAAAGATCATAAATGGAGACTTCAGAGTGCACGAGATGTCTGAAAGTGACTAACTCCATTCAGGCTCTCTGTACAACTCCATCATAGCTCATCATCTTCTTTCTTTTATCTGACAGGGTGAGTCTGTGCTCATTGGACACTGCAAACCATTTCAGTAAAAGTGAGAAAAGCCTTGATTTATTGTGCTCTTTGCTTCTTATAGACCATTCCATTTCAGCCTATCATTGAATACGTCTTACTTGAAAATCGTTAAAGTAACTCGGAAGCCGATTTCCCAAGCACTGCTTGAAAAAGTGAAAGTGTGCAGAACTCCTTCTCTGTGTTTTAGTATGTAATAGAGAGGGTTAAGCTGTGGCCATGCAATCCATCAGAATTTGTCCCAGCTTCCCCAGACTAAACATACTCTCATTACCCGGCCCTCGTTGGCCCCGGGGGCTCTCACAGACTGTGTTTATTAGCCCAAGACAAAGTGCACACAAACACTCGGGAGGTAGTGATACAGTGGAAACGTTTCCTTGAATGCAGTGGCACACACGGGCAAGACGAGAGTGTGGACGTGGAAATGACAACAGGTGAAATGTTGCCATGTCAAGACGCCAGGGGTCTTTGAAAGCAAGGTGATGACATCATTACAGGAAAGGCAAAGCATTCCCACGTTTCCAATGCCCTGGTGAGAGAACTGACATGAATAGTTTCACATGTTTTCTTTGTGAATTTCTGTGGTGGGATGCCAGGTTAGGTCTGCTTCCGAAACTCGCACAACTTTCAGTGCTTTTCATATTTTTATAAGTGTAAAATGTTTATTTTCTCCTATCTTGAAGAAGATGGCAGTCAGGGGTGTGGTCATGACACTTCTGAAGCGTTCTGATTAATAGTGGCTCACACTTAAGGGGAATCCGTGAGAGCTGTTTATTGTGTGTGTTTGTGTGTGATGTGATAGACATTCCAGAGAACTGTCAGGCGTCAGCTGTTTACATTAATGACAAACTACTCGAGTGTCAAATGTCTGCTAAACATTAGAACCAAGAGGGAACGAAAGATGATCAACATCCCACAGCCACATTAACATAGGTTTGTGAATAGGATGAAATAGCGTTGGCTGCAGTGTTACATTTTCTTCAATTTCTTTTTGTTTACAAGTAGAAAGCTTTGGGAAGATCGTCTTTTGCAAATTCTTCCAAAGTACTTTTTTGGAAAAATGGACAGTGAAAAGAAGTACTTAACCATCAACTACATATAAAACTCTTGCAAAAAAATGTGAACATAAAAACATAAAGTAAACAATTAATTATTTATAAAAAAAAAACAGAACAGACAACAAGGTTGGAAATAATCAGCCAGATCTCATGAAAAATCATACATATTTTAAGAGTTGGCTAATTTGTATCAATTCATACAAAGTGAATCATGCAAAATCGTACGATTCTCATGAAACAACAACAACAAAGAAAGCGAACCCCTAACCCCAATGTAAAGGGGTCAAGGCAAATCGTACCAAAACTTATGAATGTGGTTTTGTAAATTTATACGAATTAGTCAACTTGTAAAGTATGTGCGAATTTTTGTGAGATAGCATTGAAATAATATTTTAAATTATCCAAAATGAAGTATAAAAAATTAGCTTATATTTGAAAATAGCTAATTCTGCTAATGAACTAAATGTGACATCAAATATTCAGACATTTTTATTTAAATTGTTGGAAGCAGTCAAAAAGCTCAAAACCTCTGAGGTGTGACAGTCCAAA
Source organism: Paramisgurnus dabryanus (assembly GCF_030506205.2). NCBI lineage: Eukaryota > Metazoa > Chordata > Actinopteri > Cypriniformes > Cobitidae > Paramisgurnus > Paramisgurnus dabryanus. Next base: position 26,403,470 of record NC_133353.1, read on the forward strand.
AATAGCATTTAAGGGCACACTCACACTATCCAAACCATGCCCCAGCATGATTGTCCCCCCTCTCTACTCCCCCAGATGCATGCACTCACACTGTACTTTTATTGATTCGAGCCCGGGCACACTTTTATCATTAGGATGCGATTATTTTGAAGAAGGCAGAAAGTATGCTCTCTTAACACTAGAGCCCATCATAATGTTAAGTGTTTTTTTATTCGGAGTCGTTTGGTGGGCGATGACACACAGCCCTCCCACATGCCTATCATATTGCTTAGTTGATCTGTCGCGTGTGCAGCATAGACATTCACGTAACTCTGCCGTGCGTATCAAGGTTTTTAGGAAGGCAGATAAAGGTGAGTAGTCGCAAAATTGATGTCTCTCCTTTTTAAATGCGCTCTGGCACGATTTGCGATCACAAGTCAACCATGCTCCGGCCCAACTCTGCAAGCCAGCCATGGCGCGATTAACCAAATTTTGCCCGGGCGCGGTACAGAGTGATCACACTAGTCAAACATACCAGGCTTTGGGGGTCAAATGCGCCCAGGCGCAGTTTGGATAGTGTGAATGCGCCCTAAATGTGTCAGTACAGATATTTAATGTTGTTTATATTGTGCTATATTAAATGCTATTATGTTTGTGCTATATTATTATATATCTTACACTGTAAAAAATATTTACTGCCTTACATTTTTTGGTTGAATCAACTCATGTCAACTAACTATTATTTATCTTGACAAAAGATATTTTGTTACAACATATAAAATAAGATTGATTTTTTCAACTATATTTTATAAGTTATAACAACTCATCTCTAGTCAAGATAAATAATAGTAAGTTAAAATCTGAGTTGATTCAACAACAATTTTTTTTACAGTGTAGCAGTTTAACTAACACAAGTAACAGGATCTCTCTCTCTCTCTCTCTCTCTCTCTCTCTCTCTCTCTCTCTCTCTCTCTCTCTCTCTCTCATGGTTTTAAAGAATGGAATGTGAGACCAAAATGTTTTTATAGGTCAGTGGTTCAGTAAGCAGAGCAAATGTTGTGGGTTAGATTCACAGGGAACATGCAAATTGATAAAATGCAGACCTTGAATGCAATAAGTCGTTTTACTTAAAGCATCCTCCGAATTATGCATGTCTCAGCTAAGATATGACAAGCTCAGATGTAAAAGCTGCTAACTGCCACCTCCATCAAAAATGAGATAATGACATTAATCGAATGCTCTCGGCACATATTATATGTTCATCAAATCTGTTCAAACTGGTGTGTTGGCAGAATCCTTTAAACGACATGTCAATTTTTCAGCAAAGTCCTCTAAGTGCACGGAAGATGAATTTGATTACCAAGGGGGCATGTACGTCAAGTTGCAAGTTTTTTACTCGGTTAAAGGAAGTTCACAAATTATATCAGGATATTGACCTTTATTCAGAAAGCACAGTGAATGGAGATTTTTTTAGAACATTTTTGCTTGTACTTAGTAGGGTTTTGCAGCAAAAGTGACATTTGTGGGACAAAAGGCATTTTAATTTGTGACTAATAACCTTTTAATTTTCATTCCCAAAGTAAAGTGTCTAAACCTAAACATAAGCACCTGATAAAAAAATATTTATTTACAAGAAAACATGTCACATAGAGGGTTTTGCATCTGAACTCTTCAGTAAATTGAACTTTCATTTTTATATATATATGTTTTTTTTTCAGCCATGATTACTTGATTTGCATACTAATTTGAATCCCACGTGAACTTGATTATTGTCTAACATGAATGTGTTTTTACATTAAAACTATGTTTTCTACTGGCAGATGTTAGAACGATTATACTACTATTTGCCTATATTCATCTTAACAATATTATGTCTGTTCTACTCAAAATCAGCTTATCGAAGTACAGAACATCCATCTAAAACTCCTGAGATAAAACTTAACACAGTCCAGATGTGGTCTGTTTGTCATAGCAACTCCTGGGAGGATGCGCACACATATGATGACTATCAGACTATTTGCATAAAAAAGCCCTTTTAATGCAAACAGCACTGAATGAAAACAAGAATATTCAGGAATGTGTTATGTAAGTGAGAACTTTATTTGCGTTTCTATAGGCCTCCATAACAGCCCCTTTCCCTAGCCATTGTTGGCTTATCAGATAGCAGTCAAAGCAGGCCCACCTGTCTGGAGGCTATGCAGAGGAGATGGATGCATGCATCTTCAGCATCAGATAACCCCCGGCCTGACTTTGTATTGATCCAATGCTTCACTGCTTCTGCATAGAAACAGCTGTTTCAAAGAGTTTAGATAACCGAGAGAATATTTTATGAAGGAACCTTTTTATACAGTAACCCCAAAGTGTATTTGAACATGTAAGTCACTCTTAAAAATGGGAATTTGTTTTTTTATTATTATTTAGGTTTAAAGAATATATTTAAAAGTCAAATTCTGTATTTGCATGTGCTTAAAAGTATTGGCTACAAAAGCTATTGAACATTTCCAGCATCACTGTCTGGAAAATAAGGATAAAGTCACACTGACATTATGTGACAACATGCCCCAATATAAAGTGTCACTATCCTTAATGCAAAGCAGGTTGTCATCCAATCAGTTATAATAACCTAAATTAATCCTATTCAATGTTTAGTCTAGACAAAACTGAAACTACATATTAGTCAGTGTGAATCAAAAAAGGCCTAATAAGATGCACGTGTAGCATAACCAAAGACCACCAACGCTAGTCTTGTTGTTGACTCGACTATCTCTCTTGATACCTGTGAGGTCTGTGTGCATAAGTGTGTGTTTGTGTGAATCAGTCAGGGGAGAGAGGATGTCTCAGATATCCCTGCACAGAGACCCTCCCTTTGTCGGGATGACTCACACCTCTGCAGTGGCTGACACTCTCACCTCATTCACAGCTCGTAATGAGCTATGCTAATGAGCGGCACATCATTAGACAGCTCTGATTCACCTCTGTTTGTGAGCCTATCAGACACACGATGATGTAACACGGACCGAACCAAAGCAAGAGAGCAAACCGAATCCATAGAAACCCGTTCATTCAACATTTCTTGTCATCCAATCGCAGAAGAGCCTGTCCGGGCTTCAATGCAAACAAGTTTGCAAACAAAAAACCTTTCTCTGAAAAAATGTAGGGAACCGTTCTCTTCCACGTGCTTGTCAAAAATGCATGTCTTACCCAAGTCTAATCTTTTTTTGGCAAAACTAGTCACGTGACCAGCACTCAGGGCAGTTTTTTCCATCATCAGGGGTGAGGGTGATGTAAGGTCTCACAAGGGCTAGTGATTGCCCTCTAGGGGACAGAAACAGGACGCTTTGGCAGATGCATAGTTTCAAGTAACATTACTAACCGCAGCGAGGAGAGGGGATAGGGCCTTTACTTTAGATTTAGGCTTTGAATGAAAAAAGTACGAATTGACATTTACTTTGCTGTAAATGCATTTATTTATACTGTGCCGGCTTTAGCAATTGTAGACAATTACACTTGCCCTGTTTAACTGAGCTCAGTGGACTGATAAAAAGAAGCAATGTTGATAAAAATAAAATAAACATTAGCTAAAAGCTGATTAAAAATTATTAATGATGTAAATTTAAAACCAAAATTTTCTAAAACAGCATTGTTCTATATCATAACTAGAAAAGCAATGAGATTTTATATAGGGCCATGACATAAAAAAATGAATAAATATAAAAATTAATTCGTTTTATTCAATATACTGACTACATTTCACACCCACATTAAATAAAGTTTTTATAATTTAATCAAGGAAAATCACTATAGATATACTGTAAATTACTCTAGTAATTATTTAAGCCTACTACAGTGTTTACTATAGTTAATTCTACAGAATACTAATGACTATAGGCCTACACTACAGCATATTTTAAAGTAGGCTATGGTACAGTATTTTTCATGTGGGCAGCTGCAGCAGTATTGTTACATCTGAGACATGTTTATGCACACATGAACAGTGTCCAAGCGCCACCTTCAGTATCTTATTAAGAGAGAAAGAGAGAGAGAATGAAAGCGGAGAGAAAACAGCTTCCATCTCCAAAGGTTTTCATAACATATGATTGTCTCCCATAGTGCCCCATTATAAAGCTGGAGCAAAACATTTGGAAACCATTTATTTGGGTTCGCCTGTTTATGCGCTGACACTTGCATCCTCCACTTTATTTTTTTAGCGATATATGTCTGTCTTGCGCACGACGGGTCAACACGGTCGCGCACTGACGGGGAGCGCGTCTGACGGGAGCGCGTAAAGGGTTAAAGCCCATTGCATAGAGTCTGAAGGGCGGAGTGGAGAGGATGTGATTGGAGCAGTGCGCATGATGTCACCTAGATGAAAAAGCCAAGAAGTAGTTAAGAAGGCGGCTTCTAAGTCTGGAAAGAGTGGGTGAACCTCAGAGGCGCCAAGAGAAAGAGAGAGAGAGAGACAGCAGACGCACGCAGGTGACAAGTAGACTTTTGGCAGTGGACCGAGCAAACACTGCAACGGCTTTGCTGTGGCACACAGCTGTCCAACGCGAACCATGGTGCAGCAGACGGAGAATAGCGAGACGGACAGCATGTCCAGAGAAGCGACAGACTCCGATGAAAGTGAATTTATGGCTTGCAGCCCGGTGCCGATAAACCCGGACTGGTGCAAGACAGCCACGGGACACATAAAGAGACCGATGAACGCGTTTATGGTATGGTCTAAAATCGAGCGGAGAAAGATCATGGAGCAGTCGCCGGACATGCACAACGCCGAGATCTCCAAACGCCTGGGCAAGCGCTGGAAAATGTTAAAGGACAGTGAAAAGATACCTTTCATCCGGGAAGCCGAAAGGCTCCGGTTGAAACACATGGCTGATTATCCCGACTACAAATACAGACCCAAAAAGAAACCAAAGCTGGACGGTTCCTCTAAACCATCAGCTCCGTCTCCGGAGAAGTCCTGTCACAAAATGTCAAAGAACTCCGGTAAGAAATGTTCAAAGCTGAAAACGAGTAAGAAGTCGTCTCACAGTTACGCGGACGATTACGCGTTTAAGAGCATTAAAGTTTCAAAGACTGTTATAAAAAGGGAATTCACGGATGATGACGAGGACGACGATGACTACGAAGAGGAGTCGCGCGTCAGCGTGAAGGAGGAAGACGAGGACCAGATCCGAGCCTACAACGTAGCCAAAGTTCCCGCCAGCCCAACTTTGAGCTCGTCCACGGAATCGGAAGGCGCCAGCATGTACGACGAGGTCCGGAGCACCGCGTCCAACAGCAGACTCTTTTACAACTTCAAAAACATCACCAAGCAGAGCACAATGTATCCCGCATCCGTCTCACCAGCATCCTCCAGGTCCGTGTCCACGTCCTCCAGCTCGAGCGAAGACGCGGACGATTTGCTTTTTGACTTCAGCGTGAACTTCGCGTCGTCCACGCAAGGCTCGGAGCTGGGCAACCAAAATTCAGGAAACCTCTCGCTCTCACTGGTGGATAAGGAGTTGGAGTCTTTTAGCGAGGGCAGTCTGGGTTCGCACTTTGAGTTTCCAGACTATTGCACGCCCGAGCTCAGCGAAATGATAGCCGGGGACTGGCTCGAAGCGAACTTTTCTGACTTGGTTTTTACTTACTAGATAGAGTAATAACACACACACATACGAGAAAGGGGGAATGATATATTGTGTACATGTTTCTTACCCCTGCCTCATTCTGCCGGTGTGCCCACAGGGGCTTTGGCAAGGAGGCGGAGAGAGAGGTTTGAGGAGTTAGATGCTTATGAAGCTGGTATACTGTAGCAAAAAAGAAAAAAGTCTGCAGACGTTTTTCTGGCAGCATGACAGGGTTTTATGGATTTTTTCTGTAGGTCTACCATTACTGTTTCAACTAAAAGCGGACCACAAAGGGAAAATCTGAGAACTTCTATGCATCTTATACCCTCTTTCTAACTGCAGGGAGTTGATCATGTAAAGACTGTGGACTGACTCGAGGCAAATCTGTGAACTATTACCGTTCAGGACGTTACTTAGTCATTTCTAAATGCCGCAACTTTTTTTTACAACCTTCTTTTTTCTTTTTTGAGAACTGATTCTGTTTACCTACTGGTATGAAATTTAAGCAGCCTAAATCTGTCCAGAGTTGCAGGTGATAGAGGAAGCATTTTTTGATACATAACAGACCTCATCTTTTTAAAAGAAAGCAAACTATTTTCAGGCATATTTTTGTACAGTTCAAAAGGGAATGTTCTTACTGGGCACTCAGTGAGTTTCAGGCACTTCTTCCCTTTATCATTTGTTTTAGCATGCAAGGGAGTCCTGGTTTAAGGATTAAGTTTAAATTAAAACTTGCATCAAAAATGCCTTGTGATTTTAAGCTAGGTTTTGTACAGCTGTAGATCAAAATTTTCGAGTATTTGTAGAACATATGGCATTGGGGAGGGGGAGGGAGATGCATACCTCAGTGCTGGTATTAGTTTCAAGATTGTATATGTAATGTAAAATAGTAAAGTTAGGAGTTTATGTATATCATACTCGTGATATGTGGATGGGTCCCAGATCGCAGGTGTGAGACTGGATTTTTGTTTTTCTTTCTAATGGCACATACTGTTTCCCCTTCATTTGTTGTGCAATATATTTACTTGTAAATTCAGACCATCTACATTTTTATTATTTTTTTATTTTTTGCATTTTTGTAGCAGATGATGTACATGCAGACTTTCGTCTGTCAACATCATTATTTGTCATGATGCTGAAATCTTCGATAAATAAATAAATCAGCTGGAACTGATAGCACCTGAACATGGTCACAGAGTGTGATGCTTGTCTGTGGAAAAAACACTGACCCATAAAATTGGTCAACTGATGTGCTGCAACCAATTACTCGATTTTGAAAATGTGCCATAATGGGCAAATAATGAATGTCGGTGGTCTGGCTAAAGAGCGAGCAAGAAAGCAAAAAAGGTACATTCCATATCCTTGTTTCATTAGATGAAACCTTTTATTTTCAACTTGAGACTGCCACCTTTTCTATTACAAAAACGACTACCATAAAACTGTATTTTTATTTCTTGCACTTAAACATATTTTGTTTACTTTTATGTGGGTCTAACATGAAGTCTGTTTTAATACAAGGTTTGGAATATGATGGATTATTTGCCAGGGGAAAGGTCAAGTACTGGGCAGTCTAAACTCACATTCCAAATGTGAACCTCTCTCTGACTCATCTTTAAATAAACAAATACTTACCACCATAAAATCTCTTCTCAATTTGTGAAATGAATTGTTTTCATTTTGGTAATGCAATGGTTAAAAACTAGGTTAAACGGTTGCATAATATAGTATTGTTTTCCTGATTGGAGTAAAACCTACCGTTTAAATCATAACAATGCTTCTGCTTCTCTTCGTCAAAGCCACGGCCCCTTTAAGAAATCAAATTTTGCGCTGTTTGAAAGCAGTCTCTTGTGATTGGTGAGATTTTGTGGCCTGTTGGAGTGAAGAGGAGAAACACAGCATGAGCGCTCCAGCTGTCACTAATCACCCCCCTGATCCTCCCCTAAAACCCCTCCTCAACTCACATACTGCCCTCCTTTTACTAGTGGCCAATCATGCAGCTTAGAAGATTTTAAGCAAGAATACACAAACGCTCAAATGTAAGCTGCCGTTACGCCTTTAGAATCAATATGCATTCAAAATGACCATCACCACAACATCCCCGCTGTCAAACCTGCTTTTACAAGCTCAGTCGATCTCACTGCACTTTGGAAAAGGCAGATTGCATTAAAGCATTTATTAAAGATACATTCAAATAACTAATCTGAATGTCATGCATGTTTGATTGCTAAATCAAATATTGTTATTAGACCTTAAATGCATCGTATTTATTTGTAATGCATGCTTAAATGTAATATTGTATAGTGTTGAACATCTCTGCCTTTTTATTATTTATGGCTGGTGTATGTGTGTGTGTTTCAGCTTTCGCTATAGTATTTCAGACAATATCAGACAAATCATATGTGAGGGTTAAGGAAAATATGATTAGGTTGATACGAAACCCATCGCATCTTTGACATACCCTCGCTAATTTAGTTTCTACGGTCTGTGTGTTTGCACAAATGGCCTAAACAAGCTTTGTATAAGGTAATGAAGATCAAAGATAAATGCATTACATCATCTCGGTGAAATCATAAGTGTTTGACATGCATGGATGTACTGTATGTATTTAGTTTGGCCATTAAGTCAAGTCTGGCCATCAGTAATAAAACATTTATCTGGCTATTACTTTACCTGACCTGCTGGCCAAAGTTACTAATGGATTCAGGGAGCGATTCCCTATAGAATGTGCACATTGATTTTGTGTTCCTCTGAAATATCTGGTCCGGTCTAATGCCACTGGAACGCAGTGAAATGAAATTAGTGACCCGTTAAAATTTCCCTCCATTTCCTCTCTTTAAATAAATGGAAATTCGAAATGCTTGCATGGGAGATATATCGAGTAGGATAATATCTAGCGTGTCCAGTAGTGGGAAGCTGGTGACAAAAGAAAGTCATTTCCAATCTCATAAGCTCCTAAATCATTCATAACATCTGGCCATCATGTGCAAAAACGTATGACATCTAAATAAAAGCTTCTGCGTGTTGTTGTTTTTTTACATTTTCAGATTGGCTGGTTGTTTAAAATCAAATCAATCTTCGCCCAAGGTGATTTGAAGCTTTGTGATGCACGTCTATTCCATTCGACTTTATCTATCTCAGATAATAATAATAATAAATTGGACTATGACAACAAAGCTTTTTTCTCTTTCCAGTGTGTTGTGGAAGCACAGTGCGAGTGCTATTTCCTTAATATCCTCTGCTTTGTCAGACGTGTCCCTACACTTGGAAAAAGAAATGCTCACTGATATTTATTGCTATCAAATAGATATCTCTCCTCTTTTTCTGGAATCAAAAGATTTGCTATTGAACTGGTAATGGGAAATGCATTTTGCGCTGACATTCTTCTGTGTAAGGGAAAGCGACGACCTGCCTGTCTTGTCACTAGCTGTCCATTCTTTGCATCACATGTCAGTCACCGGCCTATTGAACCACACAGAGGATTTATTTCCTTTGTTGTGTAAAGAGCCAGAATGTTTTGTGTTGCGGGTTGATATTTACTACACTGCTCCTATAGCCCAATCTTTTTTCTTATTTGCAAAAATCTAGCAAATAATATAATAACAGGATTATTTAAGATTTGTCTATTTATTGGATCTCATGAAAAAAACAACATCATCCAAATAGAGTTTCCAGTTGCTCGTATAAAAGAATGTCTTTTATATTTTGAATAAATTCTGTGTGTGAATAGGTTTGCATGTATTGGCCATTCGACAGGCCTATAGGAAGAGCATTGACCCCTGCTGCTCTGCTTGGATTTCAAGCGTGTCCCTGGAGACCATCAGTGCCTCGCTTTGGCCCAGGATCTCACCACATAGAGGTACATACTTAAAAACATGAAGCTAAGCTGGATTTCGACTCAGACTTAGTTAAAGATAATTGTTTTTCATTCATTGACAGCATATATACCCTAAAATCAAAATTGCACTTAAACTGGTGTCATTTTAGGCAAAGCTATTTAATCTGCATTACACAATAATGCTGTACTCAAAATCATACTTAAAATCGTATCACATAATCATGGGCATTCCAGGACAATCTACCCTTTTCTGCCCTATGCTCATTAATCTAATGTTTTTCCTTCATCTGTGCATTGGAACATATTACACTTAATCCAGGGATTAATGTTATGTTTTAATCTCGCTTGGAGTTATGTATTAACATAAATTTGCTTGTTTGTCTTACAATGTTTACACGGCTAAGAAATACAACCCAAGGCTACTTGTATGCTACAGTAGTTTACTATAAGTTATACTGTATCCAGTTTGTTGCTTTAAGGCAAGAAAAAAACTTTAAATGTATACCTAAATCCAAAGGTAATCTACCATCTGTGATCATACGGAGAGCAATATTAGGATTTTACTGCTCACTGCACTCTTGTATGTTTTTTCTATCTACTCGGAAAAGTCTGTTTGGAAGGCTGCCCAGATACATGGATTTAGGTATGTAATTTTCCCCAGTTTTCCTTTCTGCCCTTCTTTTTCCTTTCCTCTCTCTCCTCTGCTCGGTATGATGGGCGCCTGAACTGTTTTCATGTTTGTATTCACTTTTCTCTTTTTAAATGCAAAACAAAATTGTCGCTAATAAGTCACCATTTGCCTCTCAGGAATGAATATGACCAATTTCCCATTCTCCCTCCTATTAAACAAGTGATAACGGATAAAAACGTTCAATCCCCCAATCCTCCCTCTCAGCCCCAACACAAGCAGTAAAGAACAATAGCCTTAGGGTATACAATTTTGACCAAGCCGGCAGCCACTGCTTGTCCATTCATATGCATCCGTAATTTAATACTGTTCTGAGGCCTGGCTTGGCCCCTCCCATTTTTGCTCGCTATAGAAGCTCTTTCCAATGCACTCTGCCCAATGACCATTGTAATCCCAATGTCTCCTGATTTCTCTTTCAATTCAGATGTTACCCGGGTTACCCCATTAGGGCCACTCTTCACAGTTTGCACCAGCATGGGGTCTAATTTGAAAGTCCCTACTGCTTCAGTAAATAATTAGCACATCAAACCCCCTCAGGCTGCGCACAGGAAGCTTAGGTCACTAGAAGAGGTTTATTTTGATGAATGCTGTGCCGTTGGGTTTGTGGATGGCGAATTTTTATTTCCCAAGTAACATTCTATCAGGTGTTTTTATTGAGTAGGGGTTAAAAATATAGTATTTGTATTTTCTAATGCACAAGGCAGGCTGGTCTAACAGCAGCGCTTTTTGCATCTGTAGGCATCTTTGAAGAGTCATTAAGGGCCGACGAGATTTGCTATTGCATGCCATAAAGAAAACAACAAGTGATGAAATTAAATAGCAATAGCAGAGCCTATAAGCTCTCTTTCGGCCTTTAATAAGGACTGACATTTATTTTTCAGTCGTGTCAAACTGGAAATCTAAGAAACGTAACTATTATTAGGAGCTCGGTGGACTTCAAAAAAATGAGGGAATATCAAAGATTGAGTTTGAAGACTATAATTTAAACCATATCAATAAAGACTTTTATTAGTTTCTTAGAAAATAATACTTTTTCTGCACATTTCTCAAAAATGACCTTTAATAATTTAGTAACAGGCTTTAAAGAATTTTTAGGGACAGTACAATATTTGCATTTAAGGCTCCCTATGTTAGATTAAACCATCATAATATGAAAAAGGGACAAAACATTAAAAGGAACACTTCACTTCTTTTGAAAATAGGCTAATTTTCCAGGTTCCCTAGAGTTAAACATTTGATTTTTACTGTTTTTGAATCCATTTAGCTGAAATCTGGGTCTGGCGGTACCACTTTTAGCATAGCTTAGCATAATCCATTGAATCTGATTAGACCATTAGCATCGCTATTTATTTAAAACTTGACTCTTTTGTAGTTACATCGTGTACTAAGACCAGGGAAAATTAAAAGTTAGAATTTTCTAGGCCGATATGGCTAGGAACTATACTCACATTCTGGCGTAAAAATCAAGCAGGCGCAATGATATTACACAGAGCCCGAAAATAGTCCCCTTGGTAACTTTCAATAGCATTACTTAAAAGAACAGTATGTAAGAAATGTATATCAATTAATCAAAAAAAAATGGCCCTGATATGTCACTAGACATTAAAGGAGTAGTCCACTTTAAAGATGGGGTTCATTGACTTTTTATAGTAGGAAAAAAAATACTATGGTAAGTCAATGGGCCCCATCTATAAAGTGGACTACTCCTTTAAGAAATTATTTTCATTTCAAATATTTATATCACTGACAACAGTGGTCCGGCCAGGATATTGTCATTTAAAAAGTGGAGTTGCAGCCCTCAACTGATGTTTATGTTGTCATTTTGCGTATTGGTCACCAGCTGTGTGATTGCAGTACCAGTTTTAGCCACAAGTTTTGTGATTGCAATACTAGTTTTGGCCACAATCCTACATACTGTTCCTTTAATATCATTGCGCCTCCTGCAGCCATGGTACAGCAGCAAAATCCTTGACTATTACGCCGGAATTAAAGTATAGTTTCTAAATAGGAAAAATATCAAACTCTTTGGTTATTTTTGAGCACGATGCTAATGGTCTAATCAGATTCAATGGTTTATGCTAAGCTATGCTAAAAGTGCTACCGCCAGACCCGGAAATCAGCTGAATGGATTCTAAAACGGTAAAAATCTAATGTTTAACTCTAGGTGAGCTGGACAATGAGCATATTTTTTCACAAAAGTGGAATGGCTCTTTAAACTTGTAAGGAATTTATTGGACAATAATTTGACAAAAAGGCAAACCATGGCATATTAGGACATCTGAGTTTTAGATATATTAAGTAATATTTTTTAAAGAAAAACCAAAGGTTCACATGTTATAAAGCATACATTGACTACAATTGACTTTGTGGTAATATGTCTTTATAAACTTTGCATATGTGTTGTGTGTAATGTTTTGCATCCTAAAATTCTTCTCAAAGCTGAGCTTCATCTCATACTCAAAACACATCAATGCAACATGCATACAAAATTTTAAATGCATATTTAGTAAAATATTAATTTAAAGCAAAGATTTTGTTCAAAAACTGCTCTCAGTTTACTTAATATGTTGTTTACTGAGGCCAGTAATTACAGTATGCATTATCGACAACACACCCCAAAGCTCCCTGTTCCCCTGAGATCCAACAAAGCGCAACATTTTAAAAGCAATTTTAAGAACTCGTCACTCTTAATAATTAATCATGGCACACTAAACAATTCATACGCACCACAGTCAAATCTATATCCATTATGAATATATATAATAGTCATTAAATATACATTTCGGTTTCAATTTCCAAATCTCTGACAAAACAAGCAAAGGAATTATGAGATCTCTGGGAGTTCAGCTCGTCGTCAAAGGTTGTAGCGTGTTTCTGAACGGGATGGCCGAAATGATTTTATTGGATCCCCTGAGTTTCAAAAGCAGCAAAAGCCTTACGAAAATAACACGGTGTCTGGCCTCGTTGACAGCAGGCAGGTTGCCGCAGAGCGAACAAACAGCGAACAGGCAGAAATGCAGAGAACAGCTGTCTGTCATTTGTGGTGACTGCTTGTTAAAGGGACCTTGAAGACATTAGGGGGACATGTTTTTCCCCTTCTTTGGTTGCACTTCCAACATGCCTGTAGGCCTTGTCTATTTTGAGGTGGTGGATGATAACTCTACTGAATACAGACTTTCTACTTCTGCTAGATGAGTGTCACAACCAGAACGGCGAAACAATACATAAGCTCTAAGAGAGGTTTATCAAAGCTTGGGTAGTTTCGTCCTGAATTGGACTCGCTGGGGTTTATTCAAGAGAAAACACAGATATGATAAACTTTTACTATTACTAAGTCAGGGATCTTATTTTCTAATGGAATAATGTTGTTTAAGGATTTACATTTAAAGTAAAACAGCACTATTTTTCAACATTTTACTATGTTCTTACCTCAACTTAAACAAATCAATACATACCTATGTTTTTTCAATGAGTGCACTTAATCTTTGTACAGCGCGTTGTGAATGGGTTAGCATTTAGCCTAGCCCCATTCATTCCTTAGGATCCAAACAGGAATGAATTTAGAGGCCACCAAACACTTCCATGTTTTCCCAATTTAAAGACTGTTACATGAGTAGTTACACGAGTAAGTAAACGTGCCGATTTTTTAAAAGGATAATATGGTGGAAGAGAACTTAGTTTGCAACACTTCGACCTCGGTGTGCAGTAACATCATCACTCCTAACTACTCCCCCTCTCGCTCAAACTTCCGTTAATATTAGTGCACCAAAGTGCTGCAAACTAAGTGCTCTTCCACCATACAATATAGTTCTCATTTTTATCGGCTTTAAAATCACCACGTTTTATTTTGTGCCACCATACTTACTCGTGTAACTACTCATGTAACAGTCTTTAAATAGGGAAAACATGTAAGTGTTTGGTAGCTTCTAAATTCATCCCAGTTTGGATCCTTAGGAATGAATGGGGCTAGGCTAAATGCTAACACATCACGACGCGCTATACAAAGATTAAGTGTACACATTGAAAAAAGATTGGTATGTATTAATTCATCTAAGTTGAGGTAAGAACATATTAAAATATTGAAAACGGTGGCGTTTTCCTTTAAATAAACTTTCACGTCTAATATTTATGTTTTGTGGGAAGCATTTTATAAATCAAATAGGACCAGTTTCAAGCTACCAAATGCCCCAAATCCCCCTATAAACCAATCAAACAGACTAGACTTGACATGCAAAGAGCAGAACCCAACATATAGGCCGTTTTTCGTCTCGCCATGCATCCCACATTTCATTTAGAGAATTCAAGGTTCTGTTATGAAGTGTGCCAATCCATACACTGCACCACATAATTGTTTGTTTATGGGACTTCACCTCCCTCACCCCGCTAACCGTCTGCATAGCCCAGCAGCTATTTACGGCTTGCGGCGAGACGGGGCGCAACTGTGATCAAAAGAAGCCGCTCATTGATTTTCAAAGATGCATTATGCTCCGAACATATATTATCAGGGCAAAGTGCTTGCTTGACTGTCTTCAATGCTCAGCATGCCTACAATATGACTGACAAGGGGACAATCTTACATAGGCTACAGGGGAAAAGAGTGAAAGCACGAAAATATTGTAATAAAAGCGTGCAGAGAACAATGAAGGCGTTGTATGATGGTAACTTTGGAGAGTTGTAAAATATAGTTCGCAACATATCTTAATTAGAAAGGCTAATGTGTTAATAAAGTGGAGAGGTTGTGAGCTGAGCTAAAATAGTTTCTTACAGTCCCTTGCTAATAATCCCATTACAATGGCGCTTAGTACAGAAACTATACTTCCCTCATTCTTTAAGCTCTGCGCCTCAACCATGTAATTGCTCGGCATTTAAAGCAATCAGTGGTCAGTGGTGACAGAAACCTGCTGTGCCCTGCAGAAGTTAATGATACTGAAAGCCAATACCAGACTTGCGGGCACATGGTCCAGTTTGCCAGTCTTAACCCCAATTAGGGTTTTTTTTCTCTCTTTGGAGGTAATGTTTTAAAGTTGTGGAGGTAATGGAAGAACTGCGGTTATGTGAAATGAGACTTATTTGGTTTGAAAGTAGCTGGATTACACCTCTCTTGTGGTTTTCACACAGAATAATGCCTCAATTTGCAGTTGCCTAATATAGATAGAGATTTCCTGAGCTATTATAACAGTCATGGATAGTATTTGGTTCTATGGGTCTTATTTCGGCAGTGAACTAGAACTGATGGTGGAATGGCAGGTCATCTTGGGCTGTGGTTTCAGGCCGAATACTCATCAGCGTTAATGTCGGAAACACATGTGGATTACTTTTATGTAATGTTGGAGGCACTTATAGTTTGGAACGGGATAATTTGAATCGAATTGCAGGCGTTTAGTATAACCTGTGGTTATTAATAAATAAATAAATCCACCTAGTGATTTCATGCTGAATTTACCATTTTGCTTTGTAATCGTAGCCATACAATAGGCTTGCGCTTAATGTTACCAAAGTTAATTATATTTTGATAATAAAGCCACTTTTCGGATAAATTCAAAGGCATGTGCCGTCTGTGGGTCTGAATCAAATACGTCTTAAATTTTGCGCAAATGAAGTGTGAAATTTCTGTTCTCAAACTATTTAATTGCTCGCTCTCTGCAAATCGAAGCCATTTAGCTTTTTAGTTTCATAGCCTGACCAACAATAAAATGACTAAAAAACCTTGAGGTTTAAGACCATAACACATATGACATGTGCTTAATGGTATTGTCTTTCCAAGCATGTTTTGGCAGAGGCACATGTGCTCATAAAAGGCTGGATATTGTGTCTTCATGGGACGTCGATTGATGCTGTCGTTTACACACCAAACATTGATCGTGACCCCTTTCTGCTCTCGGTTTCTTTGTTATTTGTGGTAGTAAAATAATATTGGATTACTTGACTAACCATAATACTAAATTAGTTACATAGTAATCCACATAACAGCCTCTAGTGGTGAAAGATTAGTGATTAAATAATAAATATTGCACAAGGTTAATCAAAAATTCTCTCGAGTGTATACAGCCAATCTTGAAATCCCATGGTCCTCTGCTTTTCAGTTTAAAATGTATTCACCTGTATTTGAAGCTGAAGTCATCTTTGGCGCACGAGTTTGTGGCTGTATCATTTGATCTCAGATTGTCCACAGAAGATTGTATAGACAAATTGGTGTGTTTGCCGAGGTGCTCTGAGGCTATCAGACACACATTTTCAAATTCTCCATCCTCCGATTTTTTTGGGCTGAGAGGGGACCATTTTATGATTTGTATTTGGAGTGATCTACATCTAATTTTTATTATGAGGACCATTTTGCACGTATCCAGGGGTTGCAGTTACTATTAACAAAATCTGTTTGCAAGTGCTGTTCTGCATACTTATCTTCTACAAAGATGTGAAAGAAATGAGATTATAATATGAAGTTTACATGACAAGTAGAGTAGTTCAAGTACTCGTTTGAGGTATCTGGGGGGCAATTGTAGATGGGCTTTGCATGATAAAGGACAGGGTATAGAATGTTAATTGCATGAGAATGTAGTGGCTGACCCAGTGGCCTATCAAACAGCGCTCCTATTACACTAAGAATCCCACTCAGGTAGTCATTAGACAATCAAATGGGAATAATCATAGTGGATCTCAATTACCGTTGAAGTAATTTTCATGGCAGGACACCGGCCAAAGTGCAGGAGGGGAGAGAGAGATAAATAGACAGTGAATGACAGAGAAGTGTCCTGGAGGGGCTTGGTGGAGCATTACGAACTAAAGGTGCCCGTAGGGAGGAGAGTCTAGTGAATATAAACAGGAATGAAAAATGTACTATATGGAAAATGTGGCAGCTATCTAAATATTCCCCATTGTTACTGCCTTTATGTCAACGAAGATAAAGTTAGTTCGCCACATGCGTCGTACATGTCACCTTAACACAATTTACCGTTTGAAAACACATTTCCTTAAACGGCTTACTTGCGAGGCTAAAAGGCAGCATTGTTTCCTCGCCAATCCAAGCACGAATCCGAAGCCGGTAGGAACAGCTCGCCCTGTTTTCACAGCAAACCATTTCCTCTGGCTCCAACCTGCAGCGGGCACCTTTCAACCTTTCCACCCTGCAGTGTGGATCTTGATTTATGATGGGCACAAGAGAGTGACCACTGTAGCCATGTAAATTTTCCAGTTCTGTAGCGAGGCACAGGCCAGCGTAGACCACCCACCATCTTGTCCTGTCATCTTCTGCTCCACAAATCAGAGGGCCTTTTATTTGGTAAGGGTCAGGACCTGTTTTATCACCTCTTGAAGGCAACCTTTAGAAGTCTCCTTTAGCATACGCTGTACTTGCGAGTGACCTTACCAACAAATAAGAAAACATTGTGATCTGGTCTCATGCAATTCTTTGAACATATGAATATATATATTTTTTATATGTCAATGTATTGTATATATAATTTATATTGGGAGCAGTATAGTGAATATTATGTTTAAAGGGACATTCCACGTTTTTTGAAAATATGCTCATTTTCCAGCTCCCCTGGGGCCTCATTTATAAAGCGTGCGTACGCACAGATTTGATCGTAAAGTTTGCGTACGCAAAAATCCACGGCAAAGTGCATATTTATAAAAGCTGTCTTTGACGTGGAAAAGTGCTTAGCGCCACGTCAGGGTCTGAGCAGACGTACGCACTTTTGCTTGTCTGATTGCTGCAGGTTTTTGGAAATATAAGCCAATCTTGCTGCTCGAAATTTGGTTTAAACATTGAGAAGCGCTCTTTTATATGTCTGTGACATTAATTAGGCATCGTTTAAAGGCGGAGATCTGAAACTGCACGGCTGCGCACAAGTTCAAGTTCATTTGCGATTTATAGATTTGAAAGGGTTACGCGCGTTTTTTGCGCGTACGTTCGGTTTATGAATCACACGTACGCATTTTTGATAAATGATCGTAAGATCAAATGTAGGATGGTTTTTACGCAGCATTTTATAAATGAGGCCCCTAGTGTTAAACATTTTATTTTTACCGTTTTGGAATCCATTCAGCTGATCTCCAGGTCTGGCGCTAGCACTTTTAGCATAGCTTAGCATAGTCCATAGAATCTGATTAGTCCATTAGCATTGTGCCTAAAAAAAAACAAAGATTATTTTTTCCTATTTAAAACTTGACTCTTCTGTAGTTACATTGTGTACTAAGACCGACGGAAAATTAAAAGTTGCGATTTTCTAGGCAGAAATTTGCTGCTGTAACATGGCTGGAGGAGGCGCAATGATATTACACAGCAGCCGAAAATAGTTCCCTTAGTAACTTTCAATGACAGGGACTATTTTCGGGCAGTGCGTAAAATCATTGCGCCTCCTCCAGCCATGTTACAGCAGCAAAGTCCTTGATTATTACCCCAAAATGAAAGTGTAGTTCCTGGCCATATCTGCCTAGAAAATCGCAACTTTTAATTTTCTTAGTACACAATATAACTACAGAAGAGTCAAGTTTTAAATAGGAAAAATATCGAAACTCTTTGCTTATTTTTTTAGGCGCAATGCTAATGGGCTAATCAGATTCAATGGATTGTGCTAAGCTATGCTAAAAGTGCTAGCGCCAGACCCGGAGATCAGCTGAATGGATTCCAAAACGGTAAGAATCAAATGTTTAACTCTAGGGGAGCTGGAAAACTAGCATATTTTTTTTTTAAAAAGTGGAGTGTCCCTTTAACCAATTTAGGCTAAATAGGTTCTTAAACAGGATAGCTGTCCTAACACTTTTCTAAGCACGGCACCTTTAAGTGAATATACTGAGTCTCTAGATGGTAGATTTGATGATACTTTTGTATTGTGATGACTTATCTAGTCTCAAGTTCGCCTTCTATATCCTTTTCCTTTTACTATGGCAGCTGGATGTCTGGTGATTGACAGGGTGCATGTGTTAATGGCTTTGATCTTGTTCTTCCCTTTCACTGTGCCTCTCAAATCTGTCTGACTTTCTGAAAGGACCTGGGTTTTGCTGGTTGGATGGATCTGCAAGTCAATGCACCTCTCATTCATAAAGTATAGTTTGATATTTTCACATAATCCCATAGCCATGTGGAACATGGCACATCCAGACTTGAGACTGTGTCCGTTATCTATTATTAATGATAACTTGTTCAGAGGCTTCAGGCTTATTTTGAGGATATGAGTGACTCAACTTGAAACTTGGAAGAAGCCATGCTTTTGAAGATGTTTTTGTTTATAGAGACCCGTGATGAAGGTTGTCTTGTTGGCCTTGTTTAGAACCAGCCGATCAAGGATCAGTGTGTGTAGCATTCAGTCTTTTTCTGTTTTGCAGTCAAATCCAGGATGTCCTCAACGTGGTCTGCTTAGTTCTGGAGTCTAGGGGGACCGATAACTCTTTCATCTTCATGTGTCTTTCCAGCCGTATCTAGATGGTAACCTTCATTCTGCAAAGAAAAAGTCTTGCAAGAGTCACATGCAAAATTCATTCATTGTGTGTATTTGGCATCCCACAGCAACCCTTGGTTGCAGTAAATGCAAACCGTGTGAGGGATTTGCAGAATGAGGTTTTCCATCCAGACATCTTTTCTGATCCCCTTTAATCCTACCAACTGTAAATAAAGTGTTTATAAGTTAGTGGTTATGTGATGTCTGACAGGTGTTACCATTTAGTAAATCCTGCAGAGTTGCACATAATGTGAAGCTTCACAGCACTGTGTCTTATAAGGCTTAGTTTGGTGACAGTTTGGTGGTAGTACTTACCAAAGTCAACACTGTATTTCTTTTCCTACTAACTGAGCCATGCAGGCTATTTGCTGTAAGCTCTAATCTTGGGTCACATTGTTCCCTCATCTGCAAGGAAAAGTTTAAAAAGAGTACATTTGAAAAGATTCTCAACTGTTTTAGGAATTGTCAGGGAATCTCCCAGAAGTCAACGATTCACGCGTCTGGTTAATAAGTCTTGTGCATTAAAGTCTGTTCTTTGTGGTGCTGCTTATCCAGCCTCGGTTGGTGTCCCGGGCTTTTTGCCACCTTTTTTAGCCTCCACACCAGTTTCTCTCTCTCTCTTTATGCTTGAGTCACACACACATACCCTCTGGGCCAGATAAGCCAGGCTTCTGCTGCTTCCCACACACTCCCCTGTCGATACTCCAAAGCTGTTCAAAGGCTTGACAAAGACAGGCAGGGGAGCCACAGACTCATAGTCAAGGCCTTAGGACTTCAGGCAAAGGGGAGAGATTCATTTTCACATTTGGGTTGGGATTTGATTCTGGTTGCAAATGTGTATTGCTCATGGCTCCTAGAATAGCCCAGTTTTGTACTGAGGTATACAAAGTAACAGAATAATGACTGTTGGTTGGATTATTACTTGCACAATGGAAGAATAATGGGAAAAAATATAAAGGTGAAGATCTTGTTAGGGATTTGTTGAAGTGTAAGGGAACAGTTGCTAGTAGCTAAATACTGTTTTGTGAATACTGTGCTGCATATTCTGAAAAATATAGGCATTATAATTGTTTTAAACCATTAAATATGCCTACTACATTGTTGTTGCATGACATTCATGCGAGTGCAATTATATATATATATATATATATGTATAATTTGTCATGGAGATGAAAGCTCATGTTGAGTGCATTACAATGTGGGATGCATTATGCCATGCTATAACGTGATGTTTGCTTTTTAGGCAAATGTATAAACTCTATGCATAGCCTACATGCATTTGCAATGTATACTAAATGTGACACTGTCAAGGAAATCCAGGCTAAAGTCTCATAATCAAATTAATGAATTAAATTGTGATTGTACTCATTGATTTCCCACTGATTTCAATTATGTTAATACTGTATATTATAGATATGCTATATTAAAGATATAATGTAAGGTTATATTAAAATTTCTATATTAAATGTCCTTTACATTTTGTAGAATGATTTCATGTAGAAAACAGTAAATCACAAATGAAATGACTTTAGGTGGGTTGTCACAGGCAGGGTTACATATAACACAGCAATAGTAGTAGTTATTTTTCTGAAATACAGTTACTGTACCCTTGTTTCTGCTGCCAGCTTCGTGTACGCATCCTGGTCAGGCAATACAGCAGAAAAAAAATACTTTTTATTCGAGAATGTCATCACCCAAACATCCAAAGGGTTGAAATACACAAACATAGCCAACATGAATCTGTCCAGCAGGTTTCTTTGGTCTTCATCGATCTGTCTGGTGTTTTTCAACTCCTACATCACAGTAGCTCTATTTATGACTGAGAGCAGTGTTTTATTTTGGGGTCATATAACCTCTAATCCCAGCGTGTCACACAGTACAGATCAGTAATGTCTTTCATTGTCATATCGAAAAGGTTTTGTGTGGCCTTGGGTGATTAAACCACTAAGAATGTATAAGACATCTACTAAAAAAGACGATCTGTGGTACCTTAAAGTCCCCCTTTGTGGAAATCAAGTTTTTATTGTTTATATGTCTATGTGGTGTTTTTAAAGGTAAACACCACAGTTTTTCAATATTTTACTATGTTCTTACATCAACTTAGACAAATTAATACATACCTATCTTTTTTCAATGCGTGCACTTAATTTTTGTACAGCGTGTTGTGAATGTGTTAGCATTTAACCTAGCACCATTCATTCCTTAGGATCCAAACAGGGATGAATTTAGAAGCCACCAAACACTTCCATATTTTCCCTATTTAAAGACTGTTACATGAGTAGTTACACAAGTATGGTGGCACAAAAATAAAATGTGGGATTTTTAAGTGGAATAAAAATTTGAACTATGTTGTAAGGCGGAAGAGCACTTAGTTTGTAGCACTTAGACCTTGGCGGGCAGCATCTCTCTTGAATACTTCCCCTCTCGCTCAAACTTCTGTCAATATTACTGCAAAAACAATAGCAGCAATGTTGCTTCAGCTCTACTACAGTGATGCTCACTCGTGCAGTGTGAATGGTCTAAACTGTTAAAGGAGTAGTCCACTTTATAGATGGGGCCCATTGACTTACCATAGTATTTTTTTTCTCACTAAAAAAAGTCAATGGACCTCATCTTTAAAGTGGACTTCTCCTTTAACATCTGTGCAGTTCACAAATGCATTGTGTTAAACTGAACATAGCAGTTATGTGTCTGAAACTGCTGAATATAGCATTTATTTACACATTTACACATATATCCTGTATATCTATGGTCCAAGTGGTGCAAAAGATTGGAGGTGGGGACAAATTTGCATATTTATATTCATGATTCTAGCTGTGCGATTGAGTAGAGGTTGCACGAATTTGCATAGTCATAGATTCACGTATACTAAATGAGGCAAGGGGTAGAGTTACATTCAAGCTTTTTATAGCATGAAGAAATTACTGTCACAGGATAAACTTTCACATATGCAATTATAATTAATAAAATCATCAACTACAGGGGGTCTTTAACAGCCATCTTCTATTGTGAAGAAGATGCGTTACTTTATGAGGAACTATAATTGTTTCTGCTTCTGATATTGCTGCTCTCTCTCTCTCTCTCTCTCTCTCTCTCTCTCTCTCTCTCTCTCTCTCTCTCTCTCTCTCTCTCTCTCTCTCTCTCTCTCTCTCACACACACACACACACACACACACACACACACACGCACACACACAACTTCTTTGTTGTGTTTGTTCCAGCAGGTTGCTCCCTCTGAAGATCTGGAGTCTACTATCTGATCATTATGATACAATTATTGCCGCAGGCCACAGTGTGAGTCATAATCATTTTGTTGTACCATTTTGCCCTTTTCACAATGTTATTTCACATTTACATTTAACAGCAAAATGCAGTTATCTTCAAATTGATCTTGCTAGGCTTTTCTGTTATACTGAGGTTATATTTAGCTTCCTTTCAGGTTTTCAACTGTAAGATGTTGGTTTTAAGAAATTAGCAATACAACATTGACTATTTTTTTAGTTTTTAAAAGCAAATACACAAAGAAAAATATTTATAATCAAGCAGGACACAGAAGCACCATTAACTTCCATAGTAGGAAAAAATACTAGTCTAAAAATTTTAAAACGATTTGGTTACAAACATTGCTCAAAATATCCCCCTTTGTGTTCAGCATAACAAAGAAATTAATCAAGTTTGTAACAACATGAGGGTGAATAAATGATAACAGAATTGTAATTTTTGGTGAACTATCCCTTTAAGGCACCTACAATGCAGATAATAAACATTAAAATGCATGCCATTTCAAAAGAATAACTATATTATTTGTGTTTGTATAAGACAGAATTGCATACTGACTTTATTTAAAAAGATGCATGACATTTACAGTATTTAAGTTTACGTTACATGTGCGCATTTGGTAGACGCGACCTACAGTTCATTCAATCTATACATTTTTTATCATTATGTGGGAATTGAACACCCAATCTTAAAGTTGCTAATGCACACTGTCTCACCTTTTATGCCATGACCAGATAACAGGTTAATCTAGTAGCTTTCTCATGATATGCTGAACAATACCAGAAGGGTAGTGTTTATAAACGCACACAGAATTTATATCGGTAATCCATAGCATGACATACGCCAAGAAAAGTAATTTCACATAAGGTTACAGGACAAATACGATTTTACATAAATTACTCAATGAAAAAAATACATTTCTGCTTTTATTTCCTCTGGAATGGAACTCTTTCACTATTACTGCAAGTATGTAACTTGGGGTTGCCAAATCCTGCAGAATTGGACTACTTTTAAAGGAAAACCCCACAGTTTTTCAATATTTTACTATGTTCTTACCTCAACTTTGAATCAATACATACCTAATTTTTTCAGTGCATGCACATTTAATCTTTGTACAGCACTTTTTGAATGTGTTAGCATTTAGCCTAGCCCCATTCATTCCTATGGGTCCAAACAAAAGTTTTATTTTGTGCCACCATACTGTACTTACTCATGTAACTACTCATGTAACAGTCTTTAAATAGGGAAAACATGGAAGTGTTTGGTGGCTTCTAAATTCATCCCTGTTTGGTGCCATAGGAATGAATGAGGCTAGGCTTAATGCTAACACATTCACCATGCACTGTACAAAGATTAAAAGTGCACGCATTGAAAAAGATAGGTATGTATTAGTTTGTCTAAGTTGAGGTAAGAACATAGTAAAATATAAAAAACTGTTGTGTTTTCCTTTAAACTGATGCTGCCGGTGGATTTTGTTCATCAGCTGTCCATCGTAAGGCATGATGCTTTTATATATAAATTTAAACTGCATTTATAATTGCTACTATATAGTGATTTTTTTTTAGAAAAAATATCTATAATGCATAACAGTGGCAAAAAATATCTATTTTAAGTGTGGAAAGACTTTTTTGGTGTTTGGGCTAGGGTCACTGGGCTAGTTTTAATGGCAATTGGGTTAAGGTTGGGCTAGTTTTGTTATGTAGACCTGGCAACCCTGATGTAATTTTAACCACAATTATTTACTGTACTTAAAAAAGATTAAACAGTGATGTTTTTTGAGCTACATTATACCACTATAGACCCTAAGTTGTATCACACTGAAACATTATTCCAGTCTGTTTTTCCTTGCATACCATTCTGCGTTGCGTTTTATGACCATGTCTCTTGTGTCTTGTGTACTGAGCGCAGCAGCCCGTGGGCCTTAACACAACCCCTGCTGCATGTCATCAGTCGTGCAGCTGCCCCAAGTGCCACATGACAACATCAGCCAGGCACTACATTCAATCTCCCAGACCTCTCTAATAACATACTGGGCAGATGTCCGAAACAAGCAAAGAAGATAATGCAAGGTAGCCTATACCCACTATTTTCCATCCATTTATGTTTTTATAGGAAGCATTTATAAGAAATAAGCCTGCCCGTTGAGTGCCGCACCGAGCTATAGTTTTTATTAACGGCTGATGTGCAAGGGATGGAGAGGTGGGTGTGGCCTGCAGCACTATGAATGAAATTGCAAACCTAAGGTTCCTGATTCAACCTGTTATTACTTTTGACACAAGTCATTTACAATAGCCCAGAAGGTGGCAATGGAAAATGTGATATTGATTGTGTACCCTGCAGGCTTTTTGCACCCCTCGATGCACAGATGCACATGTGTCTTTTGAAGACATGCACTTATATTTGTTTCATTTTCTATTTGCTACGTGCTTTTTATCTGTTTGTGCAAGCACATCAGATGGCCAAGACGAACCATGCTCTTAATGTTTAGCAAAAACTAAAAATCTGCCATTGTTTACTTCATGTCATTCCATTCCATGTTGTTACTTTTTCTGTGAAACAAAAATGAGATTTTTTCATCTTTACACAAGAAAAACAAATAATAGCACCATTAAATGTATAAGTATGTAGTTACTATCAGGGCTGTATATAGAAATCCAAAGCCCCATTATTGAACATTGCTCTGACGCTTATCTGTAAAGGGGACATATCATGAAAATCTGACTTTTTTCACGTTTAAGTGGTATAATTGGGTCCCCAGTGCTTCTATCAACCTAGAAAATGTAAAAAAAAGATCAACCCAGTAACTTAGTTTTGGTAAACCATTCTCTGCAAACATGTAAAAAAGGTAATTGAAATTTGGCTCCCCTTGTGATGTCAGAGGGGGATAATACTGCCCCTTAATCTGCACTATCCAAACACGGCACTGCCATTAAGTGCAGAGATCAGCTCATTTGCATTTTAAGGGACACACCCAAAAACGTGGACACATCGACAAAGTGGCAATTTTAACATGTTATAATAAATTATCCATATGATATTTTGAGCTAAAACTTCACATACTCTGGGGACACCAAAGATTTATTTAACATCTTAAAAAACTCTTGTGAAATGTCTCCTTTAATAAAATAACATTAAGAATTTGATGATGTGAGCCCCTAAAATAATTTCCACCTTTCACCACCAGTGTTGGGAGTAACGCATTACAAAATATAATATATTACAGTAATTTATTAGTTTTTGCTGTAACGCAGTAATATAACGCATTACTAATAAAATTTTGGTAATATTTTACTCGTTACAGTCTTAGTAACGAGCGCGTTACAACAATGCATTTCAAAAATAGACGTGTTATTTTAATTTTTTTATTTTTGACCAATGCGCGCGACCAGCATCTACACAGGAAAAAGCTGCGGATAAAATAGTAATGGCTGCGTCCCAAACAGCATACTTCTATACTATATAGTAGGCGAAAAGCACTACTTCTCGTACTCTTTGCCTACTATATACTGTAGTATGGAAGTAGGCGGTTTCGGACGCAGCGTATGTCTGTTTCCAGGTGCTGTATGCAGCATGTTCATTTTACTTTAATTTTGTATTTGACCCGTTTCTTAAAGAGCCGAATCTGGGAAGTCCGCGGCTGTATAAGCATTAACTAAAGTGGTCGCAATCAGGTCCGGTAGCGCCGCAGGCGCAAAATTCTGCGAATGAGAGCACTAAGTAAAAGCAACAGAAAGTTTCTATCGGTCTCCCATGCTGCTTGAACCTCAGAAGTAAAGAGACTTTTAGAAATCTTGCCAGTAAAATCCATTTCACCACACCAGCAATGACAAGGTAAGCTAACGTTGCTATGGTTACAGTCCATATACATAATAGATTGCTAGGCTATTCCTATGCTATCTACAGTTTTAATATAAACAGCAACCTAAACTACAACATTACATTAATGTAGACTTAAACATGGTTATCTAAATAGTACATTTAAACATCACTGTTTTAAGTTTTACCAGCCTTTGTATGGGAGCCTCATTGTTTGGCAAAAAGCAGTGTTCCTCTGTTTGTCTGTGTTTTATTAAGCAATTATGTGTTAGCCTACATGTAATCCTTATATTGTATTGAAATGAGCTGTATTCCTTGAGGCCTGATCCTCCAATAGCACTTTTTGATAAGTTGTGTCAACCCAGTGCATGGCAGGTTTGTGCTGTGAATCTGAATTAAAAGTGAATTAAAGAATAGAAATGAAAAGAGGTTGCGTGTCTTGCCATGTTATTAGTCTATAGGTTGCATTATAGTGGGCTTTAGCTTTATTGTGTTTGGTATGTGTACCATCATTTACCAGACTTTTACCAGATCATTTTGTCCATGTTTATGACTCTGACAGTCATTGTTACTGTTTTTTTGCCATAAGTCTTCACTGTGCCCATTCAAAGCTCGAGGGCCAACACATAACTTCTAGATTTATAAGCATCAATAAACTACATTTTAACATTTTATAATGCCTAGTCATACTTCTGTTATTTTAATGAAAGTAACTCAAAAGTAATGCAAAAGTAGTGTAACTCATTACAGTTCAGAGTCAGTAATATTTTAATGTAACTAATTACTTTCAAATGACAGTAATTTGTAATATATAATGTATTACGCTTTGGAAGTAACTTGCCCAACACTGTTCACCACTGTCTTTTAAAGCCAAATAATAGCTTTGTGTAAGAAGCAGACACAGTTTAAGCTTCATTCTCTTCGCTGCTGTAGCTATCCCATCCCATTAATACATATGTGCATGAATAAAATGTGTAAACCGATGTTGCGATCAGTTTAGGTAGACATAATAAAGTAGGTAACGAAACTCAATGTCACATCATAAGACACTGAATATTTAAATATACACAAATATAAATGCGATGTGGAGAAGTGGTAGAGTAGAAGTGAACAATGACCAAAGATTTATTGTATCTTTATGGTGCCTGATGACAAAAATAGTCATCATTCATTTTCATTATATGCCAAAAAGTAGTGTAAACAACATGCCCTTCTTGGTGGTACATACTGTAACATTTTCATTTTTGGGTGCACTATCCCTTTAAGTGTTGTTTAGGACTGGTATTATAGAAGCACTGTGTAATATCACTTTAATATTTGAATCGAGATGACAATCATAACTATATTTCCCGAAATACTCTATCCTCCACTTGTTTTTGGATTTCATACATTGACTTTAATTGTCTAGCACATCGGTGGAGAACTGTGGGAAAACTACACCTCTATCATAAACACTAATGTGTGATTTCTCTAGAAACTGTCTGGTTTGTTTTCACGGATATACAATTTGTGGAAGGCTCAGTGGTTAATGGCAGGAGAGGAAGCTCATTTCCAGTACTTAGGTGAGGAAAACAAATAAAAGAGTGAGAAGCATTGTGTTTTCACAAATGTCAGTACCTGAATGCTGTGCCGCCGGTCTAACAGAAGAAAGCAAGCACATGAAATGAGCACACTTCAAAAAGATAGCCAAAGTCACTTTAAACTGTTTTTGTGTGTGTGTTAGTTTCTGCTACATTATGTAAATAACATTCTGCTAATTAAAAAACCTGACATTTGTTACATTGTTAGCGCTTCACACTGCTCTCTCAGTTCAAATGACACTAAACAATGTCTAAATGGAGATGTATAAATAATGGCAAAAAATGGTTTGATCTGAGTTATATTTAAGGGTGCAGCAAAGTAAATAAGGCCTGTAATGTTAGGAATACATTGTGTGTGCTTGAACTGTGGTAACAGCAGCAACAATATTCAGATTCAAGGTCAAAGATGAGATGATGCAAAAAAGACAAAAATGGATGCAAGTAGCTTTTTTTCAAAAGAGATGTAGTATGTATACTTGCTCTTGCTTACTAAATACCGCACAATATTATAGAGACTGTCTACTTGTTTTATTAAATTGTATGTGAAATAAAAAGCGTTAATCAACCATAGATGTTTTTCAAACAGCCACATTGTTGTCATATTAACTTATCATATTACATTTTTATTGTGAGATTGCATTCAGTTATCAGTTTTGTAAAGATATCTTAACAAAACACTTGGCAGTAAACATTTTGGCCTCGTACACACTGCATATAAATTAGATTGTCTCTTCACCATTTAGTGCTTAATCTTTTTCTGTACACACACACACTTTAGTAATTTACGGGACTGACAACTGCAATCTACAACCAAATTAACTCTCGCAAAATGCAGGTAGTTACAACTGCATTTACAGAAATTCTGCGTGAAATTCTGTGTGTACAGAACCGAACTGAACAACTCGTTGTTGATGAAGTATTTAAATCTGGACTCTCTTCTGAAAAAAAAAATGCCTAGAAGTGGAAAATGTCTTCTGTATGCATGTTGCAGAAAATTACAGTGGCACAAACGTTTGCTTACTATTGTTGCCAGATCTTGCACGAAAAAACTGCGAACAAGAAGACATGGCAACACTGCAAGACAGCACTGAGAGAAGCAGTCTCATAAATGTATACAACTCACAACGCCAAGATGGAGGTTTATTGCAAAACATAATAGCCTACTTTATTATTTTTGGTCAAGGCTGCCAATGATAACCACGTAAAACGGCATTAACTCAATCATCACATTTTCGGGAGCGATTTTTGTTTCGTACAAACATGGAATGATCATTTAGGGGATTCACTCCCGCATTTAAATAGTCACTTCTGAAAGTTTGCAGTGTGTACAAGGCCATAAAGAGCATAGATGCAAAACCCTCTAAGTGCGTCTGACATGTTCTCTTGTTTATTAGCATATTTTTGGGGGGATTCTCCCAACAGACCGGTATTTCTGTATTGCCTGAGGCCGGGATTAAGTTTTGAAGTGAAAATATTTGATCAACATATAATGGCATTTGGTTAATATCATTATCTCATTTTTGACAGTAGTGGCTCTTACTTTTGGTAATTTTGTCTCTTTAAAAGTAGATAGTCAAGTAATCTGCATTGTGGTACACAGTATGATGAACATTTTATATATTCTGTACATACACTCACCTAAAGGATTATTAGGAACACCTGTTTAAACGTCTCATTAATGCAATTGTCTAATCAACCAATCACATGGCAGTTGCTTCAATGCATTTAGGGGTGTGTTCCTGGTCAAGACAATCTGCTGAACTCATTGGCGTGGCATGGTTGTTGGTGCCAGATGGGCCGGTCTGAGTATTTTCCAATCTGCTCAGTTACTGGAATTTTCATGCACAACTATTTCTAGGGTTTACAAAAATTGTGTAAAAAGGACAAACATCCAGTATGCGGCAGTCCTGTGGGCGAAAATGCCTTGTTGATGCTAGAGGTCAAAGGAGAATTAGCTGACTGATTCAAGCTGATATAAGAGCAACGAGGTATGCAGCAAAGCATTTGTGAACCCACAACACGCACAACCTTGAGGTGGATGGGCTACAACAGCAGAAGACCCCACCGGGTACCACTAATCTCCACTACAAACATTGAAAAAGAGGCTAGAATTTGCACGCGCTCACAAAAATTGGACAGTTGAAGACTGGAAAACTGTTGCCTGATGAGTCTCGATTTCTGTTGAGACATTCAGATGGTAGAGTCAGATTTTGGCGTAAACAGAATGAGAACATGGATCCATCATGCCTTGTTACCACTGTGCAGGCTGGTGGTGTAATGGTGTGGGGGATGTTTTTCGTGGCACACTTCAGGCCCCTTAGTGCCAAATGGGTATCGTTAAAATGCCACGGCTTACCTGAGCATTGTTTCTGAACATGTCCATCCTTTATGACCACCATGTACCCATCTTCTGATGGCTACCTCCAGAAGGATAATGCACCATGTCACAAAGCTTGAATCATTTCAAATTGGTTTCTTGAACATGACAATGAGTTCACTGTACTAAAATGGTCCCCACAGTCACCAGATCTCACCCCAATAGAGCATCTTTGGGATGTGGTGGAACGGGAGCTTCGTGCCCTGGATGTGCATCCCAAAAATCTCAATCAACTGCAAAATGCTATCCTATCAATATGGGCCAAGATTTCTAAAGAATGCCTTCAGCACCTTGTTGAATCAATGCCACATAGAATTAAGGCAGTTCTGAAGGCAAAAGGGGTCAAACACAGTATTAGTATGGTGTTTCTAATAATCCTTTAGGTGAGTGTATACTGTACATATATATATAAAATACCAAACAAAGTCCTTGTTGATCCTTGTCTCCAAATGCCAACGACTCAAAGGCAATTTAAACACCAAATTAATCAAAATGATGCCTAATTACTCTGTTTAATGATACCCCATTGCTTATTTTACATCATTATGAGTATGTAGCCCAATCAACTGCCAGTCACTTTAAACAAGGCACAGTTTTTCTTTCCCTCCCATATTCTATAAAACAACCTTTATGATGCAAAGCACCTATAAGCATGTAGTTAAAGCACATCATTAGAAGAGAGAAAGATAATTACAGTAGTTTAAAACAAGACTTAACGAGCATTGGGGGAAATAACACTTGTTTGTCATTTTAATGGAATGTATATTAAATTAGGTACATAGCCATGTATGTTACAGATAATTTTTATTCATTATTTATTTTCCCATGTTGCCTTAAACCATCATATTTTTCTATACTATATAAATGAAGGATTTCTTGGAAGAATTATGCTATTATTTTATATATGGTGACAATTTCCCATTTTTTTGTCCTGTATAAAAAATGCTTTTGCTAGCTGTCAAATCACAGTTAGCAAAACAGCTAGCTCCTGTTCTAGAGCTCATGTGCTAGAGGTTATGGATTTGTTTCTTTGTTTATTTATTCTTAACGCCATTCCAGGATTTCTTGCTACTTATTTTCATAGAAAGAAGTTAATCCACACAAGTTAATCAATACACACATTGTGGGAGGGGCAATTTAGCATCTCCAATTCCCCTAACCTGCATGTTTTTGGCCTGTGGGTGGAAACCGGAGTACCCGGAGTAAACCCACGCTGACACAGGGAGAACAAGCAAACGTCTCATAGATAGGCCACCTAGCCAAGGCTTGAACAGGGGACCTTCTTGCTGTGAGGCGGTCATGGATTTGAACCCAGGGAACACATGCTGATAAAAATGATGTATATCATAATGCAAAGTAAGTCACTTTTAATAAAAGTGTTTGCCAAAAGCATAAATGTAAATGAGGGTACCAACGGCGTTTTGCGTGGATCTAATTTAAAATACTTTTTCGCATGCGCCTTCACCTTTTGCTTGTTACGCTAAATGAAATGACCTTTCCCGTTTCTGCACGTGTATAGTCATAACAAACTAAGCTTACGTTTTCACTAACACACACAAACTCAATCTCTGTATTTCATGCCTGTATAATTAGAGCCCTAACTGTCATCACATTAGTGTATGTGGGGAGAATCAGGTATAATGAGCTGGAGATTATGGGCTTTGTGTGCCGCTTCACCGGTAAATGCTCGCCATGCCAAAGGGATTTACAATGAAAGTCAGTGTTATCAGATTACAATAACTGTTTCATTACCGCATTATTTACGGTGTACGAAAGAACAGCATTCCTAATCAGTCAAGGTAGACAGAAGGAAAGTAAGGGCAGAGATTTTCCATAAGACTCCTTAGGTTTTGTAGTTTTGTTTTATTTACGCAGCAAAAAAAGCAGTTTACAGAAACGAACAACGATTCAGTGCGTTTGATGTTTTATCCTTTTAAGCAAAAGTTGCGCAGCCTTTTCGCCGCATGCTCTCCTGACGACATCTCTTTCGAACAAAGTTGAGAACGCAGGAAGCTGTCGAACCCCCGATGAGTGAGAATGGTGGGATTTGATATTTTTTCAAATTCACAGAGAAAGTGTGAAGTCAGTGGAGGATAAAATCACTGCCTTTATTGACCCCGGTACCAGCAAAACAGCACCCCCGTAAAACAGCATGGGGCCAAGGCAGGGCTCTCTAGACTCTTTTAGGAGAAACAGGGGTGGGTGGGGCTTAGCAGAAAAAGAAAAGTTGCTGTTTTTGATCAAGACAGGTTAAATCCTCCAAACCTCTGGAATAAGCAGAGGCGGGTGCTAAATTGACTGCCTTCTCTCTCCACCTCCTCATCCTTCAAGATTTTTTTTTTTTTTTGGAGGGGTGGCAGCAGTCCCTTCCCCCTAACCTCAACTCCTCTTTTCCCTTTACACAAAACCTCTATGGTCTCTGCCTCTGGAGGGCCATATACCCTCTGAATCTCATTTAGTAAAGGATTACATATTAACCCTCGAGAGAACTGAAGGAAAGGAGAGTCTGTTTGCTGAGGGACTTTAACAAGAGCACACAGGCTTCTGTGGGTGGAAATAATAAGACCTCTGAAGATAGCTACATGTTGCTTGGTTACATGATCATTTATAAATATAAACTGGTGGTGTTGCCGGCAGTGTTTAACTAGTTAATTTACTGACCGTCATTTTAGACCACAAATCATTGTCACCTTGTAAATATGGCGACTGTGTTTACAGGCGCCCTGTTTCTTTAAGAGGAAAACTACCTCAGTTTTAAGATTTCTCAGGAGGCTTTATACTTAGGCGAGAGCGTGCCTTGGGTTTTGTGCTGCGCCAGAGGTTATATGAGGGCACAATGATGTTGCTAAAAAAAGTTATCCTGAATTTAACCTTTAAAATAAACGATTATACATTTATCATGTAATTCCTTAGCTAATGGATGCTAGACATAAAACAAGTTATGCACAGACATAATTATTTTACAAGTAATCTATTTTGATCTATCTTTAAAGGAATAGTCTACTCATTTTCAATATTAAACTATGTTATTACCTTAACTAAGAAGAGTTGATACATCCCTCTATCATCTTAGTGCGTGCACGTAAGCGCTGGGGCGCGCTACGACACTTCGATAGCATTTAGCTTAGCCCCATTCATTCAATGGTACCACTCAGAGATAAAGTTAGAAGTGACCAAACACATCAACGTTTTTCCTATTTAAGATGAGTAGTTATACGAGCAAGTTTGGTGGTACAAAATAAAACGTAGCGCTTTTCTAAGCGGATTTAAAAGAGGAACTATATTGTATGGCGTAATAGCACTTTTGGGAGTACTTCGCTCGGCGCAGTAACACCCTCCCTCTCCCATTATGAGAGGGAGAAGGGGAGCGGATTTTTCAGGCGAGTTGAAGTACTCCCAAAAGTGCTGTTCCGCCATACAATATAGTTCCTCTTTTAAATCCGCTTAGAAAAGCGCTACGTTTTATTTTGTACCACCAAACTTGCTCGTATAACTACTCGTCTTAAATAGGAAAAACGTTGATGTGTTTGGTCACTTCTAACTTTATCTCTGAGTGGTACCATTGAATGAATGGGGCTAAGCTAAATGCTATCGAAGTGTCGTAGCGCGCCCCAGCGCTTACGTGCACGCACTAAGATGATAGAGGGATGTATCTTCTTAGTTAAGGTAATAACATATTTTAATATTGAAAATGAGTAGACTATTCCTTTAACATCGAGAGCTTTGAACTAGATATGTAGGATCCTATTTCTATGATCTGGCTAAATTACGACTGTGTCTCAACAAGCTTTAACATCTCAAAGTCAAGACCTTGTCTGGCTCGGTTGAGTATACCCTTCTTCCTGTAATGGCACACCTCTGGAAGAGCTCATTTTCACTACAAGAAATGTGCCACTTTATCACATCCCTCTACCTATCAGAACACCCACTGAGGATCCAGTCACATGTTGCACGACCTGTGACCTCTGGGTCTGCAGCTGGGAAAGGTTTTTGCATTCCTCCTCCACTTTGGGCATTCATTAACCCTTGCAACAGAATCGGTTTTAGAGCAACTAATTGTTAATCCAGCCGTTATTGATGAAGTGAGCCCATACAGTTTCCAGATAGCTATTAAAAAGCATTCTTTTACTAAATCTACGTTTTGGATTTAACTTTTCCTCAACGGCCTAAGACGAAAAAGATTTGCGACTCATCTAAACGTTCCTGAATTCAGCGTCCATGGTAAATTTAGAAGATAGATGGGTCACCCATGTCTAAGAAAACAGATATGTTATTATGGTGGATGATGGGATTTTAATGACCTCAATGATAAAAACACACGCCGAAGCAGAGCTGTGGTGCACCGAGGGCCGACCAACGTGATCTTACCATTCCAGCCTCTACGGGAGACTGTATGGTTAGTTTCGCTCTTGTTGATCTCCTCTGCTTGTGTTGGTGAGGCTTCAAACGGCTTATAAGGACAAATTGTAAGAAATCAACCAGGAAACGGTTAAAAGGTTCGTTGAAGATGTTGAGTTCAGCCCTCACTTTTGCTTCAGGCCCTGTATGCCTGACTTATAGGCCGTCTCTCTTCGGAGTTCATAAGATCTTCTTTATCAATGTCTGATATTCAGTTTTGGGATTATAGATACTGATGGCTGTCAAAGGTTCGTGTGTCAAGAATTATTCTGTGTCTGTTGTTCCTTTCATCTCCTGACAAATAGGAGGCCCTTGTTTTAGTCTAGGAAAGGAGATATGTAAATATTCTGTCAAAGAGAATTTGACGAGATGTTTCTCCTATCTTTTAGATGGAAGGTAAATAAAGTCCTGCATCAAAAGGCTTGAAAGTTGTGGTAACTGTTGCAGAACACATCACTGTCCAAGCTTATCTTTGACGGATGTTGCATTTGTTAATCCTCTGTGTACTTTATGAGGTTTGGAGTAGACCTGCTGGCTCTCCTTTTATGGTTTCAGACATACCCAGATTAGACCACCTAATTTTTTCCCTTAAATCACCTAGAATACATTGTATTGTTGCTTTCGAACAGACTGAATATACTGCAATACAACAAACCTTCACCTTTTCTCCCCAGACGTCTCTCAGAGCGTGAAATACTTGCCGAGTGGCAATGTTAAAGTTGTGTCTAAGTCTAACATTGCCACTGGCGTTACTTGCACATTACATCTAGAACACCTGTGACAAATACAGCCTGCTACAATCATTCAATGAATCAATTCATTAAGAGTTCTCTGAGAAACAAGGCTGTCTCTCTAAAGCCTGTAGCAGTCCCAGCCCAACCATATGAGATGGATTGCAGGTGCTTCCTGCGGTCGGAAGCGACTGATTAAAGAAGTTTGCCCTATCTTCCTTTGCACACTTGATCTTTTTCTCTCTATCTTTCATGCTCTCTGCTTATGCGTCTTTCCATCACACACATACAGACACACAGTTTGAGTTTTCCACTTTTGTACTCCCCTAAGCCCTTGCGTTCAGTTTAAAAGTTCTCATCAGCTGCAGTTGTGGATATCTACCCAAGGGGGCACTTAAGCAGGTTCTAGGGGTACTTGGAAAGATTTCAATTTTTTAGCTTTTTTGTACCTGTTTTGTTACCCGTTGCGCTTCATACTTGAGCTTTTCTAAATCCACCCATTTTAAACTGCTAATGACTCTTTGTCAAATGTCTTATCTGGATTTGATTTATAAATAAATTTGATGTCTTTCTCACAAAAAAATTCAAGTTCAGAAGTATTACAAAAACATTATTTTTTAGAAATTGGGTTTAACTCTGCCAGTGGTTCAGATATTACACCCTTTACACTTGATAACTATTTTGGTTAAAAATAAACATTGATCAAGTACATAAAAACGATAAGCGACAGTAAGATTATAATAATAATTACAATGAGTTGTCGGTTCGGATTTCCTATAGGAAATGTTTTTCAGTACATGTACCAACGGTTTCACAGACAAGGCTTAAAGGAAAACACCACCGTTTTTCAATATTTTACTATGTTCTTACCTCAACTTAGACAAATTAATACATACCTATCTTTTTTCAAAGCATGCATTTCATCTTTATACAGCGCGTCGTAAATGTGTTAGCATTTAGCCTAGCCCCATTCATTTCTTAGGATCCAAACAGAGATTAATTTGAAAGCTACCAAACACTTTCATGTTTTCCCCTTAGACTGTTACATGAGTAGTTACACGAGTAAGTATGGTGGCACAAAATAAAACGTGGCGATTTTTTAAGCAGATAAAAATGAGAACATTGTATGGCGAAAGAACACTTAGTTTGCAGCACTTCGACCTTGGCCCGCAGTAACATCATCACACCTGACTATATAGTTCTAATTTTTATCCGCTTAAAAATTGCCACGTTTTATTTTGTGCCACCATCCTTACTCATGTAACTACTCATGTAACAGTCTTTAAATAGGGAAAACATGAAAGTGTTTGGTGGCTTCTAAATTCATCCCTGTTTGGATCCTAAGGAATGAATGGGGCTAGGCTAAATGCAACACATTCACGATGCGCTGTGCAAAGATTAAGTGCACGCATTGAAAAAAGATAGGTATGTATTATTTGTCTAAGTTGAGGTAAGAACATAGTAAAGTATTGAAAAACGGTGGTGTTTTCCTTTAAGGCTAGTCCAAGACACATGTTGAAGCTGTCTCAACAGAAAATAACTTGCACTTTACAATGTGCCAGTGTCATTGGGTTGCAACATTGATACACACAAGTAAGGTCTTTATCGAAGGTGTGTTTATAAAATATGCTTAAGCATCTTAATTTAACTAAGGCCTAGTCCTGGCTTTAGCTAAGCCTTGTCTGTGAAACCAGGCCAAGTTGCCGATTGTAGCTTTACTGTAAATCCACTACAAGCTAAGCAAAATGTATTTCTGGTTTAGTGTCTTAGTCCCTTGAGCCTTACTGATGTGACAGTAGTGTGCGTACATGACACAAAAACATTTGGGAAAGACCGCCCTGCTTCACGTTCTCAGCTGTGGACAGTTCAAATAAATAAAGAAAACAAGCTCTGTCTCCCATAGCTCTGTTTAAGAAACAACAGCTGACAGAAGCGTGTCCAAACAGGGCGTGAGGGGGTGGCATTCTCTCTTCTCTGCCAAGGCGCCAAGTTTTTTTAATAAGTACAAACACCCTCAGCATGAGAAGTTCATATTTTGCCTCTGGCAAGATGTTAAGCATGATGTGGTAAATGCGTAATGCGCTCTGAATTCTTGTTCTGTCATTAACATAGCTGTGTTCACTATGTATATACTTAACATCAATTGTCAAGACGATGTCAGTTTATAAATGCAGTATACATTTAGTTTTTTTCATGAAATTAGCGCTTGACTGTTTATGTCTGTTGTTATTTTATAATCATTTCTTAAAGCAGGAGAAAATATTGATATACGGCATAATGAAATTTGTATTCTGTAAATGTGTATTAGGTTGTACTGAGAAACAATTTAGCTATTACGAAATCCAAACTCTGTGTGTATTTCTACATTTTGTGCAGATATAAATCTATTTTATTGTTTGAGAAGGTCTCACTCTGTGACAGCACAGAACCTTGGCCCAAAACTTTGATATAGTCCAAGCATAATTTTCAGCAACAGATTCATTCAGCCTTTAAACATGTGTGACTTGATGATGAATTAAGCCCCTCTGGGTGGAGGAAAAATATTGTTAGGGTTTGCGGGGACAGAATTTTTCAGGAGTGACTGAAGCTGCGCAAGGCTGCCAAGAATTCCAGAAATCCTAGTGGCGTGGGAGCAGCCGGCAACTTCTCTATTTTATCCTCTCGCTCTTGCTTTCTCTCTCTATCACTTTCATCACTGTGCATAACATTAACACTGCCCTCTACAGGCAGGCCACGCCATAACTGATGATGTAAGCACTTTTGCCTCCGAGCTGCCTATAGCCTCATCTTTCCGTCTGCAGACTGAGGTTGTCTGATCTCCGAGACGGTAGACCCAACATAAGGACAGGCTGAATAGGCTATACAGACTTGTAGAATAGGCAGAATTCAATATAAAAATGCAGTTTAAGCTAAATTCAAGTAGAAAACAGAAAAATATATCCTTCCACTGCATATATTGGTGGTGCTCAGCAGTGGACAAGAACAAATCAATGCGTTCTGTACAGGGACGTGCACAGGAATTTTTAGGGGCAGTTGCTCTGACCTAAATAAAGGGCACCCCCCCCTCTAAATATTTTTTTAAACACGGCCTATATGAAGGATTGAGAATAACAGGGTCTTTATTAAAATCAGCAAACATGTTTGCCTAATGCCTACCAAAAAAATTGTAGCCTAGGCTGCTTGTCTGCAAGCTATGATAGCTAGCTGCTATCTGTCTGATTATTTAGGCTTAAAGGAGGCAAACTCAGCCTGGATTTATGAAGATTTTAACAGAGGTGGAAAGAGTAGCCAAAAACTTTACTCAAGTAAAAGTACAAGTAACTAAATAAATAATTACTCAAGTAGAAGTAAAAAGTATGCAATGAAAATAATACACTCAAGTAGCGAGTTACTAGTTACTCGTGAAAAAATAAATCTAGATATACACGCGCAAACACACACACACACACACACATTCTGGTTTCCATGTTTTGTGGGGACATTCCATAGACGTAATGCATTTTATACCGTACAAACTGTATATTCTATTCCCCTTACCTGCCCCATTCCCTAACCCCAACCATCACAGAAAATGTTCTGCTACTTGACATTTTCAAGAAACATCATTCTGTTTGATTTATAAGCTTGTTTCCTCATGGGGACATCAAAATGTCCCCACAAGGTCACAAAAACACTGGTATTCCTATCTTTATGGGGACAATTGGTCCCCACAACGTGATAATTACCAGGTACACACACACACACACACACACACACACACACACACACACACACACATACACACACACACACACACACAATACAGTGCCCTCCATAAGTATCAGAACTGTAAAGACAAGATTTTTCTGTTTGCTGTGGAGACCAGAAATTGGTAAGATAAATATCAGTATGTCAGAAGTTTAGAATGTCACATTTTATTAACCTTTGTTTATGTTTCAACACATACATGCTTTAACAACAAAGAACAACAGCATTAAATGCTGACTTATGTATGTTGTACACAAATGCACATACGTGAATCAAACTGATCCTACACATTTTATGCTTTTCATGTGTAAACAATCAGGACACAGCTAAGTGACCATTAAAAAAAAAATAATGTGACAGATTCTGTACTTTTGTCTCATGTTCATCTTTTAATGTTTAGACATTTCTTGACTCCACAACAAACAGAGGAATACTTATGAAGGGCACTTCTACAGTATGTGTAAAACTGCAACATACACAAACAGTACAGAAAAAAGAATACAAACACAGAATAGACAAGCATTTCAAATTAACAAATTAACTCTAGTCTCAATGTTGATGTAGCTTATAGCTGAAATATCAGACAAGTAAACTGACAACAGTTTTGCATATGTAGCCTATAAAGTTATAAATCTCCTAAGATGGTCTGAGGACATTGACAGTTTACACTTACATAAAAATGATTTTAGACAAAACTCATGTTTTCTTACGTTGTCATGTCACGTGTGTTTTGTGAGAATCACTTACATCATATACAGTACAGTATACAGCGAATCAGATGTCAATCATCGATGGATTTTCTTCAATCTGTGCTACAATGCTTCTGGAGGTTGCACGCGTTTAACTGTGTCTGACGACGAACAGGTCGCGTGGGTACATGTGTGAAGTTTTGCTTTTAGTTAAAAGATTGGTAAATTCATTTCCACGTCACCCAAAAATAGTTATATTCTGCGTGTTTCTACATAGGTTACGAGTAAAACAGCTTCGGACGATTCCGTTTTTGCAGCGATCTGAACAATTCATTCAAACTGATT
Source organism: Paramisgurnus dabryanus (assembly GCF_030506205.2). Lineage (NCBI taxonomy): Eukaryota > Metazoa > Chordata > Actinopteri > Cypriniformes > Cobitidae > Paramisgurnus > Paramisgurnus dabryanus. The sequence goes on from NC_133353.1 coordinate 26,443,989, forward strand.
CGCGAACCAATTTAAACGTTTGGCCCATTCGCTTTGTAAAGAATCGATTCAAAAGACTCGTTTATTTGCAAAACTTTGTAAGGAATCGACTCAAACGAGTCATTAATTCGCGAATGCGCCAGAAACACAAGATAGCAATTTAAAAATAAAATACAAATTTCGTAATTAATTAAAATACAGTAACGAAGGAACGCTGCATAGTGTAAACGAAGTAAAAGTAAAAAAAAAATTCCACCTCGGAAGGGCAACTTGAGTCGAGAAGGGCATATGGGCAGTTGCCCGGGCAACCTGAGCAACCCCCCTGTGCACGTCCCTGGTTCTGTATTAACAACATAAATAAAGAATTAGTTATATAGCTTGATGGCAAGTGTGCATTGTAGTGTGCTAATGTTATATTAGTTTGGTGGTTTGTTTATCAATCTGTTGTTCTTCAAGCTCGAGACCTTTGTACATGCACGCATTTCAATACAGGTACAGTGTAGCATTGAATGCAGTTGTAGCGGTTAGAGAATCGGACTTGTAACCCTAAGGTCACTGGTTTGAGGATCCCTGGGTGCTGCAGTAATAGCTCATCACTGCAATGAATGTGTGTGTGTGTGTGTGTGTGTGTGTGTGTGTGTGTGTGTGTGTGTGTGTGTGTTTTCACGACTCATTGGGATGAGTAAAATCTAGGGATTTTGAGTATGCTTGACGAACATGTCACACTTTCACTTTCCCATAGATCCATTCTTTCCACACTCACAGTCAACCCCAATGGCCTGGGGAGCACTGCAGCAAAAACATGTCCCTGTACACACGCCTGGCCCTGGTCGCCTGAATGCGCATGTGGGTCCATGCAAATCCTTTAGCGGGAGGGTGTGGTGAGTGACTTTTTGTGCCTATGAGCATTAAAATGTCTGTGTGAAAATCCTTGAGAACGTGACAGTTCATGTTTCAGAGCGGCTGCTTTAAAGGAGAGGAGGTCTACAGCACTGCTCAGAAAGGCCCAGAGGCTGCTCTTTACTAATTAACTAATTATTACAGTGCATTGAAAATGCGCTGTACTGTTCTTACTGGGCTTTTTATTACAGTGCATTGAAAATGCGCTGTACTGTTCTTACTGGGCTTTTTATTATTATTATTATTATTATTATTATTATTATTCTTCCAACCAAATTTCCGCAATTAATACGGCTCGAACCGGTTAACTTAGAAACTTCATTCAAACTCTCAAACGTGCGGACTATTCGGGAATAGTGTGCTATGACTTTTATAAGCGATCGGGGGTACGGTCTTCGCCCCAGGGGCGAAAAAGCAGCCGAAAAATCCCATAGACTTAACATTGGGACAAACTTTGACGAGTCGTAGCTCAGACCTAGAATTTCACAGAAACTTGTGACTTGCCACATTTGAAGAGGCTGGCAGGCTCTGTAAGAACATACCTCACAGTGGGGTGTAAGCTGTACCCCTGGGGTGTAAGAGGTCCCCAAATTTCCCCATAGACTTATAATGGGGCAGGAATCATGCCCATATAAGGAACTAAAAACGTCCCGGATGGGATATCTTTGCAGCGCAGTGTCATAGAGACATGGGGGTGGGCTCATTTTACTCAGGCATCCAATCAGTCCCTTAGGATCCTTATTGAGCTATCAAGCCACGCCCCTAGCAACCATTTTGGGCACCCTAGCAACATCTCCCATAGACTGCCATTATAAAATGCCCAGATGGATATCTTTGCAGCACAGTGTCACAGAGACATGGGGGTGGGCTCATTTTACTCAGGCATCCAATCAGTCTCTAACCATCCTTATTGAGGTATTAAGCCACGCCCCTAGCAACCAAATATGAGCAGCCTAGCAACATAATAAACAAAGCCTTATATCTCTGGATCCGGACATCATAGAGACATGGGGGTTGGGTCTTTGGGTCATATTAGCTTCATGCTAGCTTCATGCTAAGTCATGCTAGCTTCGTGCTAGTTTCATGCTAGCTTTATGCAAATTTTATAATAAATCTTGCTAACTTAATGTTAAATCATGTTAGCTTCATGTTAAATCTTGTTAGCTTCATGCTAAATCATGCTAGCTTCATGCTAATCATGCTAGCATCATCTTAATCATGTTAGCATCATGCTAATAATGCTAGGATCATGCTAATTTCATGCTAAATTCATGCTAACTTCATGGTAATCATGCTAGCATCATGCTAGCTTCATGCAAATTATGCTAGCTTCATGCTAATCATACTAGCATCGTGCTAGCTTCATGCTAATCATGCTAGCATCGTGCTAGCTTCATGCTAATCATGCTAACATCGTGCTAGGTTCATGCTAATCATGCTAGCATCGTGCTAGCTTCATGCTAATCATGCTAGCATCGTGCTAGCTTCATGCTAATCATGCTAGCATCGTGCTAGCTTCATGCTAATCATGCTAGCATCGTGCTAGCTTCATGCTAATCATGCTAGCATCGTGCTAGCTTCATGCTAGCATCATGCTAATCATGCTAGCATCATGCTAATCATGTTAGCATCATGCTAGCTTCATGCTAATCATGCTAACATCATGCTAGCTTCATGCTAATCATGCTAGCATCATGCTAGCTTCATGCTAATCATGCTAGCATCATGCTAGCTTCATGCTAATCATGCTAGCTTCATGCTAATCATGCTAGCATCATGCTAACTTCATGCTAATCATGCTAGCATCATGCTAGCTTCATGCTAGTCATGTTAGCTTCATGCTAGCTTCATGCTAATCATGCTAGCATCATGTTAGCTTCATGCTAATCATGCTAGCTTCGTGTTTATCATGATAACATCGTGCTAGCTTCATGCTAATCATGCTAGCATCGTGCTAGCTTCATGCTAATCATGCTAGCATCGTGCTAGCTTCATGCTAATCATGCTAGCATCGTGCTATCTTCATGCTAATCATGCTAACATCGTGCTAGCTTCATGCTAATCATGCTAACATCGTGCTAGCTTCATGCTAGCATCATGCTAATCATGTTAACATCATGCTAGCTTCATGCTAATCATGCTAACATCATGCTAGCTTCATGCTAATCATGCTAACATCATGTTAGCTTCATGCTAATCATGCTAACATCATGCTAGCTTCATGCTAATCATGCTAGCATCATGCTAGCTTCATGCTAGCTTCATGCTAATCATGCTAGCATCATGCTAGCTTCATGCTAGTCATGCTAGCATCATGCTAGCTTCATGCTAGTCATGCTAGTCATGCTAGCTTCATGCTAGTCATGCTAGCTTCATGCTAGCTTCATGCTAATCATGCTAGCATCATGCTAGTCATGCTAGCTTCATGCTAGCTTCATGCTAATCATGCTAGCATCATGCTAGCATCATGCTAACGTCATGCTGAATCATGCTAATCATGCTAGCATCATATTTCATCATGATAACTTTTTTAAATCATGCTAGCTTCACACTAAAACATGTCAACAGCCAGGTAAACTACTAGACTAAATTTCTTTTACATTTCTGTCAATCAACTTTTTGCATTTTCATGCACTGGTAATTCCTTGGGAATTGCATATCTAGTTATTATTATTATTATTATTATTATTATTATTCTTCCAACCAAATTTCCGCAATTAATACGGCTCGAACCGTTTAACTTAGAAACTTCATTCAAACTCTCAAACGTGCGGACTATTCGGGAATAGTGTGCTATGACTTTTATAAGCGATCGGGGGTACGGTCTTCGCCCCAGGGGCGAAAAAGCAGCCGAAAAATCCCATTGACTTAACATTGCGACAAACTTTGACGAGTCGTAGCTCAGACCTAGGATTTCACAGAAACTTGTGACTTGCCACATTTGAAGAGGCTGGCAGGCTCTGTAAGAACATACCTCACAATGGGGTGTAAGCTGTACCCCTGGGGTGTAAGAGGTCCCCAAATTTCCCCATAGACTTATAATGGAGCAGGAATCATGCCCATATAAGGAACTAAAAACGTCCCGGATGGGATATCTTTGCAGCGCAGTGTCATAGAGACATGGGGGTTGGGTCTTTGGGTCATATTAGCTTCATGTTTGCTTCATGCTAAGTCATGCTAGCTTCGTGCTAGTTTCATGCTAGCTTTATGCTAATTTTATAATAAATCTTGCTAACTTAATGTTAAATCATGCTAGCTTCATGTTAAATCTTGTTAGCTTCATGCTAAATCATGCTAGCTTCATGCTAATCATGCTAGCATCATCTTAATCATGCTAGCATCATGCTAATAATGCTAGGATCATGCTAATTTTATGCTAAATTCATGCTAACTTCATGGTAATCATGCTAGCATCATGCTAGCTTCATGCAATTTATGCTAGCTTCATGCTAATCATACTAACATCATGTTAGCTTTATGCTAATCATGATAACATCGTGCTAGCTTCATGCTAATCATACTAACATCGTGTTAGCTTCATGCTAATCATGATAACATCGTGCTAGCTTCATGCTAATCATGCTAGCATCGTGCTAGCTTCATGCTAATCATGCTAGCATCGTGCTAGCTTCATGCTAATCATGCTAGCATCGTGCTAGCTTCATGCTAATCATGCTAGCATCGTGCTAGCTTCATGCTAATCATGCTAGCATCGTGCTAGCTTCATGCTAATCATGCTAGCATCGTGCTAGCTTCATGCTAATCATGCTAGCATCGTGCTAGCTTCATGCTAATCATGCTAGCATGGTGCTAGCTTCATGCTAATCATGCTAGCATCGTGCTAGCTTCATGCTAATCATGCTAGCATCGTGCTAGCTTCATGCTAGTCATGCTAGCTTCATGCTAATCATGCTAGCATCATGCTAACGTCATGCTAATAATGCTAGCATCATGCTAACGTCATGCTAATCATGCTAGCTTCATGCTAGCTTCATGCTAATCATGCTAGCATCATGCTAGCTTCATGCTAATCATGCTAGCATCATGCTAGCTTCATGCTAATCATGCTAGCATCATGCTAGCTTCATGCTAGTCATGCTAGCTTCATGCTAGCTTCATGTTAGTCATGCTAGCATCGTGTTAGCTTCATGCTAATCATGCTAGCTTCGTGTTTATCATGATAACATTGTGCTAGCTTCATGCTAATCATGCTACCATCGTGCTAGCTTCATGCTAATCATGCTAGCAACGTGCTAGCTTCATGCTAATCATGCTAGCATCGTGCTAGCTTCATGCTAATCATGCTAGCTTCATGCTAATCATGCTAGCATCATGCTAGCTTCATGCTAATCATGCTAGCATCATGTTAGCTTCATGCTAGTCATGCTAGCTTCATGCTAGCTTCATGTTAGTCATGCTAACATCGTGTTAGCTTCATGCTAATCATGCTAGCTTCGTGTTTATCATGATAACATCGTGCTAGCTTCATGCTAATCATGCTAGCATCGTGCTAGCTTCATGCTAATCATGCTAGCAACGTGCTAGCTTCATGCTAATCATGCTAGCATCGTGCTAGCTTCATGCTAATCATGCTAGCATCATGCTAGCTTCATGCTAGCATCGTGCTAGCTTCATGTTAGTCATGCTAGCATCGTGTTAGCTTCATGCTAATCATGCTAGCTTCGTGTTTATCATGATAACATTGTGCTAGCTTTCATGCTAATCATGCTAGCATCGTGCTAGCTTCATGCTAATCATGCTAGCATCGTGCTAGCTTCATGCTAATCATGCTAGCATCGTGCTAGCTTCATGCTAATCATGTTAGCATCGTGCTAGCTTCATGCTAATCATGCTAGCATCGTGCTAGCATCGTGCTAGCTTCATGCTAATCATGCTAGCATCGTGCTAGCTTCATGCTAATCATGATAACATCGTGCTAGCTTCATGCTAATCATGCTAGCATCGTGCTAGCTTCATGCTAATCATGCTAGCATCGTGCTAGCTTCATGCTAATCATGCTAGCATCGTGCTAGCTTCATGCTAATCATGCTAGCATCGTGCTAGCTTCATGCTAATCATGCTAGCATCGTGCTAGCTTCATGCTAATCATGCTAGCATCGTGCTAGCTTCATGCTAATCATGCTAGCATCGTGCTAGCATCGTGCTAGTTTCATGCTAATCATGCTAGCATCGTGTTAGCTTCATGCTAATCATGCTAGCATCATGCTAGCTTCATGCTAATCATGCTAACATCATGTTAGCTTCATGTTAATCATGCTAGCATCATGCTAGCATCATGCTAGCTTCATGCTAATCATGCTAGCTTCATGCTAATCATGCTAGCATCATGGTAGCTTCATGCTAGTCATGCTAGCATCATGCTAGCTTCATGCTAGTCATGCTAGCTTCATGCTAGCTTCATGCTAATCATGCTAGCATCATGCTAACGTCATGCTGAATCATGCTAATCATGCTAGCATCATATTTCATCATGATAACTTTTTTAAATCATGCTAGCTTCACACTAAAACATGTCAACAGCCAGGTAAACTACTAGACTAAATTTCTTTTACATTTCTGGCAATCAACTTTTTGCATTTTCATGCACTGGTAATTCCTTGGGAATTGCATATCTAGTTCTTATTTGTTCCTCCCCTGAACCCATGAGTGCTTTACCTCACTAATGGCCTGTTACAGGCCCATAAAAATGTATACAACAATATATGTGAACCTGCCTGTAAAATACATCGATTCTGTGTTTTGGTTATAATTGACACTGAGTCCTTTGACAGAAGGTAGAGGGGTGTATTGGACCCAATACAGTAAATTATGGACCCCATAAGCGCCACACAAAGCATTTTAAAGGGATAGTTCACCCAAAAATGAAAATATTGTCATTATGACTCACCCTCATGTCGTTCCAAACTAGTAAGACCTCTGTTCATCTTCAGAACACAATTTATGATGTTTTATATTTAGTCCGAGAGCTTGTTGACCCTTCATTGAAAATATACGTATGGTATACTGTCCAGAAAGGTAATAAAAACATCATCAAAGTAGCCATCGGTGGGTCAGTTAGAATGTGTTGAAGCATCAAAAATACATTTTGGTCCAAAAATAACAAAAATTATGACTTTATTCAGCATTGTCTTCTCTTCCGCGTCTGTTGTGAGGCGCATGCGTGAGACTAAAGTCACGTGACTGCAGTGACGCAAATAACATGTTATCCTCAGATATGTTTGCAAAGTTTTTTTTTTTTTCAAACTTACAGCGTGCGTCTCAATCAGACTGTAAAGAAGCCCGGGCACAAAAAAAGCAAAACAAAAAAACAGCTGGGGCGCACCACATAACATGTCAGCCGCGTCACTGCAGTCATGTGACTTTAGTCTCGCACTTCACAACAGACGAGACAATGCTGAATAAAGTCGTAATTTTTGTTATTTTTGGACCAAAATGTATTTTCGATGCTTCAACACATTCTAACTGACCCACTGATGTCACATGGACTACTTTGATGAAGTTTTTATTACCTTTCTCGACATGGACAGTATATTGTACATAGATTTTCAATGAAAGGTCCACAAGTGCTACTGAATAAATAAAAAACATCTTAAACTGTGTTACTGGGTAAGTCATGAATGACATTATTTTCATTTTTGGGTGAACTATCCCTTTAACTTGAGATGAACTCATGGATCTGCTTCTCGTGAAATCTCCAAGCTATACAATACCCAGCCTTCTCTCTTTCTTTTGCTTTTTTTCACTCTTGCCCTGTCTAAGCCTGTATCTGTCTTGCTGTGCGGTGGCGTGCAGCAGCTGTTGCGGGCTGCAGAGAAGCAGCTGGTATGTGTATGTGCGTGCATGCATGAATTTGTGTGCGTACGTAAGGGTGTGTGTGTGTGAGGGGCAGGGCACTCTCATCCTTCCCGACTATAATAAACAGCCCATGCATCCCAGAACTGCACACACCCTTTAGACCTGCTGTGGTACTTCTCAGAAATACTTTTTCATGTTTACTTAGCACTTAATTTATTTCTGCTTCATTGCATTATCTATTAAGACTTAATTCACTATTCACAGTAGAACTTAACCGACTCTATTTTGAGCTAATAACACATCTCTGTTATGATTACACCACCCTCAAGACTCTTACGCTATATGTGGCAGTGATACAGTAAAGCCGTTGACTAAAAGAAACGAGTGACACAGTTTTGATACACATTTTGAGTTGTAATAAATATGGTTTAAATTCATTGTTCTTGAAGCTTAGTGGAAATTGGCAGTAAGGGAAAACAGAAAATAAAAATACACTGAATGTGAAACAATGTTTGGTGTAAAGATGAATGTGAAATAAAGTGTGGAGAGATCTGAAGTTTGGTGTAACATCAGGTTGAATGTGAAGTAAAGTTCGGAAAGATGAAAGGTGAGGTCAAAAAAGTGCAGTCTGGTAAGAAGTGAGGTTGTTAAAATGTGAGGTTGAATGTGAAATGAGGTTTGGTGAGACATGAGGCTGAATGTGAAATTTGGTGAGATGTGAGGCTGAATGGAAAGTGAAGTTTCAAAGGATGTGAGGTGAAATGTAAAATAAAGTTTGGAAACATATTGGATGTGATGTGAGGTTGAAGGTGAAATAAAGTTTGATATGATCAGATGTAAGGTGGAATGTTACGTTTTTTTAAGAGGTGAGGTTGAACGTGAAACGGAGGTTGGTAGGATGTGAGGTTAATTGTGAAGTTTGGTGTTATGTGAGGTAAAAGTTAAAATTGAAAAAACAATGCATGGAGACACATTATTGAATATATGGCGAGTGCGGCTCAATGTTGCTTAGACACGGCTCACGCTACCCAAGCGCAACCGCCAAAGCGCATTGGAAAGCGATGCACCGCATTTTCAGCACGATTTTAGACGCAAAATGTGAACCCCCTCCAAGCAGGTCAAGTGTCATCCCCAAATCTCTAATGCCAAAAGTAGGCTAAAACACCACATGTATAACTACTTCACAAAAGTCTGAGTATTGAGTTGCTATAAAGTGCATAACAAATACAGCATTAGTGCAACAATACTAATAGAAAATATATTTTTACACATTTAAATATACTTAAAATGTTATGCATAACAATTGTTCATGAGGTTGAGAAAACCTTTTTCATTTTAGTATGCTTCCTCTGTGAAGCTTCAAAGTTTACTGCCCTTGGCAATGTTAACTGCAGTCTCTGTGCCTGCAGGTAAAGTCAGTTTATTATAACCTTAAAAAATAACACTGAACTTACTTTGTGCTTCAAGGATTTTGTTCAATTCAACACAGATTTACTGCTAAATTAAAGGTGTGTGTAAAGCGAATGGATGGGATTTAGGAGACCACGTGTGTTTCCAAGAAGAATAAACTATGCAGGGCTTCAGCTGTATTGACTAAACAAAATATGCTAAGTGGTAGGGACATCATCCTTAGCTATGCGGGGAATTGCATTCAAGCAACACTACAAGCAACCCTGCTGAAAAAACCAGCATACCAGCAACACCAGCATATGTTGTGTTTTGGTGCTGGTTTGCTAGTGAACACCAGCTAAACCAGCATCAAACCAGCACCAGCATTAGCACCAGCATCCCATGCTGGTCATACCAGCATATGTTGTGTTTTGGTGCTGGTATGCTGTGACCACCAGCTAAACCAGCATAGACCAGCATAATTCCCATGCTGGTTAAATGCTGTTTTCTTCAGCAGGGAATGCAAAGAATAAATAACTATCACACCTTTAAGATTCTCTCTCTCTCTCCCTCTCTCTCTTTCTCTAGCTGGGTTTTAAAATTCACAAAAAAAGAAAAACAAAGAAATGCGAATCAGGTCCATCAAGTTGTTTGTGCGAATGATGGTGGTACTGGTAACCTAGTAACCAAAAGTAAACAAAACAAGGGACGTCTGGAAAATGGAGACAGGACTGCATGTACAGTAGTCACAATGGGGCAAGTTATTAATTTATTAGCAGTGTAGCTTGTAATTGCCAAACTGAATGTTGTGCACAGAAGAATGAATGCAGCCTTTTTGAAGCAGGCACTAGCAGCAAGGACACTGCAACGACGTGTAAAGATAGCTAGTGGGTCAGTCACGTGGGTTTAATGTTCGCTACGTCAAAATTAATTCGGCAATTGCGTTTCCATCTCCCATTATTCGCATTTACTCTTTTTCGGATAAATAAAAAATCACCTCAAGCGAGCTTAAAAACGTTTCTGCAAATTAGGGGATTTTTTTAATCAAAATTTGGCGTTTCCATTGCTCGTTTTGGATGCGATACTTTAAAATGTGCATAAAATCATGGTGATGGAAACATCAGATTCTCTCTCTCTTTTTCTATACCTCTTGTTACGCTGATTTGCATGTTTATGTGGATATAGACTAGGCTGTTAGCAGCGAGTTTGTGTGTATGTGTGTACAGGGACTGCTTCTGACTGAGAGAAGTGGATAAGGCCAAAGTGTACTCCTACAGGTCACAGTCTTTCAGAGAGAGAGAGAGATCAGTTTAAATGTGAATGACTGCTGAGGGAGAAAAGGGCTCTTGTTCTGCAGTTCACAAAAGCCAGAGCCGGACATTCCTAAATAATCGATCACTGTGGTCAGTGCCTCTCTGAACTTTTTTCCTTTGGGCTTTATAATTTCCCCCTCTTTCCTATAACTTTTTCATGCCTTTTTCTGGATCTTTTATTTTTAATGCATTAAACATTTGTTCTTTTTTTATTTGTTTACAATGAAGCATTAAATCTGTCCCAACATCACTGCCGACTTCCAACATAGGGTGTTTTGGCTTTTATTTACACAGCAACAGGGTGATTCTCACGAAATATAGATTTAGATGGTGTCCAGCATCAGAATTTTTAATAAGCTCTTAAAGCCATATAAGATTAAGGTCTGAACTTACTATAACCATTAATTTTAGAGGATTTAAAAAATATTTCCTATAGAATTATATAATTTTTTTTAGATTATCATATAACAATTATCATTACCGCAATATAATATTACAATAAATATATGCATTTACAAACTCATGTTTCGGCAATGAGAACTAAAAAAGTGTCTAGGTACTATGACAAACAAAATTTTAACTTTTATCTGGAGAGAAAAAAATAAGAACTGCATACATGGTAGCCATCTTGAGTGTCACAGTCAATTATGTCCCTTCCAACAATTTTTTTTTTTAATGTTAGTTCCTTGAGGGCTTAAACAATTGATTGAAAATTGTTGCGGAGGATGAGAAAATTGGTCTTCGACACATTTATATTCCTTATTGTCTCTACATTTACCAATGATCAACAAATACCACATGTTTCTTTACTGTAAATGTTTATAGTATAACATGCACTGAAGCGTTATTTTTTTTTTAGATTTTTAATTCTTAATATTTCCATGTCAAAGACCCCAAATCCAGTAATGAACACGTTGCGGTAATGAAAATTTCCCCCTAAATGTGGAAAAAAAAAATTGGTTTGTATGATGCCATTTGAAATATGTTTCTTATTTTGATAGCATTTACTTTTTTTATCAAAATGTTTCATGACACCTCATAAGTCTAATTTCGTGAGAACCATCCAACAGCATTTTTGGCAGCTTGATAATGCACATTTTACAATACCGTTATCCACCTTGTTTTCTGTGACATCACGATATATGTTCAGTCACAACTATTGGCCTGGCATGCATAATACAGTGTTTATAGTTGTTGTGTTTGTGATGTGTTTATTTTGACAACGTTTTTTGTACATATTTGATGTGTCAACACACCCTAAGGCATCACAACATCAGGACTAATTTGGAGGACTAATTGCTGCACAAACAGTGCTTTTCACTGGAGTCACAAATAATTCCTAAAGAGATATAACATGTTGTCATGTTGCTATGCTAATAGTACTTTGCAATAATCTCATACTGTAAGTAGGGGAATAGCAGCCTACTATTGAATGTCTACGTTTTAGTATGACCTAACACCTGGTCTACCCATAAGCATGAAAACCTACTGTATAGCGCACCTCTATGTTGGGTAAAATAGTTGTCATTTTTAATCACACTAAACTTTTTTTATTGATATATTTTGATTTCCAAACAAAGTGCATCGCATTCTTCGCTTACTGTATAATACATGATGTCACCTTGGAAATGGGATAAAATGAGATATCATATCATATCAACGTTAAAATATTTTCATTTTGCACAGCTCACTGGGTTTTGCAACATACTGAATGACCTTGTGAAAGTTCATTTAAGCAGGTTTTCAGGTTGGTATATCGAATGTCAAAAAAAATGTGACAACTTTCCTGTTAATTAGCGCAAAGCACAACATGCCCTTTAATGTTCTTGAGGACTCTGTTCGGATTAAAAGGTTAATCTTCAGTTTATTGCCACCAGCAGTCAAACAGATTGTATCTCTAGGATTCTGTGCAATGGTGTATTGATCCTGTGATGTCATAGTCCACAGTCATGACATTTGTATATATCCCATGCTGCGCAGACCATTACACTGCTATTGATGTCTACCTGTCCTCTCGCTCAGAGATGGCCTCTCAGCATCTTAACCACTATTGATTGCAGTTTGCTAAATAATTCTCCTGCTTCGACATAATTTGCTCTGGCGAACGAGAACACTTGCAGAGACTTTGCAAAGTGTTTCTAGCCTGGCTTAAATCCTTTACCTCACTATCTAGTGGAACACAATGTGATTTAGTATCTGGAAAGCAAAACCGATATTTCTCAGATTAGATCTTTTCTATTTTCTTTAGTGTCTTCAGCACACAAGTGTGCAATTTCATTCGCATTTCACTGAGGTAAAACAGGAAGAATGGAGATGTTTTTGCTTAGATTCCTGCGCATGATAAGAAATGTGTACACAACAACTGGGTAATTTTCTACATTCAGTAAATGTAGTGTGATACAGAAGTATAAAGGTAAACAATGCCTTCAAATGTTTATGTTGCACATTTTAAAGTCTGGTGTCATGTTTATTTATATGTTAAAATGAAATCACTAGCCCTCGACTCAGGTTCTTTTACCAGTGTAAGGTTTCCTCTTGACATGTAAAGAATAAGGGTTTGTGGGCTGCAATTAATTCTGTGCCTTCAGGGCCTTTCAGACTTTGTATCTGGGGTCAGGCCGGGTCAGGACACATTTTCCCTCCCCTTTGCGTATGTGTTTGTGTGTAGGTGTCCATGTGTTTCTTACTAGGCACTTGTAGGCTGATCGAAAGGCATATTTGAACTAGCAGCTGCTCCTTTCCATTCGGTTTACTTTACAATGCTAAATCCGCTTCTGCCCATGTCTTGCACTTTCAACCATAAAAAACACCAATCATACACACTTTAAATCACAATGGGGCACAAATCACAAAATAGTTCAAGCAAAAAATATTTTTGTGTGCTCATTCACTGTAAAAAAAAGTTGGTTCAGCTAAAAAAGGAAAGTTAGCTGGCTGCTTGAGAATTTTGAGTTAATTCAACTTAGAATTTAAAGGAATATTACATTTTCTTAAAAGAAAAATCCAGATAATTTACTCACCACCATGTCATCCAAAATGTTGATGTCTTTCTTTGTTCAGTCGAGAAGAAATTATGTTTTTTGAGAAAAACATTGCAGGATTTTTCTCATTTTAATGGACTTTAATAGACACCAACATTGAATACTTAACTCAACACTTAACAGTTTTTTTTAACAGAGTTTCAAAGGACTATAAACAATCCCAAACGAGGTATAAGGGTCTTATCTAGCAAAACGATTGTCATTTTTGACAATAAAAATAACAAATATACACTTTTAAAGCACAACTTCTTGTTTAGATCCGGTCGTGATGCGCCAACGTGACCCCACGCAATACGTCATGATGTCAAGAGGTCACAGAGGACGAACGCGAAACTCCGCCCCAGTGTTTACAAGTGTTGAGAAAGAGGACCGTTCCTACGTTGTTGTATGTCAACTGATATTAATGTCTTTGTGTCAGTTTATTGTTTACAATGGTCCGCAAATGTGTGTTTTATATATGTAACACGTGACCTCCCTACGTCACCACGCATTTACATTAGGTCGCGCTGGACCGGATCCAGACGAGAAGTTGTGCTTTAAAAGTGTATATTTGTTATTTTTATTGTCAAAAATGACAATCGTTTTGCTAGATAAGACCCTTATGCCTCGTTTGGGATAGTTTATAGTCCTTTGAAACTCCGTTGAAAAAAACTGTTACGTGTTGAGTTAAGTGTTAATTGTTGGTGTCTATTAAAGTCCATTAAAATGAGAACAATCCTGCAATGTTTTCCTCAAAAAACATAATTTCTTCTCGACTGAACAAAGAAAGACATCAACATTTTGGATGACATGGTGGTGAGTAAATTATCTGGATTTTTCTTTTAAGAAAATGGAATATTCCTTTAAAAATATTAATCCTAAAAATAAAAATATTAGTGTGTAAAAATGTGTACATTTTTTAAAATTTGTTGCGTCAACTAATATTTTTAAGTTTAATTAATTAAACATTTTAAGACAACCAGCTAACTTTAAGTTAAACCAACTATTTTTACAGTGTAGGTTTTTTTTTCAAAACCATATAAGTTTCATTTCTATGAACTATTGCTTTAATTTATTCATTTTGTGCATCTGTTTACGTAACTCTATTAAGTTGTCATCTTCTGATTTGATCTTCTCAGGGTTCTGGTGAGATTCTCATGCTGGGCTCTCACCTTTGCATATGAGGGCTGTTTGCCCACCGCTGCCTCATTAGACCTCATCCCCTGAGCCGAGTCTAAACGCACATTTTGTGGCAGTGAGACCATCTGTCAGATGGAGGGAATCCGACTTTCTGTCCAAGTGTAAACAGTGGTGGAGCTTAAGCCGCCTGTGAGTTTCACTGTCATGTAAATTCTAGTAGTGAGTAATGTCCAATCCTAATCCAAGGGCACAGCTGAGTAATGGGCAGGCTGCAGGGCCGTGCACAGACCTTTTGAGGGGCATGTGCTGAAACTGAAAAAGGGCATCCCCTCCAAATAAATATCATTTAATAATCATCTTAATAGTTTTATATTTATTCGCTATTAATGATTGAAAAAAATCACTATTAATGAATGAAAAATGACATTTTATGATAGCTTGGCATTATACAGTGCAAAGGATATCTGCCCTTGTAAATTGGCTTTAACAATTTACATCCTGGGTGTTTGTCTGTATTAGGCCTATTTGTAGTCATGTGTTTGTGAAGTGCTCTTGTGTACTCGCTCTTGTTTAATTGTAGAATATAATAATTTTATTTTTTTCCCTCTGCTTATATACATAAAGTTAAATATGTTTGAAGTAAAAAAAGGTATTCTGTTTGGTTTTATAAGCTAATTTTTATTATTTGGTTAACATGTTTATGTATGTGATTGAGAAGAGGGGGAAATAAGAGATTAAAGATCAAAATAGGAGATTATATTATACTATAGCCATACCATTATTCAACATGTATCTGCCTACCTGGCAAAAACTGTGCTGAGGACCAGGAACCTTGGTCTTTTGAAGGTGCAAATAACTGCATTACTGAAAAATATACTAAATACTAAATAGACTCAACTCTATGCCGTTGATTTCAGAATAAAAAGTTATGAATCAAATAATCATACAACTCCCTTGACTAATTCAAGGCATAAGATACATGCATATACAATAAATTATATCCAGATTACATACTATAATGAGTGACAGGGCAATATAATGTACATACTTGTATCCTTTACACGTTTTTCGTCTCTATCCAGTTTTCCCAACTGGGCATCTGATGTCTAAGACCTTTCTAATCTGATATGTTTTTGGTGTTAATGTAGGCTAGACATTTACACGCGCGGGCGCGTCTTCTCGCGTGAGATGTGTTGACTTTAGTTTAACGATTGAGACGCGTCATGCAAAAAAAGCGGTTAAAACCCAAACGTGCATTCCGTATTGTTGTCACGGGTGCCCTTCACATGGGTGAACACTTGTTTAAAAACTGCTCGCGCTTTTCAAAAACTCCATTTGGTCGCAGTTTGGAGCCCTTAGTGCCCCCTAATTGCACGCTCGACCAATCCCGTCTATGGATAATTCGGCTTTGCTCAAATTTATAAAACATGCGCCATTATAGACATACTAGTGTTTCTTTCGTAATAAGACAGCATTGTACTCAAACAACAAGATTATTTACCGTAGCAAGATGTTCAGCTGCCTCTGACTGCTGTGGAACTTCAGCTCGCTGCACTCAGGGGGCGGAGTTAAGAGGTTTGACAGACAGTTTGAGCGGATCCAAAAATATATAGTTTTTTAATAATTTTATTTGATAAATATATTTGTAAAACACACAAACAGACGTAAATGTTTAACAATAGCATTAATTTATATATTAAAAAAATAATAATAAAACATCTCCAAAAAAGGGCACTTCAGAGTGTAAGGACAAAAAGGGCATGTGTTCTGCACAGGTTGAGCTCTATCTGTGCACGTGCCTGGCAGGCTGTAATCCAAGGTGCACAGCTGCTTTAGGGTCACCACTAACATAAACATAAATGTTCACCATCTGCTAAATCTACTCGCAAAAATAAAGTCTCTAATAATGAATTTGGACTTGTGATGAACTGGTCACATATAGTGACATACAAATTCCACAAAGCATTTTGTTTATAAAAATATGCCAAAACTAGTTGGCAGCTGGAAATACAGACTGTGTGAGGTAAATGTGAGTGTTGCTTTCCTGCGCAAAACCTGCTGCCACAATGTTAAAATGAGGTGCTAGACTTTTTAGTGTGGTTACATATAAGTCTATGATTTTCTGGCTTGTAGATACAGCTTGGGTCAGTTCGTAATGTAATCCAGTGTGCACAATGCCAGCGAATTTGTCGCTATGAGTTATCCGTCTCTTTCAATAAACTTGTTATAAGGCAACCCTAATTCTGTTTGCCCAAGTAACATTTATAAACAAACGAGAAACCGTCCACAGCAGCAGTATGCTTTACACTCATTGGTAGCCGCTCTGGAAAGTTGTTTGCATTAAGTTGAACCTTTTTACATTTGTCGAGACAATGGACACGCCACTTCATGTTACCAATGATCACTGTCACTTGCATCGCCATAGCGGTGTGCATGCAGCTTAAAGGGATACTCCAGCCAAATATCTAAATAACCTCATGATTTACTCACCCTCAAGCAATCCGAAATACACGTCTATCATCTTTTAGACTTTATTTTAATAGATGTCCTTGGTCCTTCAAGCTTTTTAATGATAGGGATCAGGGAACAACTTCTGACTTTAAATCCCAAAAAAGTGCATCTTGGACTCACGCTATTAACTACATTTTTGAGCATTAGTTTGCGTTGGTTGCCATAGGTACGTACGTAGTGACTCGTGAATCGCATGAGTCCAAGATAGCGTTGTTTCCAGAAGCTAGTTTTTATAGTTTATAAGGTTTGAAATATGGATATTTTGTCTTACAAAATTGCATCGATTACCTGCAGAAGACCTTTATTAACCCATTGGAGCCATGTTACTTCTGTGGGTGCACTTTTTTGGGGGTTAAAGTCAGGAGTTGTTCCCTGATCTCTGTTTTCTACCATTATAACTGTGAGTTCACACCAGCCGCGTTTGAGACTTCAAATTCTCGTCTACCGCGCCTAGTTTGCTGCTTGAATATTTTGAGTTTACTCACTTCATTCGCAGGTGAAAGCCGTGCGTGAAACTCTAGTCATGAAGACATTCACGCGGAAATTCAGGTCATGGGAAGGGCTTCTGTGACTCCGCTCACTTTCTGTAATCACGTCACTACTAGAGCAAGCGGCGCGTTTTTAAGCCAAAGTTCAAATTTTTCAACTCTTGCGTTTCCGTGGCAACGCGAACTAGACACGCAAATGAGGCAGAATCGCTGCGCCAAATGCATTATTCGCGCCACGAGACCTCCAGACGAGCGTCTTCACATTGACTTAACATTGAAATCATTCGCTCTTGACGCCTCTACCACAGCTGGTATGAACGCAGCATAAAGCTTGGAAGATCAAGGACATTTACTAAAAAAAACTCCAAGGGCCCTATCTTGCACCCAGCGCAATTGACTTTGTCAGTGACGCATGTATCATTCGTATTTTGCACCGGCGCACAGCGGGTTTTTTCCTCCACAGATGCACGTCGGCAAACTAGGGAATGAACTTGCGCTCCCTGGGCGGTTCAGCGCAAAAAAAGAGGCGTGTTCCGGCGCAAACCATCCCTGATGCTATTTTGCAGTTTCAAAAAACAATTGCGCCACTGATCAGAAAAAAAAAGTTTAAAGTCAGTGGCGCGTTGCGCGTGGTTCATTATGCTATTTTAAGGGCGCATGCTTGACCATAATGTATAGCGTGCACAACGCGCATACACTTTGCATCTAATCTACACAGATGCAACAGTTATTTTTGCAAATCATAAATTGTTACACAAAAAATAATAATACACGAGATAAGGGGAATCATAGTGATGAGCATTGTGGTGATAGTTTTTATTTATTGTGTGGCTGCGTTAAAAAATTCTCATGCAAATAACGATTAAAATATTTTCATAAGTTAATAATAATAAGTTTGTTGTGTGGCTGTATTACGTTTATTTTATGTAAATAATAATTAAAATGTTTTCATAAGAAACCTTAATGTATATGAACTTGATTTGTAAGAGTACTTTGGGGTTGGACCTTGGTTGCGTTTCTTGGGTCCGATTTCAAAGCCCCCAAACCCTTTCAGCGGTGAGGGTGGACGCAGCGATGTCCTCTGCTGGCGTCTGTGTAGAGGCAGATCCACCTCCCGTTACACGGCGTGCCCGATTTATGCTGGCAAGCTTGGGATTCCCCCGTCTCCTGACATCATTGTAGTGCTTGGCGCAACGAGGATGCCAGCTGATGAGACTGTGGCTATTTCCTCTCACGCCTGTTTAACCGACGCTGATTTGGGCGGGTTTCTCCTATCCTCATACAAAACAACTTCTCTGTCTTTGTCGGTCTCCTCGGCTGTGAACCGCTCCTGGCGTGCGCCTGGTAAATCCGTCATAATAATAGCAACCCGCCATGGAACTTGCGCCCTTGCGTTTAAAGGGAATGTTGGATCGCGTTCTGATTGGTTTATTTGACGCTACGCCCAAACCACACCTATGAATAATGAACCTACTTCAGACCAACCTCTTATTGATTTGCGCCCGGCGCAAGAGTTATTTCTCCCGCCGGGAAAATAGCAACAGCGCCCAAGATCCGCCCACAAACTCATTGCGCGTTGCGCTTCGCACTTGCGTTTCAGATCATTAAAATAGGGCCCCAAATGTGTTTGTCTAAAAGATGGTGGACATATCTTTAGGATATTTTTTGTGTGTTTAGGATATTACATACATACATATGGAAATTACAATTACATACATATGTTGTCACGGTGATCCGTGTCATGTTTTGTTTGTCTCTCCGATTACGTCACCTGGACATTCACGGACTGATTCATCACACCTGTTCCCTGTTAAGTGTTGTGTATTTATACTGCTGTCTGTTTCTCACCTGTGGCCGGATCATTGTCATTGTCATTACGTTCATGTCTGTTCCTGTGTTCCATGTACTGCGTGTTCCTGTGTTATGGTTTTACTCCTCGTGTTTTGTTTCTGTTCATTTTATATTAAATGTTATTTATTTCATGGTGAACCCTGCACTTGCGTCCTGATTCCTGTACCCAGTCATGACAGAATGATCCGGCCCGACTGGACGCAGCGGGTTCACGGAGGGCGGCTCCCCCAGGAGTTTCGTCGAGGGGGAGTAGTGACATCGGGGTTCATTCCCCATCAGCCCCGATGTCTCTTGGGGACCACCGTGAGCAATCGCTCGCTCCTGCGAGCATGCGGGAGGAGGATCGGCCCAGGCGGTCCCCCAACGGTTGAGTCGTCGTCGACGGTCCCTCTGAGAACCACCATCCTGCTCGCAGGGGGATACGGAACGGACCACGCCCGATCATTTCCCCGGGGTGGCTACCGTGAGAGGGTCTCCGTTTCCGCGAGGGGATGGGAGATGACTTCCGGGGGCAGCTGATCGTCGGCGATTCCCAGGAGGGGGGTAATTCGTCTGCCTCGGTCCTCGGAGCGATCGCTCCGGTTCTCCTGGCGCAGTCCGGCCTACCGTTCCTGTTGGTCTCATCCCGGCGGCTGCCGGCTTCGCCAGGGTCCCCAAGCCCTCCACCCCTCCCTTGGACTCTCGCTACCAGACTTTTGTGTTTGTTTTGTTTAGGTGAGTGTCTGGTAGCCACTCTTAGAGGGAGGGGTCATGTCACGGTGATCCGTGTCATGTTTTGTTTGTCTCTCCGATTACGTCACCTGGACATTCACGGACTGATTCATCACACCTGTTCCCTGTTAAGTGTTGTGTATTTATACTGCTGTCTGTTTCTCACCTGTGGCCGGATCATTGTCATTGTCATTACGTTCATGTCTGTTCCTGTGTTCCATGTACTGCGTGTTCCTGTGTTATGGTTTTACTCCTCGTGTTTTGTTTCTGTTCATTTTATATTAAATGTTATTTATTTCATGGTGAACCCTGCACTTGCGTCCTGATTCCTGTACCCAGTCATGACATATGTTAAGGATTTGTAAATTCATGTCCATAGAACTTTTATGAGTAAAAGTAACCTTGATTCTTGCTGTAGCAAGACGACATAATTTTCTAAACGGCAGATAAAATGGCTTTTAGCCATGAACAAAAAGGGTTAACATCTTTGGCATAGACCACATGGAAACATGAGAACAGGCTACACAGCAATCTAAAGGAATTCTGGGTAATGAATCATTGCCTACAGGCTCACAGGGTGGCCTATCATCTGCCATAGAAATATAGAGCGAGTAAAATGAACTAAATCCATGTTTAGATTTGACTTACAAAATCCTGTTGACCCCAAAAGTTTTCTCACATCTCCATCTCACATCCAGAAATTTAAATGTCTGGTGAAGTTTTTATATTTGCTTTCTTAACTAAATACTAATCATTAGTTGCTGTGGCAACTTCACGAAATTGTCAGGTCAAATTAATTTTAAGAGGTGGTTTCCCGCAAAGGGATTAGGTTAAACTATGACTAGGCCTTAGTTTAATTAGGAATTTTAACTAGTTTTAAAGGCGGAGTCCATGATGTTTGAAAGCCAATGTTGATATTTGAAATCACCTAAACAAACACGCCCCTATCCCAATAGAATCTGGACCTTCTGTTGATAGACCCGCCCCACACATACGCAACCCGGCATTTGATTTGATTTGATTGGCTATAAGTGTGTTTTGGTAGTCGGCCCGTCTCCTTTTCCAAACCGTTTTTCAAACATCGTGGACTCCGCCTTTAACAAACATGCCTTACTAAAACTTACTTGTGTGCATTTTGATTCAAAACAAAGGACACTGATATATTTTAAGATATGTCAGTGCGAGTTGTTTTCAGTTTGGGCAGCTATTAAATTTATTTTAGTCTAGGACTAGTCTAATCCCTAACCAGGAAACCGCCCCTTAAACACATATCACTTTACCTTTAGAGCACCAGTTACATGTGTAGGCCGACCGCATTCGTACCTCACAATAGATGCCAGAGATTTATATGAGATAATTACACGACTGTCTTCCAGCTCCTGAGAAGATCAATTCATTCAATCAATTCCATTTTATAAGAGGATATCTGAGATTACAGGCATGTGGGCAGGGTTCAATAAAGCTCTTAATAGGTCACTAAAATGTATGTAAGAGGTTTAAACCATGCCACAATCCTATACCAGCAAACTGACATCTGTTAACAAGTGAGCAAACCAGAAATGAGCGATAAAGCCATGAAAAGATCAGCTGGCAATTTTTTGGCAATTAATGTTTACCCTAATAGCCGTTATTGGCAGACGCAAGACAAATCGATAGTTTGCCACACACCTCAGCAAAGATCAATATTTATTGGGCTCAGATCCAATGTTTAGTCCAAGGGCAACAGAGTGCGGTTTCAGGCCCACGAAAATTTGTAACATGCAATGTCAAACAAGCAATTACCCATAAAAACAACTCTCTCACAGACTTATTTATTGAATAACAAAAATAGACCCCGAGGGCCATTATAGCAAAGAAGGCTATCTGGTTTGCAAACACTGCCCGCAGGCTCTGTGGCTATCTTTTATTGACTGGCCCTCATATGCATTTTTAAGAAGACCCACTGGGGTCAGGATTTGTTTACATTCTGTTGACTGGTAGCACATAATAGATAGACACACGGTCTGTAATTGATGAATGTGGTCTTATTGCCCACAATAAAGAAAAGTTACAAAAGAGATCGTCTCGGTTACGGATGTAACCCTCGTTCCCTGAAGGAGGGAACGGAGACGTCACGTCTTGACCGACGAATTGGGAACTCGCTTAGAGAGACCAATCTGCTTCGAATACTACTAAAACGCCAATGAACTTGGCATTGAGATATTTGCATAATGCTGGCGCCGCCCCGCCAGGTGCGTATATAAGCAGCAGGTGCAAATAAGGAAATTAGCTTCTTTTTCGCTGAGAAAGCCGGAAAGTGTGACCGGCCGTAACAGCAGGTGGCAGCACCTGTGGCGACGGGACGTGACGTCTCCGTTCCCTCCTTCAGGGAACGAGGGTTACATCCGTAACCGAGACGTTCCCTTTCAGTCGGTCACTACGACGTCACGTCGTGACCGACGAATTGGGAATCCCTATCAAAACGCCACTAGGGGCTGACCTCTTCCAGTGACTGCATAAAAGCCCTCCGGTTCCACTTAAGGAGGAGGAGGTAGGTTTTAAGGCAGAAGGCCGGGCACTAGATGTTCCTTTAACCCCACAGAAGTGCCAGCGACTGGGAAGCGCCCTACCTGAGCGGGATAGGAACGCTGCGGAAGCCACCACCCGTCTTAAGGGCTAATGGTGGGCGAAAGTCAACCGTAGTTGAGGAATAAAGACAGCCGTGGCTGTGTAAGCAAAGCAGTGCTCTGCTAAGGGAAACGTGGGCTGGTAGGATTAACCCCACGGAAAAATACTCACAAAGGAACCCGGTGGGACACAATGTGGAGCCCGAGCCAACACGTAGGTTCGCGAGGATGCAGCTATTGAAGGCTGACAGCCAATGCTCCGCAACAAAGGCTGCCAGGGCAGCGGAGGAAGAACAATTCAAACCATTACGCATTTTTGTTCTGAAGGCCTTCCATACTGACACAGTTATGAAGCATCAGTTGGAGGCTGCAAGCCGACCTGCGAGACTGTTCTCCGTGCCCTCCCTGGTGAGGAAAGAACACGAGAGGATACAGGCTCGATACGAACACTGTAAAATCTAATGAACGTATTAGGTGTCGCCCAACCAGCAGCTCTACAGATGTCTGTTAGCGAGGAACCACGAGCTAGAGCCCAAGATGAGGCAACGCTCCGTGTGGAGTGCGCTCTCAAATTAAAGGTGCAAGGAATACCCTGAAGATTATAAGCCAGGGCGATAGTATCAACTATCCAATGAGACATCCTCTGCTTAGTGACAGCTTTCCCTTTCTGCTGGCCACCATAACAAACAAAGAGCTGGTCTGAGGTCCTGAGGCTTTGCGTGCGATCCACGTAGAGTCGCAGTGCGCGTACGGGGCACAACAAAGCCATGGTTGGGTCTGCGTCCTCCGGAGGCAGCGCTTGCAAGCTCACCACTTGATCTCTGAAAGGAGTAGTGGGAACTTTGGGCACGTAGCCTGGTCTGGGCCTCAATGTTACGCTTGAGGCAGCAGGACCAAACTGAAGGCACGAGTCGTCAACAGAGAATGCATGTAAATCCCCTACTCTCTTCACTGAGGCCAATGCTAGCAGGGTCAGAGCTTTCATTGA
Source organism: Paramisgurnus dabryanus (assembly GCF_030506205.2). Taxonomy (NCBI): domain Eukaryota; kingdom Metazoa; phylum Chordata; class Actinopteri; order Cypriniformes; family Cobitidae; genus Paramisgurnus; species Paramisgurnus dabryanus. The sequence goes on from NC_133353.1 coordinate 26,467,701, forward strand.
TAAAAGCTTCAGACTCACAGACTGCAAAGGCTCGAACGGGGGGGCCTGAAGGGCTTTCAGCACCATGGACAGGTCCCAGGGAGGAATAGAAGGAGGGCGCGAGGGGTTTAGCCTACGAGCGCCTCTTAAAAATCTAATAACCAAATCATGCTGGCCAACTGATCTGCCGTTAATAAGTGAGTGATGAGCAGAAATAGCAGCGATATCAACTTTAATGGTGGAGGGTGACAGCCTACCGTCTAACCTATATTGAAGATATAAAAGCACGATGTTAATAGGGCATTCTCTGGGGTCCTCGCGTTGCGAAGAGCACCAGGTGACGAAAAGGTTCCATTTAAACGCGTAAGCCCGTCTCGTAGACGGAGCTCGTGCCGCGTTGATTGTGTTAGATACCGCTTGCGGTAAATCACCTAAACCTTGCGCGCGCTCAACGACCACACATGGAGATCCCACAGGTCGGGGCGCGGGTGCCATAATGTGCCCCCTCCTTGAGAAAGAAGGTCCTTCCTCAGGGGAATCCGCCAGGGAGGGGCTGTCGCGAGGAGCATTAACTCTGGAAACCAATTCTTACTCGTCCAATATGGGGCAATCAGTAAAAGGCTCTCCTCGTCCTGCCTGACTTTGCACAGAGTCTGCGCGATTAAGCTCACTGGGGGGAATGCGTATTTGCGCATCCCCCGAGGCCAGCTGTGTGCCAATGCGTCCACGCCGAGGCTGCCCTCGGTTAGTGAATAAAATAGGCGACAGTGGGTATCGTCCGGCGACGCAAACAGGTCTATCTGCGCACGACCGAACTTCTTCCAAATTAGCTGGACCGTCTGGGGGTGGAGTCGCCATTCGCCGGGGCGCGCAGCTCGAGAAAGCGCGTCCGCTGCTGTATTGAGCGAGCCCGGAATGTGAATGGCACGAAGGGACCTCAGATGCTTCTGACTCCAAAGGAGGAGATGACGAGCGAGATGCGACAGGTGACGGGAGCGCAAACCGCCTTGACGGTTGATATACGCAACGGTCGCAGTGTTGTCGGTGCGTACTAGTACATCCTTCCCTCGCAGCTCCGTAGCGAAGCGTACAAGTCCCAGATATACTGCCCACAACTCTCGGCAATTGATATGCCAGTGCAACTGGGGTGCTGTCCACACCCCCGAAGCCGTAAGCTCGTCGTACGTGGCACCCCAGCCCGTGTCGGACGCATCTGTATGTACAACAGCATGCCGAGCGATCTGTCTCATGGACACACCGGACCTGAGAAACGCGGGGTCCGACCACGGGGGGAATGTTAGGCGACACGCAGGTGTAATGGTTACACGATGGATGCCGGCGCGCCACGCTCTCCTCGGGACTCGATCGTGAAGCCAACGCTGAAGCGGTCTCATATGGAGCAACCCGAGCGGTGTCACGGCCGCTGCTGCTGCCATATGCCCCAGGAGCTTTTGAAATTGTTTCAGCGGGACCGCATTCTTCCCTCGGAATGAACCGAGGCAAGTCAGAATTGACTGGACGCGCTCTTCTGTCAAACGCGCCGATAAATCGATCGAGTCCAGTTCCATCCCGAGAAAAGAGATCCTCTGCGTGGGGCAGAGTTTGCTCTTTTCCCAGTTGACCCGAAGACCCAAACGGGCGAGATGCCGAAGCGTTAAATCTCTGTGTTCGCAAAGCGTCCGTCGAGAATGCGCTATTATAAGCCAATCGTCGAGGTAAGCCAATATGCGAACGCCGCTCTCTCTGAGGGGTTTTAACGCCGCCTCCACTACTTTCGTGAACACACGGGGAGAGAGGGATAGCCCGAACGGTAAAACTTTGTACTGGTATGCCCGTCCCTCGAATGCAAACCGGAGAAACGGTTTGTGACGAGGGAGAATGGACACATGAAAGTACGCGTCTTTCAGGTCTATAGCCGCAAACCAATCTTGGGGGCGAATTGAATTGAATATTTGCTTCGGTGTTATCATCCTGAAAGACCTCCTCTGCAGAGATTTGTTCAGAACGCGCAAATCCAAGATCGGTCGTAACCCCCCGCCCTTTTTGGGTACTATAAAATACGGGCTGTAGAAGCCCGATCTCATCTCGGTTGGAGGGACCGGCTCGATCGCGTCCTTCGCCAGCAGGACTTCGACCTCTGCACGCAGTACATGTGCATCGGACGCTTTCACCGTGGTGAAACGAATGCCCGAGAATTTGGGTGTGTGCCGGTTGAATTGTATTTCGTAACCGAGGCGGACAGTGCGTAAAACCCAACGAGACGGGCTGGGAAGCTGAAGCCAAGCCCCCAGGGACCGTACGAGGGGAATTAACGGCACTACCGGGGTACCCGCGGGGGGGCGGCGGAGCGGGACAGGTGGTACTGCCGGTACGTCTGCTGGGACAGCATAAGTATCTACAGTATGTGTGTGTGTGACACTGACCTGAGCCCGCTGAGGGTGACGGTCGTCTGGTCTCCTCAGCGGAGAGCACAGACTCCGATGAGGGTGCTGGTGGTCCCGTCTCCTCAGCGGAGAGCTGGAACTCCTCAGAACACCCGCTGGCGATAGAGGAGAGGGAGGAAGAGCATGTGAATGCCCGCTCACATCTCTCTCGATCCTCTGAAGACCTGGAGAAGGAATAGGAATGCACTCTTTTTGTGGTTTTGTGGGTGCCGGCTGAGAAGCCGGCGGAACAAAAACAAAATGAAACCAAGGATTCTCCATCCGGCCCTCTACCGGTGGAGGGAGCGATGCCGTCACCGTCTCCCGAAGAGTGATCCCATCCGATTCCAGGTCGCCCGTCTCAGGGCCGCTTCGATTTCCGTTTACCACGGGAAGCGGGTGGGGCGGGCGGGGCGGGCTGCCGACGGCTGTTCCCCCTCCGTGGCCTGGAAGATGTTCTAGTGGGGGGGGTGGAGGCAGCCGCTGCAGGGCGCCCTCGGCGAGGAGCAGACGGGCCCGCCGGCGCTGGAGGGCGAGATGCAGGTCGCTTGCGCCGGGGCATGATCTGAGCGATCGCCTCTGTCTGCTTCTGGGCGGCGGAGAACTGCTGGGCGAAGGACTCCACCGACTCACCGAAAAGGCCAGCCTGCGACACTGGAGCGTCCAAGAACTTGTTCTTCTCCGCATCCGACATGTCAGCCAGACATAGCCATAAGTGGCGTTCCTGGACCACCATCGTGGACATGGCACGACCAATCGCCTGCGCTGTCACCTTCGTAGCGCGAAGAGCCAGGTCAGTGGCAGCCCGGAGCTCTGAAAGGACAGGCGAGTCGTGTCCTCCCTCGTGCAGATCCCTCAAGGCTTTGGCTTGGTGAACCTGCAGCAACGCCATTGCGTGCAGGGCTGAGGCCGCCTCTCCACATGCCTGGTGGGCAGCGCCCGTTAAACCGGAGGACTGTCTGCAGGCACGAGAGGGGAGGGTTGGGCGGTCCTTCCAAGAGGGAGCGTGTGCCGGACACAGCTGCATCGCGACAGCACGCTCCACGGGAGGGATCCCCGTATAACCCTTAGCGGCTCCGCTGGTAAGGGAGGTGAGGGGGGAGGGCTGAAACGGCCGTAATCTCGGGGAAAACGGCGACTTCCAGGTTCTAGTCAGCTCCTCGTGCACCTCGGGGAAGAAAGGCACCGGTGGAGAGGGTTGTGAAACCCGGGCAGCTCCAAAGAACCAATCATCCAGGCGGGACGGTCCGGGCTGAGGGGGGGAACCCACTCTAACCCTACGGTCTCCGCCGCTCGAGCGAGCACGGCCACCATCTCTGGATCGAACTCCGGCGTCCCAACCCGACCAGAGGGACGAAGGGCGTCGGGGTCCACGTCAGGGGGAGGAGGCCCACCCTCGGATGCTGCGGCGTCGGTGGACCCGGAGGGCGGCACGATGGATTCTAGAGACATCGTAGAACACGACGCTGAAGTCTCCATCGGCACATCAACCGGCTGTGGATGAGGAGGCTGAGAGCCTGAGGACGAATCCCCCGCTCGGCTCAGCACAGTGATGCGCAGGTCGTCCTTTGAGAGCTTCACAGCCGCACCGTGGCGGCGTTCAGCACTCGCATGACGAGGGTTGCGTTTTTCCCGGAGGAAAGACAACCGTCTGCGCAAATCCACAAGGGACATGTTCTCGCAGTGAGAACACTTACCCCCAGCGAACGCTGCCTCTGCGTGCTCGATGCCCAAACACGAAAGACAACGCTCGTGACCGTCCTTCGGACCCATGTATTTGCCGCACCCAAGATCGCACGGACGAAAAGCCATCCTGAAAAGGACGCTGATGTCCGGATATACGAGAGAGTGGCTGCCTTTAACAAGGCACAAAGCTCTCTCGTATCACTCTTTTAGGGAAATTCACTCAGATGCTCAGTTGATGATGCGCACAGGGAAGGCAACGCACACACTACTCAAAACAACAAAACAGGTGTAGAGCCGTGGAATTAAGCGAGGCGTCCGCTGTGGTACTGCTAGTCCAACCAACTTCAGCAATCGAATCCCACCAGAGTAAAGTAGCTTCTCAGTAGCAGATACTGCCGGCTTTCGAAGCGATAAAAAGCTAATTTCCTTATTTGCACCTGCTGCTTATATACGCACCTGGCGGGGCGGCGCCAGCATTATGCAAATATCTCAATGCCAAGTTCATTGGCGTTTTAGTAGTATTCGAAGCAGATTGGTCTCTCTAAGCGAGTTCCCAATTCGTCGGTCACGACGTGACGTCGTAGTGACCGACTGAAAGGGAACTATTTAACATCTTAATTGTTTCTTCAAGACAGCAATGAGATTGCTTTTTACATTATCCTCCTGAGTGTTGCGTTATCTGTAGAGTTTCACAAATGTCTCAACTGTGCTCAGATTTGCATGTATTGTTGGTTAGGTGACAGTAACAGGCAAAATATACAAAAGATAAACAAAGTTTGAAGGACAAGCCACCATTAAATGAAACTCTATCCTGATTTCACAAACACAGATGATAATCTGAGACAGAAGACCACAAATATCTAAACCTTCAGAGTCAGCATTTGTTAAATAATATACAGGCTCAAATAATTACGTTAATTATTAAATATAAATATATGGAGGGTTACAGATTGTTATTTATCCATCAAACATGTGTGAAACGTAGGCATCCCACCATTGAATTATTTGTTTTTATTTGAGGTTTGATTGATTTATAACTTCAAGTTAAGACTCGAGCTTTGCTGGTAAACCTAAAAGAGTTGGCTAAATCTAACTGCATGAGAAGCTTTAATACAAACTCATTTTTCTCAATGAAGGCATGAAATCAATTTTTTATTTAGGTGGAGATATTTGGTCTGAATGTTGATTAGGTATTGACAATAAAACCTTTTCTCTATCTTGTTTATGTTGTCTAACAGTCCAAACACATTTTATGATAAATCCGTCATATGCTTGAAAATTCCTGAACGGCGAATGAAGATATTTTGTAAAATTGCAGTCAGTTAGTTTAAAGCTGTTTATTGCTTGCTTATTGTGAATCTGAATCATTATTCATCATCATTCTGTATTTCTTTCGAGAAGCCAGTCATAGGCTTTGGTGTATATCAAAGGCAGGGGTGTCCAATCAAACTTTTGTGCAGTGTCGGCCGGTGACTTCTTTTTTCGAGGGCGCTTGATGCGAAGTTCGTCACAACATGTATGTAGCCCATCATGTGTGTGGTTCCTTTTTTCAAAATATGTGTTCAGTCACGAGCCGCCACTGCTTTTGGGGCACTGATTTTTCTGTCAGTTGGTGGAAGCTGCATGATATGTCCTCAGACATTTATGAACAAAACTATTCAAAGTCAAATAATATGGCTACGTTTAAAGGCACATTGTGTAACCTTTAGTAGGATCTCTTGACAGAAATGCAATATAATATACAAACACAATACAAGTGGCGGCTTGTGACTGCTCATCCGAGGGGAGCAAATTCAAAATATGTGTTCAGAGTGTCATGTGTGTTGCTCCTTTTTTTAAATATGTGTTTGTTGCGTCATGTGAACCATGTGCATCACGTGTTTTGTCAAAATAAGTGCCTGCTGCACACGCGTCAAAACCGTTTATGATAAAAGAGACGCTCACGTTCACAAAATCCATGCAAGAGACTCCCTTAACAGTAAACTCTGATTACGCATGAGTTTATGCGAGTATCTGGCAAACGCGAGCGTCTCTTTTATCATAAACCCTTTAGACGCGTGTGCAGCAGGCACTTATTTTGACAAGACACGTAATGCACAAAGGATCACTCGACGCGCAGAACAAATCTTTTGAAATTACGGACCACACACGACGGGCTACATACATGTTGTGACGAACTTCGCATCGAGCGCCCTCGAAAAAAGAAGTCACCGGCCATCACTGGTAAAAAAAAATTCTATACCAAGAAAGGGACAAGATGAAAACCACTGCTTTTTCTGTTACAAACTTTCACATAGCATCTTTAGGTTATAATAACATTAACAATTCAAAACATAATTTGATTTTCAAAGATTTATTATAATAATAACTGATTATTTTTTCCTCAAAATGCAATAAGTTTTTTTTCAGAACGCTATAAATCTATTGAATCAATATAAAAGTTATTTTTTAAGTAACAAAGTAAGTTGAGTAAGTTGACAGAATGTCCAAAATGACATTTCCCTTACATTCAACTTCCAAATGTGCATTCATCATGGCATGTTATATTAATTTAGTTGACTAGTGGTATACACTGAAGAAAAATAAACATTAATGGCATTAATCAAAACACTTACTTCGTCATATAAAGTACACTGTCATTGCTGCTGTCATCCTTGGGAAATCGTCCCTGAACTTTTTTGACAGCGATCAGCTGTAAAATGTTTTGGTCCTGCTCGATTTTCGTTGACTTTGAGTAAAATAATGGAAAGTTTTTCATAAGATCCCCTGGGGTCAATGTGTTAGCATGACAGAAGCTTGATGCTGTCGTGTGAGAACAAACAACAGCCGGCATTTTTCCTTCGCCTGAATACCTCTCACAGAAATTATTCGATTTTGATGGCTTGTGTTTCTTCCCCACCACAGAACACCACCACAGGTTTATCAATGTTATCGTTTTTATTGCCTTAGATTAAGCTGTTTTTATCTACATACACCATGGGTCCCCTTACATGGAAGTCACCATTTCACACTGCAATGTTTGTACAGTTGCCCTAAATGAACTGTTCTGTAGAGCATGTTTTTTCACTGCGTTGTCTTACATGATGACATATTTATCCTGTGGCAGATACTGTAGCTTCTCTATACGTTTTGAAAGGGAGGGGTGAGCTGTGGATAGTGGACCTTTAAATACAGAATCATTTATACAGCATAATCCTTTTTATTGTAGTCAGGTTCATATTTGACTGATTTGTGCAACCTGAAAGGTGCCAAAGCCAATTGTTGCTGTGTGAGTCTGTTTAGCAGAGGCTTGGCTAACTGGTCTATGCGAATGAGAAACTAATCTTTATTTAAAGAGAGAAACGCACAAAAAAAAACAAAAAAAAAAAAACGTGTATTTCTCAGGCTCCAAGGGCCTGTGATGTTATTTGTAACATATTGTGATGTTACAAACCACTCATATATTTTTCTTGCGTGAATAATAATTACTTGCTTTTCAGCTGTAATTTAGAGAGTGAGTTATGGGATGGATGTACACTTAAAAGACGCACTTGCTTGGCAGAGCAAACACATCTTAATGAATGCAAGATGCTTGCTATTTTTACTTACTGTTCCCTCGTGCTATATACGTTGGGAATGCTTTGATTTTAGCGCAAACAGAACCGTTTGTTTAAGTCTGAACATTTGAAGTTCTTTACTGAAAATGAAAGTTTTTGATCTGATGAAGCCCTGCTTGCATGGCATTCTGCATGTTTGCATGCGACGTGCCTGCATGAACTAAAAGCCCTTTGTGAGTAGTTAAAATGTTATGCAGGGATCTCTATATATATATCTATATGCGTGGCTGGCTGGCTCAGGTTTTTTGGTTGGCATGAATTTACTGAAGCACATGGGTACCACATTTAATCCATCTCTCTACTACTGTTCATTTATATCAACAGTGACCATCTACTGAAGATCTGCACACTATGCTAAACACTCCCAGACAGTAATTCGGTGTCTTTTTTAACTTTAAGAAAAAAGTTTCTATTATATTATTCAGTTTTGAGATGATCCACACCTTTTGGGGATTGTACTGAAATAGATCAGAACGTATGGATGACCCTCATGACCAACGCTCTGGTGTTTCTTTTATCCACACCATGGTCCATTCGAGAATTTACCTTTGCATTCTCAGCAAATATAGTGCATACAGACTGTACAGACCTAGCTGTATGTCCAACGTAAGCACTTTTCAACAGGCAGACCTCTGGGACAGTTCAATACCGTGATATGAAAATATCATACCTCATTTCAAGATTTGCAGTTGACCAGCTAAGAGAAAATGCAAAAAATGCTTACTTAATTTGAAGTAAGCTGGAGTTCGGTACTCAGGTTGCACCCTGGGGAAAATGGTGTATAGGGGGTAATAAATGCATACTACTTTTAAAGTTGGGCTAATGTTCCTCATAGGATCTTCATCCTAAAGCTCCTAATGGAGATATGTCTAATGTTAATGTCAATACTGATCACAGTTCAGAGAATTGGTGGAACAGAACGGCCTCTGTTACTCTACAAAGTGTTTTCATTTATTTTAATTACCTTTCTTACTCCATTTATGAATCTATGTGTGTCTGGTTCTGTCTGGTCCCCCCCCCTCTCTCTCTGATTCTCCCTCAATCCTTTTACAAAAAAAGTCCTGACTCAGACAGTCATTTTTTTTTTACATTATACAACTCTAAGAAAAAGCTTTTTAATATGCGTATATCCATATGAGAGTATAATACCTTGCCAGGAAATGCATTTCCTTTGTGCAGACACGGTCTAATTAGCAATCAGCTTAAGGTTTTGACTAGCAGAGAGGTTAATCGCTCAATACACAATCAACCTGCAGGAGAGAAGCAGCATGTATTCCCATTAATGTCCAGCGGTGGCCTGCCTGATCACTTCCACCTTCACTTCCTCTGTGTGCGTCTAGCTATCACCATATATTGATTTTACTCCCTTCTAATTGAGCTCATGTTCATTACAAGCAATTAAAACCATGAATGATGTATTAGTACAGTCACATTTATTGTAATCTATTTGCTTTCAGTATTTGTCTTTATATGCTACAGCACAACAACCAGATTACAGTTATCCATTTGGCAGACACTTTTATCCAAAGCGACTTACTGTACATGCCAACTATAAATTTAATTGGTTCGTAGGTTTCCTGGAAATCGAACCCATGACCTTTTTGCAATGTTTATGCATTGCTCTGCCAACTGAGGTACAGAAACTTGCTATCCAGATCTATACTGTAGTTTTTGTCAAAACCCAACAAAAACGCATTGCAATTTGTGACTATTCACAAGGTGGCTAATCTCATTTATACTTTTTATACAATCTACTTTCACCCCATTGACGCTTGGTTTAAGGGTGGGGATCATTATCGCTTTTTCTAATAATTTTAAGTTTTTTTGTACTATTCACATTGAACAAATTTATATAAATTAACTAAAGCGATCTCATAGTAATTTGTGCATACTTTACGAGGTGGCTAATTCGCATTAACTCTTTCCCTGCCATTGACGAGTTATCTTGTCAATTAAGAGAAAACATGTTCATAAAAACATATTTCCAGGAAGGCATTTGAAAATCACAAAAAATGCTGGCGGGCAACTTTTCAAAAAATGGCTGACGGGGAATGACTTAATTCGTATGACCACATTTGTACATTTGTGTATGATTTGCCCCAGTGATGTTGGGGTTAGGGGTGGGGTATTATTATTTTTTTGTGATAATCGTACATTTTATCCCAGTGGGAAACGGCCATGTGCGGGGAATGTTATTGGTCAAGGCTGATCAAGTTAATGGGGAATAAATGGAGGCCAAGAGATCACAAATTTAGTGTAAACAACTTTGTATTTGTACGTCTTTTGATTTCATTTCTAGTGGAAAAATATGTATTGTAGTTTTGAAATATAGGATTCGTTATCGCGCTTTTCCATTTCATGGTTCCCCATGGTTTGGTTTGGTTAGCTTTTCCATCGAGTTGAGTAAAACTTCGGAGTAGGAGGGATTATAGGCGTGTCGTTATATTTGCACTGCCTACTGCTGTGACATCATACAAGTGAGAGCGTTGTTGTATATTCCCATACATTCATTTATTTCTCAATCCACCACAAAATTGAAGTTGACCACCACAAATAGATGTTTGCACATTGCTTTTATCAATACCTCTGTCTTGCATTACAGTTTCTGTACAACACGCTCAGCTGAGCCTCATTTAAGTTGCATTTAAGCATATATATGCGAATGTGCCGCCACAAACTGCAAGTCTGGAAAAAAACTGTTATGGTGTTCCTGATTCTCAACCTGTGGATGTTTTTCATCGCTAAAAGGGAGTTTGGGAACTTACAGCAAAGCACAGATGACAACATGTTTACTCGAGACAGCGCAAGCTAGCATAAAGGTAAAGCTAATCTTTTACATTATAGCGATAACGCTGGTAGTGACGATTATCTCAGACCAATCAGTGATCTACAGTGTTTGGTATCAGCTCAGGTTGGTTGGAACCCCAACCCCCAACTACGTACTGCACCCAGTGGAAAAGCCCCCAAAAGTAAACTGACCTGACCCAAACCGTGAGGTACTTTGCAATGGCAATTTTTTCAAAAGACGGTCTCTGTTTTTATATTTCAAACAGAATTCCATACGCTGCCTATATGAAACCTGTCCGAATTTGCCTCTGAAGTCATTGCCACATAAGGAAACGAGGCAACAGTTGATGCTTTTAACTAGACACATTCAAATGTGATATATTGATTGCTAAATACACTCAAAATATGAATTGTTGTCCCGCACAAATATCATTTGGCTTCAAAATACATATTTACACAACAGATTTATATGGATTCCTTTGTGATGTTGGATATGATTTAATGAAACTGCAACTATTCAATGCTGATACAAAAGTAGACAGCGACAGTATATTATTTAATATAAATCTAAATGTGTTTAGCTAAAAAGTAATACAGTATACAGGAAGTAATATACACCTAGGATGGCATTAAGTTGAGTAATGTATGAGGTATTTTGGGGGTCCTTTGACTCTGACCACAACCAAAATAAATGAAATAAACTTATTGAGCAGTGTGTTACAGCCCTGGTCAACCGAGTACTATTCCAGGGACTCAACCTGGTTTAAGTCATGTGCACTCTGAATCTGTTTGGGTTATGAGCTGTGAGTGTGCATACACAGTCTTTCCTTCTCAGACTCATGTGACTTTCCCTTTGATCCACTATGAGGTTCAACAGAGCGGTGCTTTCACCTTTTACCCTGCCTTCGCCCACGCTCAGTGAAGGCCTGTCCGTGAGCTGTATTAATGCGAGGAAATGAAGATTTTGTGAACCCTGACTTTGTCAGGGGTTACCCAGTAAGGATATTCATTAACCTATCAAAGTGAGTGAGTCTTGTTCAGACCGCTTTTAAATGCACTCGTCTGTGTGGATCCTAATGTTTCCTTGGCCTTGTGCCTCTGCTGCAAATGTTACGGCTGGGAGCTGCATTCGTACAGACTTCATATTCGTGTGTTCAGAGAAGCAGTCGGATAAGAAAAATTGGATCTCATGCTTTACAGTTTAAAACCTTGGTCTCCAGGACCATTTTGATGAGGTGAATGACAGGTTCAGGCTTGTGAAGGTCTTCCAGCTTAACACACAGCCCTATATCTGTCTCGGCCAGAATGTGACGTTTATTTCCTGAAATTGAGTTTATTAATCTGCCATCTGATAAAATTACTGTTATTGGGCCAGCTCTTTTTTTCTTGTAGAATGAATTATTCCTTTCCAAATGTACTTACCATTTAATCCCACTACCCTGACCCGAATTATCGAATGAGTTCCACGAGGATGCCGTCCCCTAGAGTGATTTATGATTTCCTCTGAGAAGTACAAAGGTGGAGATGCAACAGTTTTGTGTCTTTAAAGGTGGTTGGAGGCATGAAGCATTTATTTTCCAGTCACGTTTTGCAGATTTCTTCTGTCATGCAGAGAGAGAGGGTCCCGGTGGGAAACTGCATGCTGCTTTTCAAAGGGTGATCAGTCAAATTAAAAAGAAGAAAAGCCATCTCTCTTTTTGCACGAATCTCTGTGTTAATTGAAGCAGCATAGCTTTGTCTAGTTTTTGATTTTACGTGTAAACAGTGTTATATGCATGGATCTAGCACCTGAAAGAAGCAGTGACCCGTGCACTGAATGGGATTAGGAGGTGATCTGCTCCACAGAAATCCATACCATTATTTAACCTCTGCTCCCAATGCCAGAATGATCTTAATCTGCACCAGACGGTTTGAGACTGAACAGTATTTGTTTAGCATTTCTTATTAACTTTGTGTAATTGACATCTTTAAATAATCTGCAAACAGTGAGTTTATGCTAAAATAATCCTACTCATAGAAAAATTGCAAATGTTTCTCTTTGGAAGCAATGTGGAGAGCACATGGAGACTTGCTTATGTCTACTGGTTCTCAGATACTTCTCATGAAAAACATGCCCTGGTATTCTCATGGGTCACAGGTCTATCCATCTTCTTTCTTTTAAGGAGTTTTTTAACGGAAACATCTGAGGACAAGATGATATTTATGGCCACGTTTACACGACAAAGCATGCCCAACCAAAAATAAGAAACTTTTTATGCGTTTTTGGCTGTTTGTTTAGACGACAACATCATCATTGCGCCTGCTGCACCCATGGTACGGCAGCAAAAGGTAAATCATTCAAAAATGTGTGAATATGGTCATACGAATTAGCCACCTTGTAAAATATATTCCAATTGCCTTAAGATAGCATTGGATTGGCAGCAGTGTGTCGTTTCAAGCAACACCATTGCTATGTCTGTTTAAAGCGTCTGGGCATGACTGTCCATTATTTCATCTCCACTAGGATGCACATGATAATTAAAGCACATAGGCAGGGGCAGGAAGTCCACATCAGTCTTAAGTAATGCCCCATTCCTCCCCCTCAGAGCCCACCTCTGGCTGTGGGAATTTCCTTTTGTCACACTCTGCTTGCCAGGTAAACAAGACTGAATGGGAAGAGCAGGAAACCAGCTAAAGGAGGGGTAAATGAAGCACAGGGGAAGTGAATAGATTTCACACTCACCAGGCTAACACGGTACTTGGCTAACGAATCAGCAACTATTCCCCAGGAACCGGTCAGAGTCACTATGGATCAATGGGCTGGGAATGCATGGAAATGTATTGCTCCAGATTTTAAAGGATCCTTGATTTAGATGATAACGGAAAGTCACAGACGATTAATTTAAACTACAAAACACAGTAACTGGGAATAAGCATGGCAAATATACAAGTTTTAGATGGTGAAATAAAAAAATGTGTGAGAAATGAGAATAAGGGTTTTTTTCATAGTGAAGCTATAGCTCACGTGTCTTTAAATTCTTTCTGTAATGCTTCTTCAGTTATGTTCCAAATAGTTATACATAAAAAATAGAAACAAATTTCGACTATAGCAATAAATGAAATGTAGTCCAGAAAAGAAATATTTTATATTCAAATCTTTAAATGAGACATATCATGCTAAATCCACTTTCTTAGCTCTTAAATGCATTTTGTTGTATATTTGTAGTGTTTAGAAGCACATAAAAGTTGAAATTAGTCTCTTCAGGTGCTTTGTTGATATCTTTATATTCTGTTTTGGTCATATTTTCCAACCTGTTCTGATTTTTCTATTATCTATTACGTTTTTTGAACAATTACGTCACAGTATTTGCAGCGGAACTGCCAAATAAGGACATCGACTCCCAGCCCAACACTACGAGCAATCCGCCATTTTCAATTTCTCGCTGTGATATTGTAGTCCAAGCTCAAGGTTGCAGAAGTTACGAGAGAGTAAATCAAAATGTTCGGTTGAACCTGTGCCTGGTTGAGTTTTATTTTTCACGGAAATGTCATTTTTTTTGTGCGCGAAGCACTTCAAGGATAACTATTTCACCAACCTCCACCAGTATAAAGTAGGATTTGCCGATAGACTTCGTCTGATTGAGGGGTCAATTACTTCTATCTTTGGAGACGACGAGCAGAGCACTTTCGGTAAGCTGTAAATAACTTTAAAAACAGTACACGGTGGTCATGGTTTAGCAGTGCTGTTTCTCAATCCGAAGGCTGCAGCCTACGGATGTCGCATGTGGTCATCAACCCGGGATTAAGTTATAGCATATTACAACAATTTACGATTAACTAAGAATAATAGTCAAATTTATAATTGTTAATATTCTGAAATAAGACATCCTTGATGACGTATGCAGCCTAGAAATGCGACCTCCGGAGGCTGCAGCCTCACACCATTGCGATACCTCCATATGAAGACGTTGTTCTGCAGGTTTGTCATCTTCATTTTCATCTCGCTCCATTTCCGACTCTGGCGCGAACATATAAGGCTGGATGGACAAGTCTTCCGTGGTTGACATTTTGTGAATAACGAGTGAATAAAAAGTTTCTGTGCCGCTAGATAATCGTATCTCTGCTATAAAACTACAAAAATGGCCGAACGGGGTGGAGTTTAACCGAGTGTCACCTCTGCAACCTGGAGAGGGGGCAGGGTATGACGTGCATTTAAAAAGACAGTACCAAAACGAGTTGCTCTCAGATGCACATCAGAAAAGGGGTAGAAAGGGGGCCTGTGGGGCTATAATAATGAGGAATTCAGACCCAAGCATTGCAGTTTCGCTTTATATAGACCACAAATAGATGATTTATATGTAAAAAGGACAGATTTAAAAGCATGATATGTCTGCTTTAATACTGAAATCTGATCGAAATTAAATTTTTTGGTACACCTTGTGGCTCAACTGGTAGAGCATTAGCATCGCAAAGATTATAGGTGTGAATCCAAATGAACATACATACTAATAAAATGGATATGACTGCAGCAGGCGTAGTGATATTATGCACTGCCTGAAGATAGTCCCCTTGGTTACATTCAATGGCAGGGGACTATTTTCGGACAGTGCGTAATATCACTACGCCTGCTGCAGTCATATCACCATATCTGCCTAGAAAATTGCAACTTTTAATTTTCTGACGGTCTTAGTAGTCAAGTTTTAAATAGGAAAAATATTGAAAACTCTTTGGTTATTTTTGTAGCGCGTTGCTAATGGTCTAATCAGATTCAATGGATTATGCTAAGCTATGCTAAAAGTGCTAGCGCCAGACCCGGAGATCAGATGAATGGATTCCAAAACTGTCAGAATCAAATGTTTAACTCAAGGGGAGCTGGAAAATGACCATATTTTCAAAAAAAGTGGAGTGTCCCTTTAAGGCATGGGACACACTGGACGATTTTCGCATCATAGACGTAAGGACACTTTAAAGCAATTTTTAAAAACATAATCCTCAAAATCTGATTCGACCAGACTGCTAGACCACACACATGATGACTGTAGTAACGGTTTCAAAGTGACGCGAGATCTTACAAAAATGTGAGTTAACTCGTCAATTAAGTGAAAACGCTTCCCTGCCAATGACTAGTATTTTCTGGCAATCCAAATACCACTATTAGCCTCCAGGTGGCGCTCTTTAAATATGTTTGATATTTACATTTTGAGATAGAGGAGGCACAATCAAAACACAATTGGAAGCAGCTAAATAATTTTTTTAACAAAAAAAAAATCAGCTGTGGTAAAACACTAATCGGGCCACGCCCCCCTTTCGATCGCAGAGGGTGCAAATTAGGCTTAAAATCTTCTTGTGTGTGACCAACCTCAGTTGCTTTGGATAAACGCATCTGGGCTCATGTAAATCTGTTAACGTGCGTGTTCTTGACAATTTCACATCCTGTAGCTTCCTTTCAATAAGTGATTTTCAGTTCAGTCAGACAATTAAGAGCATTTGTGTATAGACTAATTCCTCGCATTGATATCCTGCCAGCAGAAAAAAAACAAAACAACAAATCCGCCTCATTACGGAAATGCTGCAGCAGCTTGTTCACAATGGGAAATATGGATGAATGGAAAAACATGCCAGGACTGAAGACAAGAGGAGAAAAGAGAATAAACTAAATTTATGTCCTGTTGACAGCATGCAGGTGTGTGCCAAAGCAGAAAATCTATGTGGATTGATCGAAGTTCTTGGAAGCTGTAGACTGTGCTCTATTCAGCTCTCCACTCACATTTATTGCCTGTGTTACTGCGGCATCAAACAAACCTTGATCAAAGTTGCAACTCTCTGTTAATTAAGGTGTGACCTTACTGTAGCCCCAAGCCTCACACTTCCCTTACTGCGGTTCCTGAGAAATGTCTATTAGTCGTTGGAGCTGCACATACTTTTTTGTTTGGTAAAGATTAGAGGTGATCTACTATGGATGTCTTGACCCATTCTTGTGTGATGACTAGCCATTGATTGCTGTTCCTGGATAGCATTATCCTTTCTAAGCCCCACATGCCATTAACACCCAACGTGACATTTGTTATGTATTGATCGATTGATTTATTGATTGAAGATAATACAGATTATAACGAACCAAGGGAAGGGGACCAGAAAGCAAATGACTATAGGATAAACACAGAGTGCGTGTTTATCACCATAGTAATGCAGTTAACTAGGAGGGGTGAAGCTAATAACTGTATTTTTACAGTGGCATGATAGTAGCTCAGCTTTTTAAAAATAGTGTCAGTAACATGCACTGTTCATTTGTAAGAGCAGAGCTGTTGACAAGTTGGTAAACATTACCAGATGTTTGGAAATGTTAAATATTAAGTATGCAGAAGAACACAAGTATACAGAAATGTCCTTGTGCACAGCTTTGTGAGGTTTGATTTATTTTAACAAACTGATTCTGTTTTTTTAGATTTGAGTAATGCATACATTATTCTTCACCGTGTAAGTATACTGTATACAGTACTGCATACGGTGTTCATTTTTCATTTTATTTAAATTTGCCCATTTCCAATCCAATATTATGTCAAATGCCTTAACCTTTTAGAGCCCAATAATAAATCTCTCGTAGTTCATTTGTCAAACTGAAATGCAAGGTCAGGTTGAGTGCACTGCATTGTGGGATATATTCTCATGCTGACATTTTAACAGTTGCAGTAGGTCTTCCAAATATTCCATGCATACAGAAAATTTGCATACAGTGCATAGCATACATACTGCATACTGCAAAAATAGTACGAGTAGGAGTATGCCATTCCAAACATGCTCGGTGATTTGTTGGAGCCATAAGTCAACAGTGCTCCAAGAAATCCATGCACGTTATTGTATGTAGCTGACACTTTTTATAGTGAAATAAATCTTCAATCTAAACATTTTTCTTTTGTGTTCCATTTCAATTCATTCATCCCATGAGAAACTTTTTATGGAAAAAAGCTTTAAAGAGATAGTTCACCCAAAAATGAAAATTCTGTCATCATTTACTATCTCTCATGTTGCTACAAACCTGTATATATTTCTTTGTTCTGATGAACACAAAGGTATTTTTGAGGAATGTTTGTAACCAAACCATTTCAGAGGCCCCATTGACTTCCATAGTATTCTTTTTCATACTATGGATGTCAGTAGTGGCGCCTGGTGACGTCTTTTTTCGAGGGGTAGTATGTGTGTGGTTTGTAATTTCAAAATATGTGTTCGGCGCGTCAAGAGAGATCCTATGTGCATCACGTGTCTTGTCAAAATAAGTGCCTGCTGCAGACGCGTCTAAAGGATTTATGATTAAAGAGACGCTTGCGTTTGCCAGATACTCGCATAATCTCATGCGTAATCAGAGATAACTGTTAAGGGAGTGTCTTGCATGTATTTTGTGAACGTGAGCGTCTCTTTTATCATAAACGGTTTTGACGCGTGTGCAGCAGGCACTTATTTTGACAAAACACGTGATGCACATGGTTCACATGACGCAACAAACACATATTTTGAAAACACGAGCAACACACATGACACTCCGAACACATATTTTGAATTTGCGCCCCTCATGCTGCGTTCAAACCAGCCGTGGTAGAGGCTTCAAGCATGAGTGATTTCAATGTTAAGTCAATGTAAAGACGCGCATATGGAGGTCTCGCGGCGCGAATGAGGCATTTAGCTCGGCGCGGTAGATGCGATACTGCCTCCTTTGTGCGTGTTGAAACATTTGAACTTTAGCAGAAAAATGCGCCGCATTAACCAATCAGGAGCTTGCTCTAGTAGTGACGTGATTACAGGAATCGAGCGGAGTCGCAAAAGCCCCTCCCATGACGCAAATTTCCGTGTGAATGTCTCGATGACTAGAATTTCACGTGCGGCTTTCACACGCGAATGAAGCGAGTAAACTCAAAATGTTCAAGCGGCAAACTAGACACGATAGACGCGAATTTGACTCCTCAAACTCCTCAGAAGAGCAGTCACGAGCCGCCACTGGATGTCAGTGGGGCTTCTGATCAGTTTGGTTACAAAAATTACTCAAAATATCTTCCTTTGTGTTCATCAAAACAAAGAAATTTATACAGGTTTGTACCACCATGAGGGAGAGTAAATTATGACATACTTTTTAGGTGAGCTACCCCTTTAAGTACTCAATAGCTTGTAGTGAAGCTAACTTATTAAACTGTTTATTTTACTGTACATTCTAAAAATGCTGGGTTATTTTCAGACCAGCATTGGGTCAAAAGGGCCAAACCCAGCACATTGGGATGTAATTTAACCTGTGCTGAACTGTTCTGGGTTGTTTGGTCAAATATAAACATTTTCTGAGTTAATTTAACCCAACAGCTGGGCTCTTCCCCTTTTGACCCAATGCTGGTTTGAAAATAACCCAGCATATTTTAGAGTATACCTTGGCAAATTCTTCTTAAACTAACTTCTCTGACACATTTTTACCCATAGTCTAAAATCTCACCCACTAGTCTTTGGTTTGTTAATAATTTGGATTTATGTTATTTGTGATAAAAGAATGTCCCAGCTGACCATTATTTGACCCTGTGGGCACTCTACAGATTTTATAAGCGGTGTTATCTGAATCTTGTGAGTAACTGGTATGCAGAGGAAAGCACCGTTCTATTCACTAAGCAGAGAAGAGACTGGCAGGTGAGTCACAGTGTGAAAGCAGCCGTCTGCAAGTTTAAACCGAGACTGACGCGGATCTTCTCACAGCTGTTCCGCTTTGTCATGAATCCTTGACACATAAAACGAACTGATGCAGTTTTCTTAGAAAATGCACTATAATGGGTCATTACTAAATTTATAGCATTTAATATAGCCTTTTCTTATTTAAATCCATTGTTTGGATTTATTTAGTTTTTAGTTTTAAAGACATTTATTTGGTCCTAGCTGTTTTATTTTTAGGCAAAAGTACACGTCTATAAAAGTTTCTGAATGTCTGTGAGGGGCTTCCCACAGGCTAGGTAATTGTCCCAGCAGGTTGTTATTTAAAAAGTGTAGCAACATGCATTCTGGAACACTGAGTGCATAAAAGTTTCTGTTAGAAGAGAAAGTGAAAAAGCAGACACAGTTTCATGCACGCCGGGAGTAATGGGTTTGCCAGGGATATGTGTTTCATCATTCAAATCAAGCTTAGCTATATATTTCCTTTAATGTATGTTAATGCTAATGCACCATGACACATTTAATAATTTTAATAACTATTAAAAATGTTATAACATTTATATAAAACGGCGACAGAAAAGAAGAAAAATCTTTATTGCCAAATGGCAGCATCATGTAATGCAACATGAAATAATGTAGATGGGTAAATGTATAATTACAATATTTAAAACAATATAATTAAAACAATTTCAAACAATATATAAATAATACACAATAAGGCAAAGCAATACTCCAAGTCAGGGGTTTTCCATCTTAAAGCATTAGTTTTAAGAGAGCTTTCTGACCCTCCATTGAAAATGTTTGTATGGTATACTGTCCATGTCCAGAAAGGTAATAAAAAAATCATCAAAGTAGTCCATGTGACATCAGTTGGTCAGTTAGAATTTGTTGAAGCATCGAAAATACTTTTTTTGGTCCAAAAATCTCTTCTTCCGGGTCTGTTGTGAATCCATGTTCAATGACAGGGCTGAAGTACGACACTGCTGATGTGTTATCTGGTGCGCCCAAGCTTTGTTTACAGTCTGAGGGAGACAACCGGTGCATTCAAGCTATTTTACATTGTTTGTATTTTGGTATTATTTTTTAAAATGGTGCTTAAGTGTGCATGTCGTGGATGTCCAAATCCCTCAGACTGTAAACAAAGCTCGGGCGCACCAGATTGCACTTCAGACCCACGTTAGCTTTCGGCCTGAATCTCAAACATCCTTAACTATGTTCCGAAGGTGAACGGAGGTCTTACGGTTGTGGAACGGCATGAGGGTGAGTCATTTACGACATAATTTTTTATAACAAATTATTTTTGGATGAACTAACCCTATAATGCACTGTACATAAGATTTGTGCTGCTTTAAAAGATTTTGTTAATTGAACTAAAAAATATCAGTTAACTTGTTAAAATGTTAAGTCAACTAATATTTTTAAGTTAAATTAACTAAATATTTTAAGGATGCACGGACACTTACTTTTTAAGTTTAAAGACTTCTATTTAAAGACAACACATTTAATGTGTTGTCCCTAACTAGACACATCTCAGTGTTATTTTTGCCACAACACACTTTGTGTTGTTTTAACTCATCTTGTGTTGTACCTTTTATTTATTTGAACATACAATCAACACGAAATGACACATAATGTGTTAAAAACGATAACACAAAACGTGTAAAAAATGAACACATCCTTTCTTAGAGTGTATGATGAAACTTTAGAGAGGGACCCTTTATCTAATATATATATCTACAGTATCCATATTTTGTATAAATAAACATTTAAACTGTGTTAGATAAATAATAATGTTGATATTATAAAGACAGCACATTGTTTACAAATGCAAATACGTGGCTACACATTCGAATGTTTGCTTTGTCTTGTGTCTATTGAAAAATTCTCAGGACCCCCTAGAAACTTCTGGGGATTCCCGGACCCCAGTTTGAAAACCCCTGTTCTAAATAACACCGTTCCAAATAATCTACATTATACAACACATTACATAAACTGCGATGCAGGTGCAGACCTGCTAATGTGCATTACGTAGTTTAATTTCATTTCCTAACACCAGCAAACTAGTTTGATAAAAATTTTATGGATGTGCCAAGGCAAATATACAGTTAGCAGCACATGATAACTTGAAGCTATGCTTTTTTAGTAGGACCCTACAGAAAAACATTGTTAACAAAAAAACTAATCAAATTGATTGCTTTTGCTTCTTCCCACCGGTTTAAATACTTAAGCTTAAATTGTCAAAATGAAGCAAAGACACACACACCTATACAATACACCAGTATATGTAGTTCTGAACATAACAGACAAGATTTCATGAGATGTGATCAGAATAACCATTGGAATGTATTGCAAGTTACCGGCACATAGCAGGCACCTCATTTATTTGAAATGAACTCGATAGGGAGGCCAGTATGTTGGAAGAAGCACAGATGTGATTTGGATCTACAAAATATAGTACCTTATACCTGAGGGTTGAAATGGTAGAATGCTTAATGGAACATAAGTTGGGGTGGATGAACCAAGGTGCACAGTGTTACACGAGTTTATGCATGGGGAATATATTACAGTTTCACACCAAAACCTGTCAACGCAACACACTCTAATATTTCACAAGGCACAAAGATAAAATTCATGCTTCCTGTGAGCCCCTCTGGTGATCGGCAGTACATAGATGATGGGAAAACATGGAGGAACTTTCAGAAAAAAAATCCCACATCGGCCATTGCCATCAGAGCTAGAACTGGAAATCATTTTGTGACCTCACACAACCCAGCTACGTTCCTTTCCAATCACAAGCAGCTCCATCTTTTTTTAACACCCTAATGCATTGTTTATATGTTTATTCGGGTGCGGTTCTTGTTATGAACCTCTTTGTGTGTGTGCTTATGAATTGCAACATTTAGGTCTAAAAATATAACCTAGCATAGAAAGATTTTGCATGAAAATGGTTTGTCGTTTCCCTCCTTTACTATCTATTATGACTGGCTTTTAGTTGCAATTGAAGAAAATGTACTATATTAATAAATGAGCTTGTGAATTACAGAGGCTAATGAGGAACCTTGCCTTACCACTTCTTATTCTGATGTCTTTTCACATCCATTTCAATTAAAAACGCATCACAGTGGCAGGTATTATTATGCTAATTAAACATTTTTATTTTTATTGTCATCCTAATGGCGAGGAGTCTCTCCACTCCGGGGTCTTGCATTCTTGTTGCGGTCCATTCAGAGAGAGCAGAGAGCAACAGAAGAGCTTAATGAAGGCAGCTAAGGCCACTGATCAGCACTGGGATACCCTATATACTGATAATTGCACACATTATGGCCTATTAGTAAGTGTGGCACCTCTCTGTGGAGTGGCAGAGGGTAAGGATGAGTGAGCTCAGGGCTTAGCCCAGAGAATTAGCATAGCGCAGGTCAGGGCACCGCTCTCAGCTGACCAGCTATATCTCTCTTACTCCTTTCGGCCTTTTTACTTTAATTATAAAGAGAACAATTTCTGTATGTGTTTCTCTATTTCTTTAATTGTATGTGTAAACCCTCACACATTGTATGTGTCCCGTTCAGACCACCAGCCACTAGCAGTAGGAGCGATCTCATTCATTCTGATGATAGCTTGGCGACTTCCGGCGACACGAGTGACCATTGGCGACAGGAAGTTGGCATATCCATCAAACTCATTGAAATAAACGGGCGACACTACTGGTCAAAAGGGGGTTGGGCTACAAGGAGACAACAAGGCGTCGTTATCAAAATTTAGCAGAACATTACTGTATAAACGTGTAAACAGCCAAACCCCATAAAACATTACCATGTAAACGGCCCCTTAGAACCAAAGTCTTTATAGTGGCAATCCAGACTTGGTGGACATGTTTCCAACGCCTCCGTGCAGCTATTTTCAGTCATACAAGACCCATCTACATGTACTTGAATGAGATAAGACTCATATCTTGTCAATCTGGCTGTGGTCACAATCAAACAACAATTAAACCTGATCAACTGTGCCATGAATTTATTTTCTTAAGCTCCAGTTGTGCTCCAGTTGCTTTAGCTACTACACATGAGCAAAGACTGTCAAGAAGCCCCGCCCACAGATAATCTACAGTCAATCGATTGATGATTGGCTCTTTTATTAGAAGGCTGAACTTAGGCATCATTAACAACCATATTGGCCATCACATTTCCCCTCTTTATATAGAACTGCAGTATCTAAATATCTTATTATCTTTGGTTTGAACCATACATTGTTTTCTTAAACTATGTGTTTTCTTTTTTCTTCATCTCTTTTTATTTGAAAGTTTTTTCATTTGTAATGAAATATTAAAAAAGCCAACTTTTCCGGCAAGGGGGTTGCTTGTGGATATTGCATGTACATTACAGCATACAAAATCATGAGAGACTTAATTTAGTCTATGCTTTCATAACACTCTTTTTTGTCTATTCAGTGGTTATATCACATACAGGGTTTCCCTTTTAAATGATGCATGTGCAAATTAAAGAAATCTTTGCTTAAAATCTGCAGAGTGAATTCGGAGTGGAAAAGAAAATGTTATGTTCTTGATAAGCTAAAGATCAATTGTTTAACATTCATACATATTTCACACACATGTTCATTGTGTTATTATTTGCTGTCCTGCTGTTTTAAATCCAAGTGCACTCAGAAAATGATTTTAAAAAGTGGTTCTTTCTGCTTAAGCATTATAGTTTGATACTGACAGCTAGTGTACATATTTAGATTTTTTCTAACAATGTAGGTCCTTAAGGTACAGTAATCTACCCAAAATTGTATTCTGTTTTGTATTTCTGTAAAGGAACCAAACGGAAACTTAGCCCCAGTGACAGAAAAGGTACAGATTTGTACCTTTATTTCTGACAGTGTAGATATTTTATATAAACACAGGGTTATTAACTTGTCATTTATTTCCCTTTTTATCAGAAATAAACTGTAAAAGGACATAAAAGGATTGTTGTTATTGATTCTATGTGAAAGTCTAACAGAAGTTGTTTTTAGTCCACAAAAGCCATTTGTTTATGTTGTTGTTGCATGCTGAAACCATCTATAGAAAATAAGATGGTCCAGCTGAAGCATCTAAAGTTAGTTGTCTCAACACAAATGAATATTTTTAGGTAAAATTAAACAAAATATGTTGAGTAAACTTAAAGGGCGCTCAAAGCGAATTTACACATTATAGGCCATAAAAACGTTTTTTTTTTTTTTTACAGCAAACATCTCCTCACTATCTGCTAGCTGCCTGTCCTCTGAACATACTGTAAAAAAAACACTGTCTCTGTAGACAGCCCAGGCTCCACAAACGGCAACAAAAACAAAGTGGGGCACCCTACAACCATGAAACATAACAAACGTGTTCCAGCTAATAAACGACAAAAAGGATTTGTGGGTGGGTTAGTGCGCATGAGGAAGCAAGGAAGGGAGAGGGAGGGGCAGGGGGAAGAGTGAGAGAGCGGGGAGAGTAAGAGGAAGGGGGAGGAGTTAGCTACGCTCCGTTTTGTTTGACAATACTTAGAACGTCAACAAAAAGTAACGTCACACATACTTAGAGCCCCTTTAATATTTACTTGTCTTTACAATTTACCAAATATATGCACAGATAAATATATTGAATTTTGCACTCTCAGAAAAAAAAATGTACAACCTTTCTAAAGTTCAGATTTACTAAAAGGGCAAATAAGCGTGAGAACACAATTACACATAAGTGCAGATGGGAGAGGTAATATCTGCAGGTTATTTACTAAAAAGATGCAAATTAAATAACAGGCGCAACAGCTGATATCCATAATTACCAATGCAATCCTCTAAGAGCACCGAAAATTAGGTCAGGGGTGCAAATAAACAGAGCTGTTGATCTATTAACGCCTGACGCGCTTGGGGCCCTGTCCCAAATGGCACACTCTGGCTTGTGGACTTCCTCAGAGTCCACACTTTGATGACATCATGTAGTGCAGACTTTAAGGACCCTTGACACGAGACCACGAGGGTGCATCGGGGTCGTATTTTGGGACAGACTCGAGCGTCACGCCGGAAATAGGAAGATAAGTTACCCATCAGTGTGAACTCCTCCCATCCGTTCTGGGTTGGTAAAGTGTGTGGAGTGCAAAGGGGGCGCTGATGAGCACACTTCAGAGCGTAAAAGTGACAGATGGGTCACCCTACGGACTCGTAGACTAAGCGAACATGTCTAGTTTTAGGCCACGAGACGAAAAGGAATGAAGTGCGCCATTTGGGACAGGGCCTGAGTTTAGCACCCCGGACATCGCAGCTAATGAAGCTATAGTACACTGAAAGAATCAGAAGACAACAAATTAAGGTTTACAAGAAGTTTTGAAACACCTGGTATTGTGTAACTTCTCCTAATGACTCCTCTTTCATTTCCTCCAGCAAATAAAAAAAAATGGCTTGGCAAACAATATTTTTGAATAATATGTTACTCCGGCATTACCTGTTAAAACAATCCCTGCCTTGTATCACATGCTCTCTGTGATGCCTTTTTTTACAACAATTTTAGCCATTCAAGCGCAAACTAATTTAAGACATGCTTTTTTCACCATTAAATAATGGCGCAAAATACCAGTCATAACACATAAACAAACATTAGTACATTGGGTGAATCATTTAAATACTCTCCTCCAAAAATTGTGCGTCTAAAAGGGAAACTCCTAGAAATGCATATGCAATAAGGTCAGTCGCAAAATAAAAATACCAGTAATATCACATGCGCAAACATTTGTATATCAGGTCAGTCACAAAAATAGTAAGACCACACTCTTCCACCGTTAATTATTCACTGCACTTCTTTAGTAAATCCCGACAGTCGTTATTTAACGCCAAAATGATGGTTTACGCTGGCGCAAGCTATTGGTAAATCTGGCCAAAAATGTACACCTTTGTATGTAATAGGTGCATATTAGTAACTCAAAAGTACATTGATACCTCAAAGGTACATAAATAACCTAAATGGTACATATTAAGACATTTTTAAAGGGTAGTGTCCAAGTGATATAAAAAGGCAAAAACGATTACAAACTTAATTCAAATGATTGGTGTGTGTCTTATTGATGCCATACACTAGCACTATCTTAGTCGTTGCTGAAAACATTATCCTCAAATCTCATTCTCCATGCTGCAAATTCGAACTGGTGCGCCATATTCGGTTAAGACACGAGAACCAATAGCCTTTGGTGTAAATGTCATCAAACCAGGCGTGGCAGCTGTGCCATTTTTTAATTTGAATGCAAATGAGATTTCAGACCTTTGCATTAGCAGGTTATCAGTTAATAATTAAATTTCACACAAAGCTATTGTATGGCTTAGGCAATCTTATGACTCTTATGATAAAATCTATACATCTATTGGTGAACAATATGAGGGTGAGTGAATAATAACAAAGTTTATTTAGTGGGGGAACTGTAGTTCATATAATTCCACATATATTTTTTTTTAACACACTGGTCCTGTCACCTGGTCTGTTACAGTGGAAATACATTTGAGACCCCAGCAGCTTCCTTTCTGATCTCTGAAAGCTTTTTGAATTGGCTTCATGCTATTTAAATGTGGAGCTTGTGCTCACTGATCTTTACAGCACAGGCTGGATTGCAGAGGGATGGGGGCAGCAGGCTTTAATTGAATTGTAAATGGGAGCGGGTGCAGGATGGGACCGGGTGGGGCGGGCGGCAGATGGGATGCAGGGCCCGGCCCTGCAGGGTGGAGTGGGTGTTTGAGTGGGGTTAGATAAGAGGGATTGGACAAGGGGGGAAGGGTGGGATGGCAGGATGCCCGCTGCTTGGAGATGACCAGGTTTAGAGACGCCTGTTGATCTGGTGCACACTGCAGATGAGAGAAGTCGTGGAGAATAGCCAGTTTCTCTCTCTCTCTCTTTCTAACTGTCTAGTTGTGCTGGGGCTTACCGTTCTATCAGCGTGGTCTCTGGTACTCTCAGAACTACATCTGTTTCTCAAATTAAAATGATCAAGATGTTGCCTAAATGGGTCTGTTTCTTAACAAAACATTTGCAAGAATTTTTTATTTTCTAAGAGGTAAATTAAGGGATACATGTTTCCATTTTGATGAGAACCATGTGGACAGTCACAATTTCAGTCAAGTTTCCTATATGAAGGAAATCATTTCCTGTGGTTTTGGATTGTAATCCTATTTTGCATTATATTAATAAACCATCAAATTATGACATTAAAATGGTTTTAAAGTATGGTAAATTATGTTGTATAATATGAGACACTTGAGGGTTTAGATTCATTTTTTGCTCCGTCACATGCATGATTATGTTATTATTAACTGTTTAGTCATGTGACCAGTGGGATGCAAATAAAAAAGGTCACAAAGAAAAAACTGACTGTTGACTGTATTATTTGATTTAACATACATGTATATCACACATATTTAGAATAGCAAGATAAAAAGGCTTAAAATGGAAAAGGCCATTGGTCAATCTGTTAGTTTGTCTGTTGATGTTCAAGCTCTGCCCCTAAAAACAAACAAACATATATAAATCAACAAAAACATAGCTGAACCAAAGCACTCTGAACCAACATGAACCCTTAAAAGTGTGAAAATGTGTTCCTTAAAAAGAAGAGCAGAGAAAAGAGAGAAGCTTAGTCAACCCGAACAGAGAGAAAGCAAAGGAAAAAACAGAGAGAGAAGGTTGGATTTAGTTCTCCTAAGGGAAATTACAGCTCGCTCTGCAGGCAAAATGATCCCAGTCTGCCCTCCTCAGGTGAAGACGATTTGAGCCACATTTCTACCACATCTCTGCTCTCTCTCTCTCTCTCTCTCTTTCTCTCTCTCTCTCTTCTCTCTTGCTCTCTGTATGTTAAGACCGAATTTTTAATTTCAGATCAATTTTGGGAAAATTAATATTTAATCTGCTTTTAAGTTGAAGTTAAATGTCTATGAAAATATCTATATTACTGTACTTTTACATCTTTTTTTACACATAAAAGTAAAAAATACTTACAGTAATAGAAAGCTGTACTGTTCACCTTTCCATTATCTTTGTAGTTGACAATAAATTAGTCCAGAAACTTGAGACTCATGCAGATGAATACATTTATATGACATATATAAACTATACAGTACTGTAGCTACACCTAAAAGCTACACCTCCTCCTTTTTATAATATAAGCACAAAAACAAAAGTTAGGTGATGATTAAAAAGAGTAGCGACTGTATCAGAACTCATTAACTTTAAGAATTGTGTTTACTTTATAAACATCAGTTTGCACTTTATTTCATTGACACAGCATCTGCTCTCCATAACGTTGCAGCATTGACAGCAAGCAGCTGCCTTCCTGTCATCCTCACACATTCGCAGTGTGTCCTGAGCCTTGAGTCTGCTTCATCTCTATCTTAAACTATACACTGTTGCGTCAATAAATCAAACTAACGCATCACTCTCACACATTTACTTTAGACCCCTGTAGTCGTATTTCGGTTAATGGAAGAGATTGCTATTCCAAGATCATTAACTCAGCTTACTGATGTGTTTAAGAGTTGATTTTTGTACACGTGTGATTGGATTTACACTTTACCTGGGTCATACAAATGATATAAAGAGTAGAAATAATTTGATAAAGTATTAAATAAAATATAAACTCGCTCTTTTTTGTGTATTCATGTACCGTACATTTATATAATTTACACACTGTAAAAAATGCAGCATGAAGTTAAAACAACTTGGTGTATTATTTTAAGTTTTGACTTGTAATAAGTTGAAATAACTTATAAAAACAAGTTGAAATTGAAATTGTTACTAATTAATTTGTTAAGTCATAGTAACTTAAAATATTTTGACATGATTTTTTACAGTGCACTATTTACATGCACTTTTTTGCATCCGAGTGGAAGTTATAGTGATTGATACGCTCCTGTATTCACGTCACAGAAAAGGGATCTTACAAGTGTGCCTGTAACCTTTTCAACTAATAAAAAAAAAAATACTAAAATGCTACGCACAATAAGACCAACAGAACCGTTTCAATGTAGGTGTTCTGTTTTTCTTCAAGAAAATAGAAGAGAGATGTTACTGTTGACTCTTGCTACAAATCCTTACATGATAAGACTAGGATCAAGGAAACATACTGTAATATGCTGGAGAAGGTGTGCTGGGGATCAGATAGCCAGGCCTTTGATCCAACAAGAGGAATCCCTTTCTGTACCTGTGACATTCATGAATAATGGTTTTTGCTTTATGAGTTACGTACAATGAAATTTGGGGGAAAATAAACAAGTACCATTACAGTCAAAACAAATGTGATGCGCTCTGGAAAACTGCTGTTGCGCTGGAACATTTTCAGAAAAATAAAGAATATGTCAATTTTTGTCAAAATTAGATTTTTATTAAATTATTATTTTATAATATCTTGTCTATTATCTCTTAAATTTCCAGGCAAAATGTACTTGTTTAGTGCAAAAAATTCTTATTTATAATGACTGAAAAGACTGTCTCCGGACTGCCTCTCTGGGTCCATTGCTTTTCCTCTCTTAACAGTTTAATAAACCACAAAACATATAGATTTAAGGTGTATCAATGCACACCTCCCACCAGTCATGTGTACACTATGGCACGCAAAGTTGTGGTTAAGATAATATAATAACATCATAATGTTCAAATGTTTTTAAGTATTCTGTTCCTTGGGGTCAATGGGACCATTTTGTTTCTTTAACAACATGTATAGTGACTAAAATCACAGTAAAGTTACTTTTACTTGTAAGACTTGAATGGTGTGCTTTTATTTTCAGTGTCTCTCTTTAAACCTGTTTTTCTCAAAAATCTGTTCCTGAAAATCACAGCAGCTAGCCGATTTCATACATGTATAGCCATAGTAAATACGAACGTTGCCGTGTTTTTTATTTTTGTATACGCACACTTTACGCCCAAATCTGTGCGCGTGCTTATAAATGAGGGAAATATTTTCCCAATATGCCATGTTGATGGACACTGCTTGTGTTTTTCTTACATCTTGTGATCTAGAATGGTTCTTTCAGCTGTTGGAGCTCACTGTGGAATAATGACCTGATTCTGCAGCATGAAGGTAAATAAACAGAAGTGGAGAATAATATTGCGTATAGGAGCATAAGCAATGGGAGAGGGATTTCCTGTAAGACTAGATGTTTGTTTGAATGCGCTCAGCATTGATTAATAGGAAGCCGGTGGATAAGACCTGCATCTCAGAGAAAACAGCTTGGAAGAGAAATAGAGAGAGAGAGTATATATGTTGAAATATGTTGGAGAGGAACTTCACCACTTTCTTCTTTTCAGTGTCTGTTCACTTTTATTTTCCTGGATTGATTTCACATTCATGGGATCATCTTTCTAATTTAATGATGTTTGTGTAGATCTGTTTGAGCAGTATAGCACTAAACTGACAGAAGAAATCTATGTTTCTAATATTTACTTTTTTTTACTTTATTCCTTATTCAGACAACAAGATTGAATTAAAACAAAACAAGCATAATTGGTATAGTCAGAACCTGGCTTTATTTTCCCAATTTAAAGTAATAGGTTACCAAAACGCACCATAAAGGTAGTCTATATGAAATATGTAGTGCATCGTCAGCTCATGGTTGGGTCAAAATAATGTAATTTAAGAAATGTATCTTAATGTATATGATACTGTAACTTTATATGATTAACAAATCCAACTTTATAAATTCACCGAACATGATCCCCTCCAACACAGATCTCAAATCAAATATTGTGCTTTGTCATGTCCAACCTGGTCATGTCAGGTTTACATCAAAGATGGTCATAAGACAAACAAGTACCAATCATGCCAATCCTGGACCATGGACATATATGAGTTAAGAGCAATGGTACATTTATAAAAATGAAGGTTTCGGTTCTTTGTCAGGATATATATGCCCAGGCAGGAGACGACTCTGCAACGATTCCGGCCCATAGTGGTCTGCTGTCAAGCCTTTATCTAGAGCAGTGGTTCCCAAACTTTTTCATTCCGCGACCTACAGGTATAATCTATCTCAGGACCCACCATTTTTTATAGAAATATGGATAAAAATACAATTAGAAATACAAAGAAATTGTTCTGTTTTAGAAGAGAGTAGTTTATATATCATTGTTATTGTTTGAATGAAATGTAAGTGTAATTGAAATCCCAAAATCCCTGATATCAAAACCATTGCCTTTAACCCTTTAGAACTTAAGGCAAAACCCACCTGATCACACTGTGCGACCCACTAGTGGGTCGTGACCCACAGTTTGAAAACCCCTGATCTAGAGAACATTTCTGTTTAATTTAAAGATCTTGGTAATTCAAAAAGGTTCCCCAAACTATTTCATGGTGAGGAACAAATGAGGTGCTCAGATGCAAAAGCATTTAAACGCCACCTCCGTCAAAAATAAGACAATGATATTAACCGAATGCTCCCGACATGTACTATACTGTATGTTTGTCAAATATTTGCACCTCAAATCTGACCATCAAGTCTCAGACCATTCAGAAATACATGTTTGCTGAAGATTTTGCAGAATCCATTAAGAGTCTTATAAAAAATCTCAGATGCACTTAGAGGGTTTTGCATGTGAGCTCTTAAAATGTTTCTTTAAAAAACATTTGACTGAAAGGTTTGTTGGGAAACAAAAATGGATTATCTACGGCATTGCAACAAAGAACCGATTTTAGTACTGTTAGTCTTATGTGAAGGGGGTAGATTTTTGGAGAATGACTTAAATTTTGGCCTTTTACTTAAACAATTCATATGGCTTTAGAAGACTTGAAATATATAGCACATGGGTCACATTTAAGATTCTCACAAAAAAAAAGAACGGTTTCATTGTTAGGTCTGGAATGACTTGAGGGAGCTGTAAGTAAATAATGCCAGAATGTTCAGTTCGGGATGAATTATTTCTTTGAAAAAGCCCATAATGCATTGCAGGGACTGAGTTCGAGGACTGTCTTCTATTTAGCAACGTCCTCAAAGAAAGGCAGTTCCAGGTAATGCTAAATGAAATAATAAATTCAGGGCTCACGTTGTCTTGTTCCTGGACGTGAGCTTGACATTCGGATGAGGACACCGCTTGCCGTCTGCCTGATGAAGTGAATGCAATGGGCGCCTAGATAGTTTTGTGTGTGTGAGACAGAAAGAAATGGATGATGGGAAGTGACAGAGTTTTTTGATAAAGTGAGGACATTGAGTTAGAATGAAGCCTCTCTCTCTTCCTCTCCCTCTCTTTTTCTGGGCTAAACAGCTCTTCTGTCAGTCTTTATGGCTACTTTGTCCTCAGGCAGACTGTGGCCTCCTGCATTTGATGGCTCTGTTTCTCTGTTATAGCTTGTGTTGATGGCTGTGTTCATTGACATTGGCTCTGTGCTGTTAAGTGAGGACATTGTGGCCACATTGATCATTTTATAGGCAAAGTGTGGCATGAAATATAGTTGCTGCTTGCTGATAGAAAATAAAACTGATTTTTAAAACAATTATTTTTTTAACTCTTTCCCCACCAGCGTTTTTTTTTTTTTAAGTTACCAGCCAGTGCCAGCATTTATTATGATTTTCACAAAAGTTTAATTCCTTCCAGAAAATGTTGTTCTTTAAATACAGTCTTGTTCAAAATAATAGCAGTACAATGTGACTAACCAGAATAATCAAGGTTTTTAGTATATTTTTTATTGCTACGTGGCAAACAAGTTACCAGTAGGTTCAGTAGATTCTCAGAAAACAAACAAGACCCAGCATTTATGATATGCACGCTCTTAAGGCTGTGCAATTGGGCAATTAGTTGAAAGGGGTGTGTTCAAAAAAATAGCAGTGTCTACCTTTGACTGTACAAACTCAAAACTATTTTGTACAAACATTTTTTTTTTCTGGGATTTAGCATGTGAATCACTAAACTAATATTTAGTTGTATGACCACAGTTTTTTAAAACTGCTTGACATCTGTGTGGCATGGAGTCAACCAACTTGTGGCACCTCTCAGCTGTTATTCCACTCCATGATTCTTTAACAACATTCCACAATTCATTCACATTTCTTGGTTTTGCTTCAGAAACAGCATTTTTGATATCACCCCACAAGTTCTCAATTGGATTAAGGTCTGGAGATTGGGCCGGCCACTCCATAACATTAATTTTGTTGTTTTGGAACCAAGACTTTGCCCGTTTACTAGTATGTTTTGGGTCATTGTCTTGTTGAAACAACCATTTCAAGGGCATGTCCTCTTCAGCATAGGGCAACATGACCTCTTCAAGTATTTTAACATATGCAAACTGATCCATGATCCCTGGTATGCGATAAATAGGCCCAACACCATAGTAGGAGAAACATGCCCATATCATGCTCCATGCTTCACTGTCTTCACTGTGTACTGTGGCTTGAATTCAGAGTTTGGGGGTCGTCTCACAAACTGCCTGTGGCCCTTGGACCCAAAAAGAACAATTTTACTCTCATCAGTCCACAAAATGTTCCTCCATTTCTCTTTAGGCCAGTTGATGTGTTCTTTGGCAAATTGTAACCTCTTCTGCACATGCCTTTTTTTTAACAGAGGGACTTTGCGGGGGATTCTTGAAAATAGATTAGCTTCACACAGACGTCTTCTAACTGTCACAGTACTTACAGGTAACTCCAGACTGTCTTTGATCATCCTGGAGGTGATCATTGGCTGAGCCTTTGCCATTCAGGTTATTCTTCTATCCATTTTGATGGTTGTCTTCCGTTTTCTTCCACGTCTCTCTGGTTTTGCTCTCCATTTTAAGGCATTGGAGATCATTTTAGCTGAACAGCCTATCATTTTTTGCACCTCTTTATAGGTTTTCCCCTCTCCAATGAATTTTTTAATCAAAGTACGCTGTTCTTCTGAACAATGTCTTGAACGACCCATTTTCCTCAGCTTTCAAATGCATGTTCAACAAGTGTTGGCTTCATCCTTAAATAGGGGCCACCTGATTCACACCTGTTTCTTCACAAAATTGATGACCTCAGTGATTGAATGCCACACTGCTATTTTTTTGAACACACCCCTTTCAACTAATTCAACTAATTGCCCAATTGCACAGCCTTAAGAGCGTGCATATCATGAATGCTGGGCCTCATTTGTTTTCTGAGAATCTACTGAACCTAAATCTACTGAGCAATAAAAAATATACTAAAAACCTTGATTATTCTGGTTAGTCACATTGTACTGCTATTATTTTGAACAAGACTGTATATAAACATGCAATATATCAAATGAAATAACAGACCCTCTACTTTCAAACAAAAAGTTTCATTCTACCTTGATTAGTTCTCTTTCTATCACCTCTCAAATATGAGTAGGTTTCTTCAAAAACACAAAATTTTGAGCAAAAAGCTGAGATAATTCCATTTTTGTGAAAGACTTTTCATAGAGATCAGATTCAGAGAGAAAACCTTAAAACCTACACGGAGTTCTTACCCTTTCACGTAAGGCGTTGCATCCGGGTTGTATCAGTTATGGAACTTGGTATTGCGGATTGCTGGAAATACTCGTATTTGGCATGGAAGCGTTTTCTCTTAATTGACGAGTTAACTCGTCGATGGTGGTGAAAGAGTTAATGTTGAATATACAGAACTTTTAAATAATTAAAAGTTTCATAAGGAAATAAAAGCAAAAGGTAAACACATAATAAGTCAATTTAGTTTACTACGGTAGATATGTCTTTTTCATAACATTTTGAAATGCCTGTCTGAAGTGAAGCTAATGCCACTTTTCATTGCATAGTACCCCACGGTTTGGTTCAGGTTGGGTCAGCTTACCTCACTTTGGCTTGGTTAGCTTTTCCATCGAGTTTAGTAACACTTCGGAGTGGGAGGTATTATAGGCATGTCGTTATATTTGCACTGCCTACTGTTGTGACATCATACAAGTGAGAGCATTGTCAGAATACATCCCATACATTAATTTCTCAGTCCGCCACAAGATTCAAATTGACCACAACAAATAGATGTTTACACACAGCATTTATCACTCCCTGTGTCTTACATGACAGTTTATGTACAAACATCCCTGGCGTCAGCTTTATTTAAGTTGCATTTAACTCTTTCCCCGCCATTGACGAGATATCTCCTCAATCAAGAGAAAACGCTTCCCCGCCAATGACGAGTTTTTCCGTCTTTCTGCTATTATCCACTAGGTGGCGCCCTTCCACAACTTTTTAAACCCATAAGTATTGCCCACTGTTTTAAAGATCGCTCTGAATGGAAACTCTATGAAAAGTCCGTCACAAAAATGGAATTATCTCTGCTTTTTACTCAAAATATGGTGTTTTTGCAGAAACCTACCCATATCCAAAAGCTGATTACAAAAGAACTACTGAAGGTAGGATGAAACGTTTTTTTTTTTTTGAAAGCAGAGCGTCTGTTATTTCATTTGGTATATTGTACGTTTATATATTTGAAGAAGAACATTTTCTGGAAGGCATTAAACTTTTGTGAAAATCATGAAAAACGCTGGCGCTGGCTGGCAACTTTTTTAAAAAACGCTGGCGGTGAAAGAGTTAAGCATATATGCGGACGTGCGCATCGAGAATGTGCTGCCACAAACTGCCTGGAAAAAACTTTTATGGTGTTTCTGATTCTCAACCTGTGGAGTTTTTCATCGCTAAAAGGGGGTTTGGGAACTTATAGCAGAGCACAGATGACAACAGGTTTGCTCAAGATGGCGCAAGCTAGCATGAAGGTAAAGCAAATCTTTTACATTATAGCGATGACGCTAGTGACGATTATTTCAGACCAATCAATGATTTACAGTGTTTTCGCGTCACGTTTTGGTATCAGCTCCGGTCGCTTGGAACCCCAACCGAGGTGGTACTAAAAAAAGTATCGGGTACTACTTACTGCACCCAGTGGAAAAGTCCCCAAAAAAGTAAGCTGAACCAACCCAAACCAAAGCGTGGGTACAATGCAATGGAAAAGCGCCATAAAAGGCTTTTGTGCTTTTTAATAATCCCAGAAAGTCACTTTTTGTATTTTACATTCAAATGAAGCTTCAAGGTTTGTCTTTGAAATGCTTTCCATTTACAGTAGTTTGGTGCTTGTTAACCCCACTCGTTTGAAAACTCATCTG
Source organism: Paramisgurnus dabryanus (assembly GCF_030506205.2). Taxonomy (NCBI): domain Eukaryota; kingdom Metazoa; phylum Chordata; class Actinopteri; order Cypriniformes; family Cobitidae; genus Paramisgurnus; species Paramisgurnus dabryanus. The sequence continues at coordinate 26,503,895 of NC_133353.1, forward strand.
ACTACAAACAATTGATGTCTGCGACTGTTGGTATCGACTGAATGTTTCTATTGAGTTCTCTCTGGCTTTGGTGGTCCAACCTTTGTGCCCCACAAATATTCCCAGCTACCTTCTGGTAATTGCCTCTTATATGGTACGTCCACTTTCTTTCGCTCAGTAATAAAGCAATTTCTGAGAGCATAGAGTCTGCTAAGTAAGAGTAAATGTTGTACTTTTGTGCTCTATAATGGCATAACTAGTTTCTCAAGGTCTCCTGAGATCAGCCCAGTGGTTTACAGGAGTGCATGTGTGCACAATGGATGTGAACAATTTGAGAATCAAGCTTTCTACAGCTCGGTGGAGTCACAGCTAGGGTGGTTATTGTCAGTATTGTTTCCAGCAGGGTGAGCTCTATTCTTCCCCACTGGATGGTATAAATAAACGCAACTGTGCGTGCAGCAGCGGGAGACTATACAGCGAAGTTATATGTTTCCTTTTACCTGTTAAATCATTCAGATGTGCGAAGTGTAATTTATGCAGAAAAACAATTTTTCACTGTTTATGCAGAAATGCACATACTGTAAACAAGATTATGCTTGAGCAAATATGCACCTAGTGAAAAGCTTTTGTAACATTTATGCATTTAGCAGACGCTTTTATCCAATGCGTCTTAGAGTGCATTCAAGCTATACATTGAGGGCTCAAACACACAACCTTTTATATTGACAAAACCAATACCTTGCAATGCACTGTAAAGTAAAGTGACCAGATTTTTAAAATGAAAACCGGGGACATTTCCTAGTTAAATGGTCAAAATATCATTAAAATCTTATTTGTTGTTATCTATTAATTAAAAAACGGGGACAAAATGTTTTTTGAAAGTTTTCTTCTTTTTATTGTTGTGGGTTCACTGCAAAAAAATTACTTCTTACTTAATTGTATTTTTGTCTTATTTTCAGTACAAATATTTAAAAAATCTTAAATCAAGATGCATTTTCTTGATAAGCAAAATCCCCTAAGAAAAATCTAGCTTTAAGACAAAAAAAATAATTTAAGTGAATTTGTGCTTAAAACATGCAAAAAAAATATTTTTCTTGAATTAAGTAGTGGTGGATTTTTTTGCTTGTTTTAAGCACATCAAGAAAATGCATCTTGACTTAAGAATTTTTTATATTTGTACTGAAAACAAGAGAAAAATACTAATAAGAAAGTAATTTTTGCAGTGTTTCTAATTCAATTAATTGAACAATTTCTGTATCCTTAAAATCTATTTTTTCCCGTTTTTTACAAAAGAGACATACCCCATCAAAAATGACTTCTAAGGTACTTCATAACATTGTAAACGTGAAGAACAGAAGGAATAGTGCAAAATGTAAACATATTTAGCCTACACAAAACAAATGCTCCGTAACATACTGTGATCAGTTCACTTCATTGGTTTATTATTTTAATTTAACATGAGTAGTAAGTACCTTAAGCCCCCTTAACTTTAACTGTTTTCATATCTTATGATAACTTGATTGATGATAATGACGCTTTCTCGTGTGTCTCATAGTAAGTTCTTCATCGCTAAATCAGTGGCGTGCGCAATTAATAAGTAGCTCGCAGCCCCCTCTGCTGGTGAAAATAATCATTACATGATTGCTCCGGTCTGGTACTACAAACGCTATGTTGATCGGGTTTTTCAGTGAATTTTCTGGTTGTTTTGGACATTGTAAAACGGGGACATTTCCGGGGACAGCTTCAGTTGGGGACAGAACACCAAAAAACGGGACTGTCCTCTGGTCACCTTACTGTAAAGGCTCAAGTATACTTTTTTTACGTGCAAGCGGGCGTACCCGCACAGTCAAACTTTATCCATGTGTGCTCATTGGGATCGAACCAATGCACTGAAACAATGCATGATCACTTTATGGATGATACAGAAGTCAGCAAGTTATACAAAAAGGATTATTTTTAAATGGCCAATAGTTTTCCTGCATAGCTCAGTGGTAGAGCATTGCATTTTAGCAATTCAAAAAGGTCATGGGTTCAAACCCAGGTAACACGTACAGGATACTGATAAAAATGCATAGCTTGTAATGCATTGTAAGTCACTTTGGAAAAAAGCATTTGCTAAAATGCGTAAATATTACTTTAGTAAAAAAAAATTGCATCTGAATATCTTACTGACTCACATTAAGAAAAAGTGTGAGAGTTATCATTGATTATAAATGCCTTTGTGAACAGAGACTGTAAGAAAATATTTTTTATCAAGGTTGTAAATAAAATAATTTTCTGTTGCCATGTTTGTGCAGCATTCAACCCACAGGCTCATAGAAACTCATACAGAGTTATATAAAGTTTTCAGGTACTCAGGCTGATCGATCCTGTTGTCATCTGCGTCAGTCTGCGCAGGCTCTTCTGAAGTATTTTCAATTAATCCTCATACTGCTGCTGAAACACTTTTCTGTCTCATATAGATTTTTTACGTCAAAACACAAACCCCTACTGCTCGGGAATGTTCCAGGACATCAGGTCGGTCTGGGTCTGTGGTTCGTTTGTGAGTTTAAGTTGACTCTGTGATTTTTAAGGGTGGTGCATTGTTTATGTTGGCCAGTGTTTTGGCCAAAGTTAGCCTAACTGGATGAATGAACCCATCCCGTCTCTTCTAGATTTATACACACAGAGATGATCCTGTCAACCCCTCCCCTCACTGGTACCATTGAAATAGCATCATGCGCAGTTGGTTATGGATTACCGGGGTGGGTGCTTTCATTTATCTGAATTTAATCTGCTGTGAGTTGTTTTGATTAACACTGGATTATACTGTATTGCATTACTTTAAGGGGTATATGCCATCAAATATGTTTTAAATGAAATCCGTCCAGAATGGAAAGCTTGAATGAATGCATAAACATTCATCTGTATCTGAGGTTTGTACTTTCTGAGCCACTGCATTGACACGTGCCATTAAAAGAAAGGGTCACTTCATTTATATTTTCCCACATTTTAGCATTGTTGTAGACTTTATAAAAAACTATAGCTAAGTGGAACTAATGAAAATATGTTCTGAATAGGGGTGTGCCGGTTTCAGAATTGGTGATGACGGTTATGACGTGAGTCAAATGTGACGGTTCATAACATAACCGTCTGTGGGGGGCGTTTTGCTCGTTTAAATGTTTGTGGATTGACGCGAAAGTGTCATTTTACCATAAAATCATGAATGTGATGCCAAGTGTGTTTTAAACAGTAATGACTCTGACTTTAAGCAATTTAACAGAAAGCAATGAAATATTTAAAAACACACTGTTGACAGAAGACTGCGCTGTCACTCTCTGCTCAGAATAAATGAATCCTCTCTCATCTAACGTTATTTTGATAATCTTCAGAGAAACAGATTTAATTGTGTCTATATCTGTCATTACATGGACCAGAATGTGGGTTAAAAAGCGTCTTGAAGAGGTTTTGCTCATAAATGCATGTAAAGTAAAGTAATTAATATGACCTTGAGATTTTTATACTGTTATCAAACTGCACAGTATGCGCAGCTGACAATGGCCACGCGCGGCAAACGCTCTCCACATACAGTACGCGCTGTTCAGTTCTCACACTTGCGAAGTAAACCGGCGTTTGAATAAACAAGACACTGATTAGCTACTTACTCTACGTTTATTTAAAATTAACAGCAAGACAAGCAGTGAATGTGCTTTCAGGAGAGTTAGTAGATTAGCATGGGAGAATTTGAACTTGAAAAGCGAGTGTACTGACGTCTTTCCGCGGTTAAAACAACATTCCTTCTTATGGTCATTCATGTTTATTTGATGCTATAAATTAACTAGAAGGAAGAGATGATTTGAAAGGTGAGACTTTGTTTAATATGTTTAATCTCAAAAGTAACCGAAAAGTAACCTGGTCTGTCCTGTATGTCAGCGCGTTGTCAGTGTCTGCTCCGCTCTGTATTTTTCACTGCGTGAGAACATGGTGGGGCGTATAACACAGACTGTTAACAATTGTTTTAAATAGTATTTAAAAATTCTGTATGATACATTTTTTTATATATATATTTTAATAACCCGGTTTTGCCGGTTATAGGGTTCTAATGACGGTGTTCAACTATAACCGTCGGTCTCACGGTTATATAATGACCGTCACAGCCCTAGTTCTGAAATAATAGAAATAAAGAAAATGTGCCTAGAATTTACAAAAATGTATTTATAAAAATGTATTTGATCAACAAGCTTCTTGAGATATTGCAACAGGATGCTTTTAAAACTGTACTGATGCAGTTTTTCATCTATTCTGGACTCTTTCATTTCAATTTCAAAATGCAAAACATTTAGGTTGAGATGCGATTCCAATAAAGTACATTCAAGCTGGACATTTATGAATATGTGCATTCAAACCCATGACCTACAGCAGCCACATGGTACTAGCATGGTAGGGCTGAAGCATATTTTTATTACAGTATATTCAACAAGATACCTATTTTATCTGTATTTATATGCTTTTTTCTCCTTAGTGATAGCCTATGAAGAAGCTAGATGCTTAACAAACAGACTGTCTGTCTGTCTGTCTAAATACTAGAGCAGTATTCCTCTTCACTTCCAAACCACTGTAATGCAAGCTTAGTATTTTAGTGATTGATTAGGCAGTTTGGTTATTTTGGCGTTTTAGTGCTGAACAGCTGGACGTCATTAATTGGATATTTATGGCTTTATTTGGTGTTCCAGACCACAGCAACCCAGAGCCGTCTTTATTCAACACAGTATTATAATTTTCACAATATATTTCTTACACGCTAATGTCACCAACAGTGATTTGCAGTTTGTACTTTCTGCCACATATAGTATGCAGACAGCAGTCAAGCATAATGTATGGTCCAGTGATGTCATACACTGATTAATCTGCGCAGTGCCGCATGCGGAAGTATGCGGAGGTAGTAGCATCTAGCATGGCACTTTCACTGTGGGTTCACATTGTAATGTAACGTTTTTAAAACATTAACGTTATTACAATACATCATCCATGAACTTGATTTGTGAGTCCTGTCAGATTGATGCCTATTGACATTATTGATGAATGCTACAACTTTCAACATTCTACGTTCTTTAACAGCATCATCAAGCTGCAACCATTGTTGTTGTTTAAAGCGACCTCTAGCAGCCAAGAAACTCCCTGCGTCTGAATCCACATACTTTGACAGTACATATTTACTCCTCCTCCGTTAAAACAGTAAAGTATTTATAACAGTTTTATAATTGAATAAGTCACATTAGAACAATTATTACAACCCATCGTTCCAGTAGCACCTGTCGCTTACCTTCTGTTTGCTTTACCTCACATTGTCTGTGTACAATTCATCACCTCCCCATCTAATGCTAAAGAGCTTCTTTCAATTACCATCCCGTTTCACTAACCCAATAGAATTTCACCTTTGATTCTTCGCGAGACAGTTCAGAGAAACTTGTCATTATTTTCTCTCGCCCTCCCCGAGATCAAAGGGAACGTGGGTGATTACAGGGAGTCTGAGCACTTTGAAGATGCTACACGTGTATCAGTTTAGTTAATGCGTGGGGGGTACCGCCTCAACTCTTTGCACTCTCTTTGCACATACAAAAAAACCTGACTAATCCAAACCAGTTCTGTTGTAGTAAATATCAGCACTCTAGGCAATCAAATTAGAAGACCATAACTAACTGTTGAATAAAACATATTAGACAGCAGAGGGTAAAGTCTGGCATTATAATTTCATTTCCTTATCCACTGATTTTGCGATTTGCTTTTTCCACTCCTCATTTATATTAAAATCTGTCATCTAAATCTGCCTATTCTGAAACATTATGCGCACTACGGGTTTCATTTGTAACCACGGAATGCTTGTGTCGACCGACAGGCAGACAAGCGTGCTGTCTGCTCAAATAATAAATGAATGCATTTCATGTGAAAGGCTATTACAATTCTTCAGACTTTTACGTTTCATATAGTTTTACACTATCGTTACAGTTCTCATTTAACTTAATGTCGCTTAGAGCATTGGGTGGCTGCTGAGTTCTGCCTGACTGTGGTACAGATGTGTGCTGAGCACGGGGAGCAAGATGAAGCCGTCTCGTCCGGGTGGCTCAGACACACAGCTGTGGTCAGCCAAGCATCCCGCTGCATAAGGACACGAACCCACATCAGTTCAGAAGAGGAGGGAGAGCATGAAGGACAGAGGGAGAGACTGAATAGAGAAAGATGATGGGCATTTATAATTGTAAAGGCAGCAAACCGCAGCAGACTAAAGGCCGAAGTATGGTCAATTTTTTACGAAGGTAAACGTACAGCAATTTTCGTCATCACAAGAGTGCGTGCTTACTGTATGTGCACCGGCGGATTTTTGAAACCTGCCTACATTGTACGTGTAGGTCACGCATGCGCTTACAAAAGTATGTAGTATGTAGCCCAGAGCATTGCATTTTGTCGTAATGCGCATACGTCAAACGTCTGTGTACACGTATGAGTCAAATAAACTATACTTTGCAAAACTGTGCATTCAAACGTGCATTTGTTTATATTATTTATGATACTTGTGGTTTATAATGATAATTTAAGGGGGGGGGGCAACTCTCACACAGGGCTGTGTGTAAATGTGTCCTGCCTATACTGTAAGACTTGCCTGACATATTCTTATATTCAGTGAAGTTTAACAAGCACACTTGACATGGCTGAAATCTGAATTCTGGACATTTTGAATTCTGAATCTGTCAGAAAGCCCTGTGGGTTCAGTATGTTTGGTGTGCTGCTTTTAAAATCCAGACTCTTATTAATAGCATGAGGATTTCATGGAGGCTAATAAGATTCCCTCTCTGGATCTCAACCCAGCAGACGCCGACCTCCAGCATCATACAGTACACACACACATACACATGTGCGCTCACACATATACACACAGAGCGCCTAATGACATCATGGAGGAGCGTCTGCCGAATAGCGCACAGTTTTTCTCCCTCTGCCCTGCGCTCGCTGTCTTCATGAGCTGAATATGAGCTAACTGTTTGCACAGGCCCGTCTTTAATAAAAAGCGACAAGGATTTATCACCCTTCACAGCATCACGTGAATCCACTCCATCAGGCTGTGATATCTCTCATACGCACTCATTCTCGCCTCTTATTAATGCAGGAAGGATGCCGGGGGGCCTGCAATAATAATCGGATGCTTTTGAGATGAACGGACACTTGTTAAGGATGTGTACTTTCTGCACACCTTACAGTTTAGCACTGTAGGAGTTTAATGTGTTTTATTGGCTGTCTTTTAATCTTTATTGGACAGTATATTGCACGTGTTGTTGACATGGTGGTCACTAAAATTTAAAACCCAAATATTCAATAGTGTTATTTAAAGGTGCCGTAAAAGGAAAACTGTATTTACAGCAGGCGTAGATGAATAATAAGAGTTATTTACATGGTAATGACATACCGTGAGCATCAAACACTATTGTTTCATCCTTCTAATGTAAACCTTGTGCATGCAAAAGACTGCTGGAAAACAGGACAATCTCAACATAAAACCAACTGTTACATTACAGTTAACATTAAATTACACATTAAATTAAGTACACTGTTGTTACAAGTCTAAAAAACAAAGTTGTGACTTAGTTAGCACTATGCTGGTTAATGCTATATGCTGGCGTTTATGCTGAAGTTCTACTATTAAAGGGACATTCCACTTTTTATAAAAATATACTCATTTTCCAGCTACCATAGAGTTAAACATTTGATTCTTACCATTTTGGAATCCATACAGCCGATCTCCGGGTCTGGCGGTACCACTTTTAGCATAGATTAGCACAATCCATTGAATCTGATTAGACCATTAGCATTGCGCAAAAAAAATAACCAAAGAGTTTGGATGTTTTTCCTATTTAAAACTTAAAGGAATATTCCATTTCCTTAAAGGAAAATCCAGATAATTTACTCACCACCATGTCATCCAAAATGTTGATGTCTTTCTTTGTTCAGTCCAGAAGAAATTATGTTTTTTGAGGAAAACATTGCAGGATTTTTCTCATTTTAATGGACTTTAATAGAGCCCAACATTTAATACTTAACTCAACACTTAACAGTTTTTTTTAATGGAGTTTCAAAGGTCTATAAACGATCCCAAACGAGGCATAAGCACTCTAAAAATGGCTGGGTTATTTTTGACCCATAATGGGTAAATATTGGACAGAACACGTGCTGGGTTAAAAATTACCCCGTGCTGGGTTAAAAATGACCCAATGTTGGGTTGTTGTTATGCAACCATGGGGTATAATAACCCAGCAGTTGGGTTAAAATAACCCAGCATTTGGTCATTTTTAACCCAGCACATGTTCTGTCCAATATTTACCCATTATGTGTCAAAAATAACCCAGCCATTTTTAGAGTGAGGGTCTTATCTAGCAATACGATTGTCATTTTTGACAAGAAAAAAAAAAATATGTACTTTTAATCCATTTTTACGAGGGTCCGCGAACAGTGTGCATGACACAATTTTTGTCATCAGAAGAGTACGTGCTTAGTGTACTCGCGCCGCCAGATTTTTGAAACCACATTGTACGTGTAGGTCACCCATGCTCTTACAGAAGTATGTCCGAATGTCCCTTTAACATTACAGTTCTCATTCGAGGGTACTCCACGTTGCGTCAGAGAGCTGACGATTTGGGAACGCCTACTGCGTGACAGCGTCTGATCATGTATATCAAATTTGCCCAATGGTTGGATGTGACATAAAAGGATTAAAAGGAACGCCCACTTTAGCTTGCATATGCCGAAGCAGGTGTACAGGTACGCCAGAAGTATGGCAAAGGAGATGCAGCGTCTCGTTCCCTTCTCAGAAAACAGAGGTTACATACGTAACCTAGAGATGTTCGGTTTTGACGGTTCAAACTAAAATAAAACACAAACTTACCACCCAGAAACATCCATTTTCAATCTGCAAATGATTGTTTGTTTTTCAAATTTCGTAGCCTTGTAAGGTACAGACTCAAACATAAGGTCTGTTTACACCCACACAGAGCTACTTAAATGAGCTGCTCTGAGAAACAGCCAATCAGAGCAGAGATCAACATTATTAATCATATTTTTTTTGCACTTAATGGAGCCACATAAATTCTATGTGGAAGGTATATTTAAATTATTATTTTAATGCTTTTTTGGCACCTTTAAATCTCAAAAATTAAGGTACACAATGCCATAGAAAGACTATTTTTGGATGGACAGTTTAATAAAGAAATTTTAACATCCAGAAAAACATTCTGTTTCACCAAAGGATCTTTTTAATGGAAAAAGCTGTCATTGCGCATCACACCATCACTCATCACAGGTTTATTTTTTATAAAAAAAATTTGTTTTGCAGATGTAAGGTTTGACATATTGCAGAAAAGCTTGTATTGAAACATTTTATGCAATTTTATTTTACCTGTGATAAGAAATGAAAACATGCTTCTTTCTTGTTATGGCTGTCATTTAAAATTAATTTAAAGTAAAAATATTGAATAATAAAATATTTAGGGTTTCAGTGATGGGGGTTGTGATGGCCCTTGTTAGGGCCCACAGTTTTGTGCTTTACATCAGGGATCCACTGCGAGATGTTCTGGGGGCCGGTTGCTAGGTGATGGTGGCCTGATTAAGGAGTCCATCGGTGGGCAGAGTTATCGCTAATTGACAGCTGCTTGCCCTAAGGGTTTTATTCCAACCCGAAGACCTCGAGATAATGGGAGGGCAGCGCTCCATCGCTCCCCCCCCCATGTGAGAATCAGCTATGAGGGGGAAAGATTACTGATGCCTCCTCTCCCTCCATTGGGGCAGTGAGCCGGGGGGGATTCAGGGGTAAAATGACAACCATTGGGAAAAGGGGAAATAGGCATGTACGTAAACCAAGAGAAGGTTTATGCCCAGAGTGCCCTGCTATGCTGCCTGGCGTCTTTATGCTAGAGCCTTTCCCTGTAGACTGCCATCCAAGCTCACTTCACATGAGCTAATCTTATTAGCTTTTCAAAACCTCATATTAAAATCCAATTATTTCCAGCCGTATTCTGTGTATATACTGTTTCCATGGATATACTTTACTGTAAGTAGGATAAAATGATTCTGCTTAGAAAACTAAAGCTGTAAACATTGTACAGTTTTTATTTATTTATTTGCTGTTTTCGCAGCTTATTGTAATTACTTTTAATCTTGTTTTTAAATATAACCAAATGACACTCAACTACACTTGATGAGAAAATAATTATGTATATTGCTGATACATTGTTTGTGTATAATATGCTCTTATAATCTAAAGCTGCAATATTTTTTCTAGTGGCATTGCATGATTGCTGGCATTTATTACAATACATGGATACGAAATGCATTTGTTTTCTATTACCAGCTTTTGAGTTACATCACCCAATTTCTAACATGAAAAACATCGGCTTTTTAAGGAAAGTTGGGTTCCTACACATTTAAAGCCCATAAGTCTTCTGTAAATGAATGGAACACAATTACAGCCATGTCATTTTTGCTTTATGTAATCTGTATGAGTGATTATTTTCATGGGAAACATAAATTAAATTACATCAGAGAGGCAAGGCTGGCTGTGATGAAGCTACCCTGCCTCTATTGTAATTATCTTCATATTACTGTAATAATTTGGAAGTGTGCAAAGCAGATTATTCTCTCTCCGGTAAATCCTGCTGAGATGTGTTTTTCTTTCAACTGGGCCTAAAACATGTCACATATCTTCTCTCCTTCTTCAAACACTAACATTCTGAAAACTTTTTACAAACCTTAATGAGGTTAAAACATTTCCTATTAGTTCCCACCATTTTAGGGACACAACATTCAAGTCAGTGAAGTCAGTGTGTTTAAAGCTCACGTAACACATGCTGTTTCTGCATTTCTGATGTTAATCTGGAGTACCTATAGAGTAGTATTACATCCTTTATATCTCCGAAGAGTCTTTAGTTTAATCAGATTTATAAAAGAAAGATTAGCTTTACTGAATCTTTCCGATAACGTATGAAAAAATGAAGGAGGAGGAGTTATACCACGCGGGAGGAGCGAGTACGAGTCATGCAACACTATACAACACTGTTTAAATTATGATTCACTACATGTTCGTGTCATTTATATAATATGCGCGTGCCTATTTCCAACATAACACAGAAGTCTTACTTACCGCATGCAACTCATGACCCGGTTGGGAAAATCCTGCGCATCAAACACACAAGCAGAACTCCGCTGCTACCCCGGATAATAAACTATATCCATTGTTTTCATAAGGCTGCCTTTCTTTTCCTTATCCAAAAACACATTTCTGCTTTCAGGCCATTGTTAAGTTTTGAAATTAAACAAAGCTGTGTCACGTGATATGATGTTTGTAGGTTTTAGCGTCTCCCGCTGATTGACGGGTGGGTGGGGTTTTCCGGGGGAAGTGCCCATATAAAGAAGTGATACGTATAGAAAACCCCTGAAACGTCAGCTGGACCTGTAATCGAAAAAAACTTTCCGAAACTTGTACGAACCCTGGCAAGGTGCATTCGGCACAGAAATACTCTGTAACACGCCCAACTGCTTTTTTGACACTTTGCCTACGTTTAGCATGAGGAAACAACTCTATAACTGTGTTAATAAGTCAGAATGCTTGAAATACCATTGAACCACCCCTTTAACATAAACTCCTCTGCCAGCATCAGCAACATGGTCTCCTGTTGAATATCAGGGTCTGTGTTGGGTTGCCGTTGTTCTCGTCACAAAGAAAATTGTGCTTTCATCACTTTCATCAAACGTCAGATGTAATTTTAGTGGTTTATGGTCCTGCTTCACTACAGTGCATTTCAGTCTGCTTTAAGAAAGCCCTGCTGTCTGTCATTGCATTGCTTCCATTTCCAGACCGACTAAATCAATTTCGATGCGTCCACATGCCAGCATGATGCACCAATAGCAGGAGAAAACAAATGTTGACATGGAAACAGGAGTCTCGAGTTGAAATCATCTTTCAACAGATGATTTCTAGAAATGTATGCTTTGCTTTTAGACATAACAGCTGCAATGATTGAAATAACTTTGATGGCTTCGTGGAACAATATTGAATGTTCAGATTTGATGACTACTTGTTTTGACTAAAAGCAAACAGTTCCCGAAACTGACATGAATGTTTGATAGGTCTGTCAGAACCTTTTTATACTTTTTGAAGTATTGTCTTATCTTTATTGCTAAATCTAAATATGTCGTTCTGTCTTTTTTTCTTATTGCTTAAAATATATATAAAAAAATGATTAAATATAGTTTTATAATTAATATTTTAATTACAGGACTCACAAATCATGTTTATGGACGATGTAATGAAATAAAGTTTTATAACCATTTCATAATATAAGCCCACAGTGTGGCTTGATAGAACCAACAACAGATTGGCATGCTAGACGCTTTAAATTGACGCAACCATAGACTGTAAAAGAAGATGGACGTAGTGTCCGTGACGTCACCCATAGGTTTCTGAAGATCGTTTTTGAAGCTTGAAGTAGGCGGTGCCTGCCGTCGCCATCTTGGCCGCGCGTCACCACGCATCACTCGCGGATATCCGAAAATGGGTAAAGAGGCGGGACGTGGGTGAACCTGAGGTGACTGGTTGCTGAAACCACACCCGCCTAGGTCGACTCCAGTGACACCAGTGGCTGTTCAACCATCACTCTAATAGCTACGCCCTTAATTATGCAGAAGTTTAAGGATTAATATCATTTAAACTAACGAGTTACAAAAAAATTCACCCCCCTCACAGTTGTCATGAAAAAAATAGCTATATAGACCAAAAACACTTTTTGTACCAGGCTGTAAACATATTATTTTCTACTGTAAAGTTGGGCATTTTAACATGGAGGTCTATGGGAATTGACTCCCTTTTGGAGCCAGCCTCTAGTGGCCAGTCAATGAATTGCAGTTTAAATCACTTCCGTACACATCACATTCAAACATTGTTGAAAAAAATTCTGGGTAATGTACATACATGTGAACAAAATATACAAACCTATGCTAGTGATTTTTGGACATTTTAATAAAAAAATCTGTTTTAATAAACTTTAACAAGAATAATCCAGAATTGAGTGAGATGTTATCTAATGTGGTGACTCAATGAGGCCAACATGTCCTCCAGCTGTAGTGCACTGACCCCAAACCCCATGTCAATAAAGCAGGAACACAGGACATATAAACCCTTACCTTCCCCTCATTGATATAACACACATGTGTTATTTTAACCAGGTACAGCCATCTCAAATGCTCAATCTATGCGATGAACATCTGGACTCACTTGAGCGCAAATGCAGAAAACTTCACTGTGAAGCTTATAGGATTGGCCTCATCAATTACCTCAATCAGAGGTAAAAGTTGAGGCCACGCGAGGAAACTAAAACATTTTGATAGCCAGATTGTTTTAGCACTGATTTTTTTCACAAACGTTTCTGTGCAGTATATAACAAGCCAAACATTACTGTATCCCATGATGCAATGTTCCCAGCTTGACCTACCAAAAAAGAAATAAATGTCAGAATTTAGGACAAAATTGGATTGGAAATTACCTTATGTGTTTGCAGTGTAATAAATAGATAAACAGTCTCTTTAGGGCTCAACAATAAGAATAGCCCGCTGGCCAAAGGCCTGGTTAAACAATGCTGGGCCAGTTGATTGAATTATCACTGGCCCGATTGGTCACGAAAGTTTATCATTTGCACGTGTTTTAAGGATTTGCTAATTAAAATATTTCGAATATTAAGAAGACGTGAAACAGATGTTAATGTGCTACTCACTCACAGTTTGAAAAGCCGTATCTCAAGGCTTCAGAAACATGCAAATACTGAGTTGTCATGCTCTTGAATGGACATGTTAACACTAAATTATCTCAAAGTGCCACAATTATCCTTGTAAACAGTGCATTGGATCTTAAAGGAACACGCCAACTTTTTGGGATTTTAGCTTATTCACCGTATCCCCCAGAGTTAGATAATTAGCACAAAGACTGGAAGTAAATGGCTCCAGCTAGCATACTGCTCCCAATAAGTGACAAATAACAAGGTCATATGAGACACAGCCATCTTTTAACCATATACATATTGTGAACTATATTCTCAGAAGTTGCGCTTATCACTTCGCCCAAGTAGCAGTGCTTCGCCTTCTGAGAATATAATTCCCTAGTATGTATACGGTTAAAAGATGGCTGTATCTCATATGACCTTGTTTTATTTGTACACAATGTGAAGAAAATGTTGGCATTATTTTGTCACTTATTGGGAGCAGTATGCTAGCTGGAGCCATTTACTTCCAGCCTATTGTGCTAAGCTAGGCTAGTGGTGGGTGCGTCAAACAGAGTTAGGGCATGAACAGAGATGAAAGAGGTATGTATGGACTTATCTAACTCTGGGGGATACGGTGAATAAGCTAAAATCCCCAAAAGTTGGCGTGTTCCTTCAAAGACCACCCCCAATAAACCTTGCACTAGTATTAGTGTAACCCAGCCATTGGAAAATGTTTATATTCAACGTACCAATGTGTTAAAATACAGCATAGGTTGAATTACAACCCAACGGTTTTCGACCCAGTGTTTGGTTAAAAATAACTATGACCAGTCCCAATCTGATTGTGTTCAACCCAATTGTCTGGCACAGTCTGCTGCCATCAAGATCTAAACATGCCCGTCTCCAGACAGATGCTCATTATATGAATCCAGAATCCAAAAAATAGATTGCAAAAAAAAAAAAAATATTCTTTACTGATGAGGTCAATTTTGCATAGTGATATGTTACTTCAACTTTTAATGGACAAACACATTCCATTCAATGCTTTGTATGAGAAGCAGGTTTAGAGACAGATCGAGACACCATGGCAGAGAGCTGTATCAGTAGCTTTCTCTGGCAATCTAGCTGATGTGCAGCCAGTGTAGAAGCAGTCTATGACCTCATGACCCCGGCCTCAGAGTAGCCTGGGATAGGATTAACTCAAGACTGGATCTGGGCCAGTGCTTACCCATAACAAATACAGGCCGATAACATATCTTTTAATTACAGGCTCCTGTACCTTCATCAAATTCCTCTAACCAACCCTCTGAGGCCAAAGGGGTCAGTGCTCTCTCATAACTCTATATATCAGGTCCATTATACAAGCTTGCAACTACACCAGCAGTGCCGTTTGTCTGGAGCTTTATTAAGAAGGTGAAGCATCTTCTCTCTGTCAGCATCATGCAGAACAGCTTCAATAATAAAGTCTCTCGTAGCTCAGAGTTACCTGGGGGACATGTTTGTTAGGATACAAGGTGCGGCAATGCTTTTCATAATCCACTTTAAACCTGCTTACTGAGCGTCTGAGATGTTTTGCAATCATTTAGTCTTTGTTTATGAAGAAGGAGAGTTAATTTATGGGAAAGATAATGCGTTAGATGGGTAATACGCATTTCTCTCCTAAACGATTTGTGAAGGGAACCATGATTTGCGATTTTGACTTATCCGCATGCAGATGTTCCCACTAGTTCTTCTAAGACAGATAAACTACATTTGGAAATAATGAGAGGCTCTAAGTGTGAGTTTATTTTGACCTACATTTCTTCACTGTTTCATATTAACTAAAACAACAAATACAAAACCACGTGGGTGAATACTTTCAATATGTCCGAACTTTGAGTGATAAATTATTTACAAAATGTTTATTATTTCAAACATTTGTGCAGATGGAGAATTTCTATCACTTTCTCTCTCTCTCTCTCTCTCTCTCTCTCTCTCTCTCTCTCTCTCTCTCTCTCTCTCTCTCTCTCTCTCTCTCTCTCTCTCTCTCTCTCTCTCTCTCTCTCTCTCTCTCTCTCTCTCTCTCTCTCTCTTTCTCTATTTTTTTCTAGTGAGAGAGTATTTAAAAAAGTCTTTATAAAAGATAAACTTAGCTACTTGAGAAGCAACATTGCTTAGATGTTAAAACTTGTTTTCAACATATATTTAATACTTGGTATAATTGGTATATTTTGTTGTAGTTTTTTTTCAAGTTTAATATACATATAAAAAAATAAGTTTGTTGTAAGACTTATTCATCAAGAAACAAAGATTGCAGAGGGATAAGAAAAATAAAACACCACAACTTTTCAATATTTTACTATGTTCTTACATTAACTTAGACAAATGAAAACATACCTATCTTTTCTCAATGCGTGCACTTTTAATCTTTGTACAGCGCGTTGTGAATGTGTTAGCATTTAGCCTAGCCCCATTCATTCCTTAGGATCCAAACAAATGTTTTATTTTGTGCCACCATACTTACTCGTGTAACTACTCATGTAACAGTCTTTAAATTGGGAAAACATGGAAGTGTTTGGTTGCTTCTAAATTCATCCCTGTTTGGATCCTAAGGAATGAATGGGGCTAGGCTAAATGCTAACACATTCACGAGGTGCTGTACAAAGATTAAAAGTGCACACATTGAAAAAGATGTATTAATTCATCTAAGTTGAGGTAAGAACATAGTAAAATATTGAAAACGGTGGTGTTTTCCTTTAATGGAAGGTATATTTTCTTAAATTTTATTGTCTTACACAGTTGCTTTACAACTACGCATATTTTTTTTTAAATATAATTTAAGATATTTTACTGGGAAGCAAAATGAAAATGTTAGTTAGAAAAATATTTTTGAGGCGTTTTTTTTTTTATATAATTTCAGCAGTTTAGTATGTACACCTTGCATACATCAAAAACGCAATTCATTCAAAATACATAATATTCATTACAAACTCGTATACATTTAGGTAATGAGGCAATTATCTCCCCGCAGATGTGTGTTTTAATGCCTATGTGGCAGCCAGAGCGGAGACCACATTAAAATGGTTTCGGGAGTCTTTGGAGTGCCTGCAGACACTGAGGCATTTCACACCATTTTATGTAGAAGACATTTTACATTTCATGCCAAATAATGAATTCTAAAACAAAATCACAAAAGAGAAAGATGAACCCGCAGAGAGTCGCGGGGTGCATTTTAAACACCAGGCTCCAAAGCCTGCCTCAGGAATGTCAATTATAAAGGAACCTGCCACCGTCCTCGCTGATAAGACTGGGGATTTAGACTTAACGCTTCGCTCAGGAGAGACACCAGAACGTGGGCCTTCGCGTGCACCTCGGCTAGATGCGGATGTTTAGTGCGCCGCATTTCTCTCCAGTATTTTCATCATCATGGTTAATCAATACCTCCAGCAGTAATCGATACTGTGAAGCCGGAGGACGATCATTACCCGGCGATGGTTGAAAAGTAGTGTGCAAACTTCAAAAATAGAGAAGCAACATCGTTAGGAAGGAGCTACTGCACAGCCACATAGATCAATCAATCTCTACAGAGGTTAACCACATAGAGGTGACCTGAGTCTACTGAACAGAAGCCAACACACACGTATACACACAAAGCCAGTCAGCAGAACAGGTGTGCACCTGATACCACAACATTGAACCAGTCGATGCAGATGAAAAGCAATTAGACGGCGGCTCAGATTTTACAGCGTAATGATATTGATTCATTATTTCGACTCGAGTGACTAAGTGAAGCTGTGTCTTATTAGTTTATTGCTAACAAACAAAATAGCTCTGCAAATATTTACTAACAGCAAGGTTGCCACAGACTGTTGTGCTCGGCTACCACGGGACATACACTGTAATAAAATATTTTCTGTCTTAATTTTTTGTTTATTCAACTCAGATTTACAAGTCATTTAAACTACTATTATTTATTTTGAATAGTTATAAATTGAAAGTTGAAATATGTCAACTTCATTTTAAAGTTGTAGCAACTCATCTCTTGTCAAGATAAATAATAGTAGTTGAAATGACTTGTAAAGCTGAGTTGAATAAACAAAAAATAATATTACGCAGCGCCCGAAAAAAGTCCCCTTGGTAACTTTCAATAGCAGGGGACTATTTTCAGGCACTGCGTAATATCACCTGCAACCATAATACGGGAGCAATGAGTGTATACTTCCTAGTCATATCAGCCTAGAAAATCACAACTTTTAATTTTCCGTCCGTCTTAGTACACGATGTAACTACAGAATAGTTTTAAATAGAAAAAATATCAAAACTCTTTGGTTATTTTTTAGCGCAATGCTAATGGTCTAATCAAATTCAATGGATTAAGCTAAGATATGCTAAAAGTGGTATAGCGCCAGACGCGGAGATCAGCTGAATGGATTCCAAAACGATAAAAATCAAATGTTTAACTCTAGGGGAGTTAGAAAATGAGCATTTTTTTTTTTTAAGTGGAGTGTCCCTTTAAGTGACATGTGTTAAAAACATGATTGTGAGTAACTGAAGACAGATATTGTGTAATTTGATGATTTATACAGATAAATAAAATATAAGTATATAAAGAATAATCAGAGGTGTTTTAACAGATGAGAAAACATCTGACAACATTTTTTTTTTTAAATTATTTAGTGCGTGTGAAAGGTGAATAAAAAAGGTAAACAAGTTTTTGAAAAAAATATCCCTTAAAATCAAATTTCTAAAGGTTATCACAACAGCCAAAACAGCATACAGTAAGTAATTTGGTTTCTTGGATTACCATGCCCATAGCCCATCATAAAATAAATCAACTGCCCGTGTGTAGATTTGTTTCGAAATTTGTGCGGGCTATGTTGAAATGACCTTAATAATTGCAGTCTGAATATTTATCTATATCACCACACAGTGCGTGGTTTAAGTTTTTCTGTTTTCCAAGCTCCTTAAGTTGAGGTTTCACATTTATTTTCACGGGTGACCTTTTTTATGAAATGCAACATTAGTCTTATGTTCTGCTACTTGTCCTCTGTGGACAGAGACTAATGCGATGCTTGACCCTCACCGTGACCCTCTGCTGGCCAGTACAATCAACTCCACATGCCTCACATTACTGTGTCCTTTATGGTCAATGTACACGATTCATAGATGTACACTACAGTAGTTATTACTGTACCCAAGTAGAATCTTTTATCTTGCTTCAGCATCTACAGTGATGTATTTGCTATTAAGGTATAATGCTCTTTTTTCACAATTCTCTGTCATTTCAGCATATAGTAAGCTATACTGTTTATTTTAAATTCATAGCCCTCCGTATCTTTGAGGAGTAAAATCCCCTGAAAGCTCAGGCATGTTTTCATGAAAAACGGAAATACTACAGACATTTAAACTATTTTGAAATTGAAACACTGACTAAGTCAAATAGCATTTTAATTTCTTTCCTTGTCGCATGCTGTTCATGTCCACACTTCAGCAGCAGATTAATAAAGGACCAACGCTTATGTTTCCTAACAGGATAACCCTTATAACCTAATTGCTTTTGGTTCTAGCTTAAAAAGTAATTAATTACGGGGGCAGATTGTAATGGAGGTTAAGGTGGCATTTTTGCCAAGCTAATGAGATGGTGTGCACACAGACAAAGCAGGTGTGATGGGGTAAAAGTGGTTTTAAATTGAATTCTTCCAAAGTCCTCTTTAAGATGCAATTGTAAATATAAAGTTTAAAGAGCATCCTGATTTCACAGAAATCAAGGTAGCTAATTCTTATGAGTTGGATAAGATGTGAATCTTACAAAACCATGTGATTGTTAAAAAAAATTATACTAACCATACCATATGACCGGAAGTAAAGAGAGATCGTTTTGAGGAGGGGAGGAGATTTGAGTTTTTGATTAAAGATTATGAGGGCACTTTTTAATTTTTTTAAATGAATCTCAGAGAAGTCATTTGTAAAAAATACAACAATATTGCAAAACAAATTACAGTTTTTCATTTTCACAGCGACTTTAACATTCATAACAAAGTTGTACTGCATAAAATATATGCAAATATAGTGCAAAGTTTTACTTTTTAAGGGGACATTTCACAAGACTTTTTTAAGATGTAGAATAAATCTTTGGTGTCCCCAAAATTGTATGTGAAGTTCTAGCTGAAAATATAGATAATTTATTATGTTAAAATTGCCACTTTGTAGGTGTGAGGAAAAATGTGCCATTTTTTGGTGTGTCCTTCACAATGTAAATGAGCTGATCTCTGCACTAAATGGCAGTGCCGTGGTTGGATAGTGCAGATTAAGGGGCGGTATTATCCCCTTCTGACATCACAAGGGCAGCCAGATTTCAATGACCTATTTTTTACATGCATGCAGAGAATGGTTTAACAAAACTGGGTTGAACTTTTTCACATTTTCTAGGTTTATAGAAGCACTGGGGACCCAATTATTGCACTTAAACATGGAAAAAGTTATGATATGTCCCCTTTTAGCCAAAACAAAATAAGAAAATTGTGTTAATGTCAGATTAGAGCGATCTTGGGTAACACTTTATTTTACGACCCGCAAAGTACCGCGTAATTAAATCGAATTTACAACGTACCTATTTGTAACAACAGAGTACCTCTACAGTACGTACTTGTAGTTATAAGGGTACAATATTTTAAGTTTGGGGTAATAAGGGGGTAAAAATATATGGAAAATTATTCTCTAACTATTTCATAACTACAGGGTACCTATTGTAATATTATGTGGTATGTATGACTTACGTCTATGGGTAATATGGTCTATGTGTAATATGTTTTTTTTTCATATTTGCTACTTACCAGTTGATGTATACAAGCCACGTCGGCAAATAAAATATAACACACAATAAAAATAATAGCAACTTGTACCTCTTTGATCTGTATATGTATACATGAGTTACCAGGTAACTCTTATATTTGCGGGCTGTAAATTGAAGTGGGGCTTATTCCCTGCTTGTTCTGTGTATGTACCAGGTAACTCTTATATTTGCGGGCTGTAAACTAAAGTGGGGCTTATTCCCCGATTGTTCTGTGTATGTACCAGGTAACTCACATCTTTGCGGGCTGTAAACTAAAGTGGGGCTTATTCCCCGATTGTTCTGTGTATGTACCAGGTAACTCACATATTTGCGGGCTGTAAATTAAAGTGGGACTTATTCCCCGATTGTTTTGTGTATGTACCAGGTAACTCACATATTTGCGGGCTGTAAACTAAAGTGGTGCTTTGTTCACCTCTTGTTATAAATGTTATAGGGTAAATACCATAAACATACAGAATATTTTTATTTTAAAACAACTTATTTCAAAACATCTTTACAACACTATAATTAAGCCAACACTTAATGTTTATTATCACTTAACTTTTATTTAAAATAAAAAGTCATGAAAATGTTTCATTGTTTTTGCGGCTTGGCTTCCTCTGTTGGTGTTCTTGTCCACTCGGATGATGAGTTGATGTCGTCTCACAAATGCTGTTCTGCATTACATATAAAAAACATAAATGAAAGCCTTCAGTAAATGTTTCTTCACTGTGCCTTGACAGAAACAGAGTTTTCTGAGCCAGTTACGTTACTTTAGGCTAACTTATGTGCTAGCTAACCGTTAGCTGGCAACTTTCTTGAAAAAACATCGTTTGAAATGCGTGAGTCATGTATTAACAAAACCAGTCACCTTATCCAGCATGCGGATCCTGCTGACATCACTCGCAGCCTTACTCCACAGTGTAGAACGTTTTTAAAACCTCTTAAAGAAGTTTCACATCAGGATCGCGTTCCAGCAAACCTCCTGCAGACGGCCGCGCGTTCTTTTGCTTTAGCGGGAGCTGATATCTGCTGTTGTTTCATTCTGGTTTGCCAGTGCATAAATTCTATTTGGCTAAAATACTTGTGTTTACAGTAAATAAATTGCAAAGCACCACTTCAAATATGTCCGCAAATGTAGGAGTTTCCTGGTAAATAGGGAATAAGTTGCTATTTTATTGTACTTACCTTAAAAAAAGATAACCACATTAAATCAGCTGGACTTTTGTTATTAAAAGCAAGTAATATAGGCTACTAAAATAAAAGTGATGTGCTGTTATATTTATTTGCCGATGTGGCTCGTAGACATTGACTGTATACAACATTCAGTAGTCAATATGAAAAATTCACAATAAAAAATAAAATAAAAAAATAAAACATAATTTCCCCATAGACTTGACTAAGTCATACATACCACGTAATATTACAATAGGTACCCTGTTGTTATAAAATACTTAGAGTATAAATAATTTATAATTCTTCATATTCTTACCCCCTTATTACCCCAAACTTAAAATATTATTCCCTTATACCTACAAGTACGTACTGTAGAGGTACCCTGTTGTTACAAATAGGTACGCTGTAAATTCGGTTTAATTACGCGGTACTTTGCGGGTCGTAAAATAAAGTGTTACCCGATCTTGAAAACAATTTACCCCACTTTCCCCTATGTGATTTGGGACACACCTGTATTTTTTAAATAAAAAATAAACATAGAAAATGTTTCATGTAACATTCCACTTGCATTGATTTATTGAAAAAATTAACTGTAGTTTTAAGAAAACAACATTCGCGTGAAAAATAGACTTTTACATAAACAGAATGAAATGTATTTAAATTGCACAAAATTGTATCCCTAAATGTTATCCCTAAACGTACTGTAAATATGCCTTCCATGACCCCAAAAGGGATAAGATGATGGAGAGGTATACCTAATGAAGAAGATAGACAGACAGACACTTTGCAAAAATGGACTGCAAAGAAAGGAAATCTTCAGGGGAGGAAGGAAGGGCGAACTCTGTGTATGTGTGTGTGACTTTGGGGAAGATTAGGCGTCTTCACCTTTAGACAGGATTGGAGATAGTCTTTCAGGAGGAGAGGAAAATAGCCCAGCTCAGCAGTTTGTTTTGCAGGGCTTTGAGAGCTTCCTCTGCCAGGTTCAGGTTGCCTGGCTCTCAGGCGGCAGAAGCGGCTCATTGTCTACTTCTTACAAAAGGAAGATCGTGATGATGGACAGTTCAGGGGCTTAATTGGCAGTAGTTTGCTAAGACCCCAAGCCCTTTGACCACTTCAGGTGTAGGTGTACATTTTTAAATGCAACAAGTGAAGTCATACTGCCTGCAATTACATTTAATTCAACTGAGGTACAGTTATTAGTGGACCGAAACATAATCTGCCATGAGACTCGAACTGGGACTTCAGATTACAAGCCCAAATCTCTTACCATTAGGTTACGACTGCCCCTTAAAGTATGTTGCTATGTGGTTGCTAGGGTATTTTGAGTGGTTGTTTGATTGTTTAAGAAAAAACCTAGTTCATATAATATTCTTGCCAGAAGATTTCACCTCCAGGTCCCAAAAAACAAACACAGAAATTAGTAGCATCCCTTTCCTCAACAATAAGCCACATTTTATGATGTACAGTGAATTGAATTTGGGATAGAGGAAACACTTTTCACATCATTTTCACATAACTTACTTTAAATTTGACTATATTTTGTTCCCAACATGTGACTCAACAGTCCAGGCTTTCAAATCCATGACAGATTTCAGTTCAGGGCTCATATGAATCTTTCAGGTCATAATAAGCTCTGCAAAAGTACAGAGGGACCCCATTTTACCCCCTCACATTTCAGGCCTTTTGGGCAGATCTATTAGGATTTAACAGGGTCTTCAAACTATACAAGAACAAAGGAACTGGCAGGCCTTGATCTTGGTTTAGTCTGAGGTTTGATCAAAGATCTGGTCTTAGGTCCTATCCTGAGGGTCTGAAATGTGCTCCTCTCCAGTTTGTCAGTGCAGAGGTCACCACGACTCCACTGAGGATTAAGAAAGAAAGAGAGAGAAAGGTTTCACCTGTTTTCTACTCTCATGCTGCGGGTTACATAACACAGTTATCTGCCCCATTGTCCTGCTATAGCAAGGTTATACTTGTATAGTGCACAGGAACACCTATTATTTACCACTACGTATTACAAAAAATATTAAAAATAACAAAAATATATAAATTTTATTAATGGCCAGCACACACTGTAAAAAACTTTTTGGCACTTACATTTTTATGTTTAATCAACTTAAATATTTAGTTAATTTAAACTTTCTTGACTAGTGAGTAGTCGCTAAAAATTATAAAAAATAAAGTTGAATTAACTTAAGTTATTTCACTTTTATTTTTATAGCTAGTCAACTGCTCACTAGTCAAGAAAGTTTAAGTCCAAGTTGATCAAACTTAAAAAGTACAACAAGGAATTTTCACAGGGCACTTATGTTAAAGTAAATGAAGGTTCTAACTGTGCGTTCACACCAGATGCGGAAGAGGAGGCAAAAATGCGATATTCACGCGTAGTTGGACGCTTTAACATTTTGAGTTTACTCACGTCATTTGTGCTTGAAAGTGGCACGGGAAATATTAGTCATTCGAGACATTCACGCGTAAATTCGCATCATGTGAGGGGCTTATATAGCTCAAATCGAGTAAACTTACCAGATTGTTTGACCTCCTCACTTTTTTCCAAACAAGATCCTTTTAAATTCCTGTAAAAGTACGAAGATGTCTCGTGTAGCGATGATGATTGTACTCCATTGTTGTTTTGTTTTTCTGCCTCCGCTCCCTTCGTGTAATCACATCACTTCTAGAGCAAGTTCTTGATTGGTTGACGCAGCACGAAAATTCCCCAAAGTTCAGATTTTTCAACTTTCACAGATCACGCGGCAATGCTCAATTCGCGTGGAATACCGCAGGACACATATTCGCGTCTTTGCATTGACTTAAAGGGACAGTAAGTAGGATTTTAAGTGTTTTATTTATCAAAATCAATGTCTTTATTCATAAATATGTCCTCATTGGTGTCAAATGACCTCTGCCGATGATCTGACTTTTCTTTGTAAGCTTAGAATTTCTTCTTAAGCTTAGAATCTCTTACTTACATTGAACGGGTAAGTCCAAGGAGGCTTCCATGTCATTCCGCAATATTGATAAACTATAATAGCAGAAAGGGGCAAAAAGCTTTAGGCGAAAACGCGTTTCCACTACGTGTTTTCTTTAAGAGCACGTGAACCAGCTGAAACGGACAAGGACATCAGTGAGTACATAACAGCTACCGTAGTTGCAACACGCATTTGAAAAAGCGAGGCGCTAGAGAGCACTATTCGTTTAAATGCAAAATACAATTTCACCACTAGATGTGGGTAAATCCTACTTTTTGCCCCTTTAAAGGTCAAGTTCTTTTTGATCTCATTTTTTAAACCCTAGTTAGTGTATAATGTTGCTATAATAGCATAAATAATACCTGTAAAATGATAAAGCTCAAAGTTCACTGCCAGGCGGTATTTTCTTTAACTCTTTCGCCGCCATTGATGAGATATCTCGTCAATTAAGAGAAAACGCTTCCCCGCCAATGACGAGATTTTCCGTCTTTCCGCAATACCGCTATTATCCACCAGGTGCACTTCCGCAACTTATACAACCCGGAAATAGCGCCTCACGTGAAAGAGAAAGAACTCTGTGTATGTTTTAAAGATCGCTCTGCATCTGATCTCTATGAAAAGTCCTTCGCAAAAAATGGAATTATCTCAGCTTTTTGCTCAAAATTTTGTGTTTTTTTTGAAGAAACCTACCCATGTTTGAGAGGTGATTACAAGAGAACTAATGAAGGTAGGATGAAACGGGTTTTTTTGTTTGAAAGCAGATGGTCTGTTCTTTCATCTGATATATTGTTTGTTTATATATTTCTATATAATACAGGGTCTGTATTATATATTCTGAAGAACATTTTCTGGAAGGCATTAAACGTTTGTGAAAATCATGAAAAATGCTGACGCTGGCTGGCAACTTTTTTTAAAAAACGTTGGCGGGGAAAGAGTTAACAGAATTCGCCTTTCAAAGCCCACAGCGAACGGCCGGTTTGGACTACAACCCCTTTACTTCCTGGTTTAATGACGTCACTAGAACAGTTTGTTGACTAAACTCTGCCCACAGGAATACGTCGGTCGCAGGCTAAGCTAACGGCAAGCTAAGCTGCTATCGAATCAAAACACACTAAACAAACTACACAATCAGAACTCGATACGTATTTCTGAAGGAGGGACTTCATAGAACAAGGAAGACATCAGCTTGTTTTGAGGACAGTAAATAGCGCTATACAAATAAGTAAATTGTGTGAAAAACACCGCTTGAAATATGAACATGTTATATTGCACACTGTAAACACAATCAAAACTTTAAAAACACAGAACGGGACCTTTAACATGTAATTCACTCGTGCCTGCCGCCTCTTCAGTGTCTGGTGCGAACGCACCATTAGTATATGATAAATAGGGCATAATGGTTATTATTGCAAACTAATATTTTCCAAAACAGCGCTCATTGATAGTTTGGGGTTGTTACCATCACTGACCAATCAGAATCAAGTATATTTAGAGAACCATGTAACATGTCTAAATCGAAATTGAGCAGGCAGTGTAGTCTATCGAGGTATTGGCCAAGTACAACTCGTGGCTGAACCTTACACACACACTGTGGTCTGCAAAAATGGATAACTGCTGGCCAAATAACCCCAAGGGCCTTTGCTTTGCAGCCAAATTAGATTAAAAACAACTTCTTTTTATCGTAAATGAAAATAAGGGATGTCGTTTAATTAGTCGGTGAGGTATTCCTGCTCTCTCTCTCTCTCTCTCTCTCTCTCTCTCTCTCTCTCTCTCTCTCTCTCTCTCTCTCTCTCTCTCAAAAGTCAAATACATTCTCTCACACAAACAAGTTAATTTTTTTCCACACACACTTACTCTCGGTGGTCATCCTTGACACATACACACATCACCCCTTCTTAACTTCTGAAGCTAACATTCCTGTCAAGCAGTGAGCTTTGAAGTGGGCAGTGTGTGAAAGGGCTCCCGTTACAAGGCCGAGCCCTGAGAAAGAGGATCTGTCTGGCGGCGAAGACCAATGCTGGCTCAGGGGTTAATCAGGAGTCCGGCACACAACACATTCTGTTGCTCGCTCACAGCTGTAACAAGACTCTGTGTTTGGAGGTTAAGAAACACAGCACAGCCAGCGCTTTGAAGTTGACTGGCAGCCGTAGATTGGACCAGGAGATGAGAAGACTTCGTTCTTAGCTGTCTGTGGCTCATACACGTATATAAACATACAGCGGGTCAAAGGGTGTGCAGTGTTATTGCGTGTGCGTGTGCATACGTGCATGTGTGTGTTATTAGAATAGGCTGAGTACTCTTTCTCTAACCTTTTCTGTTCCTGACCTCAGATGAAGATCATCGGCCCTCCTGTGGCTCTGTTTTCTTCTCAAGTCACTATAAAGTCCCCTCATGTATAAGATCAGAAACACAATATGTATATTCTAGGGTCTATTTTATGTCTCTGGGCTACATGATCAGCTGTATCATTTAGCTATTTTTTTAAAGAAGCACTTAAGGGTTGTTCAAACTGTGCTTAACCCAGAGTTATCTTTATTTTAAACCCCACTTTTAACTCTAGGTACACTATCAGAAAAAAATATCAAAAAATGTGACCTAGATGTTTTCAAGGTACACATTTGCACCTAAATAGTTCATATTACTACCTCAGAGGTATCACTCTAAAAAAAAAAATGGTGCTAAATAATACTAAAAGTCTCATAATCATAGGGGAACCATTATATAGCACCTCTGTAGAACCATAAGTGGTGCTAAAGCATGACTAAAGCACCACTTATGGTTCAACATAGCACAAGATTCACAGGGTCAAATAGGTGATGTTTAGCACTAAAATGGTTCCCCTATAATTACAAGCCTGTGAAACACTTTTGATGCTATTTAGCATAATTTATGGGAACCAAAAAGTATTAGTACCTCAAAGTTACATACTGGTCCCAAAGCAAAGCCAAGTTTAATTTACCATAGTCATTAAGACTGAATGCGCAGGCGAACTAGTGAAATGGTAAACAATATAACATTTAAAAAATACTGTCTCAGTGACAGCTTAGGTCCATTTTTGACTATTTTCTCTGACAGTGCAGAGAAACGTTTCAGCCTTACAAGTGGATTTTTTTACAGCATTTTACTCACATTGTGGTATCTCAAATCACAAGCTATGTTCAATCACATAAACTGTGCTATGTTGTGTTAAATGTTTTAGTGCTTGAGGAGAAAAGTAAACAATAAAATCTAATGGTGAATGGAAATGCCTGAATTGATGTGGAAGCTATGCTTTTTATTTATTTAGTTAGTTGTCACCACTGTATTTATCCAAACATGACTGTTGACACCACACAGAGGCGGCCTTAAGCATCTGGTGGCCCGTTTCAATAACTAATAAGGGGCCCTACCCACATAAAACATAAACATAATAGAGCAAAAAAGCAAGGATGCACATAGATGTTATACACATATTTTTAACACAATGAAATACTGCATTAAGGTTATTGAAATGAGCCCCTAAAAAAACCCTAATATTAAAAACCTAGAATCATTCCTGCACCGCCAAGCCTGATGAGAAAGAGAATGGTCGAATTCAAAACTGCGTTTTGGCGCCCTTGAAGGGCACTTCGGGAAGGGAACGCCGCATAAACTCACTCCAGATAAAATGGAAACGTTGTTTTCATTGTTCTATTCTCCAAGTGTACATTTGTTTTATAAAAATAAAGACTTGACTTTTAAAAAACCTAATTTAAATGGTCTATAACACACCATGCAGTTGAACAGTTTTATTGTATATTAAATGAAGTACATACATTTTATATTAATAATCCGATGTCTATCGTAAGCACATAGGAACGTCCAAGAGAAAATAAAGAGTGGAAATTAATTGATTTAAAATGAAAGATATGTGATTGCTTAACGCCCACTGGCACTGACAGTGTGAGCTCCCCCGTGCATGAATCATATCCCCTGTTCAAGCGTCCTGGGGCGGGGCTGGGGCCCGCCTTGGAGGGCAAGGCCCGTTTCAATTGAAACGGGTGAAACATAAGGCCGCCTCTGACACCACAAATATGCAAATAAGCACACTCTTAAAAGTAAAGGTCCTTAAAAGGTTCCTCACAGCGGTGCCATAGAAAAACCATTTTTGGTTCCTTAAAAAACATTCTAGAATAATTTTGTTTCTTTTCTTTCTTACATTTAATACATCTAAAGCAGATTTTTTTTCACTATAAATGAAAAACACATTATGAAATATAAAGGATGTTATTCAGATGTTACAGGTTCTTTATGGAACCATACAGCTAAAAATGGTTCTTCGCATTGTGAAGCACTTTTTTAGCATATGTTAACCCAATGTTTAGAAATGTCCGAAATATCAAATTACAAATACCCAGGGATATTCTGTAACCCCTAGTATATTATGAGCAATATGAAAGGTGAAACTCAACCTGGGGTTCAAAATGAACTGTGGAAAGGCCTTTATTGTAGGATCAGTTGTTAAGTTTCTAATTTGATATATGTAAATAAACATTTTGGCTTAATGGATTCCTTTTTGCAAGTCTACCAGAAGTGTATGTTGCACAAAATACATGTAGTTTGAGTTGCTTCTAAATTTGTAGATGGATAAAAATTATTTTCAAGTGTTTTGTTCACTGTCCTTATCCGTAAAAGTTTTAAAAGGCCAAAAATGAAAGATATGGATTAAAAAAGCAACACTAACCAAACCAATAAACATCAGCAGGATAAACACCTGAATTTCCCCCAGAGAATCAAACCCCAAACAAGACGAGAGATGCCCATATCAACAGCACGCTTGGCTAATGGCAATCTCAGCCTGACATGGTGCCATTATTCTGAAATTATGAAACCATTAGCGCTGTTCAGCCAGCATGGCCAACATGCATGTTCACATACAAATAGCTTTTATTTTCACTCTACGCTTGGATAACAGGGAGGCGGCAGTTTGAATTTTCCTAATAATGCAATGAAAAGAGATTTAAACGCAGCGACTGACTGTTGAAGGGACCGCAACATTGCGGCTGAAACACATTTAAGAATAAATTACAAATTTCATGCCTCGGCCCCCGTTCTTTATCGAAACTCACACAAAGACTATCAGAGGACAACAGCAATGGCATAAATATTCATGAGTGTGCACACCTCAGAATAACAAGCATATATGTTTTCTTAATTATCTCCCTAGTTAACTTTGATCATTCTTGACTGTATTGAATTGACTATGGTGGAAACAACAAGGGATATTTTATTTGCTTTTTTATGCATTAAGATTATATGTTTGCACTGTAACGAGAGGCTCATGATATTAAAGTCTTTGTTTATGTGTTATTAGTTTTTTGGGGGTCTTTTCTTGGATCTACAGTAAGTGCACATTCATTTATGTTAACTCTTGAACTTTTTATTAAGAGACAATATTTGCTCCTGAAAACGTAAACACATACAGAAGTAAGTGCACACCAAAGACTTAAACATTTTTTTTTTTTTTTTGATGCATTGTAACAACCCAGCATTTTTGGTTGAAACAACCCAGCATATGCTAAATTAAAGACTGACATGACACATTCATAATCATGACATGACAAGTTCTTGAACATGAAGGAGATTTAATGCATGTTTAGGACAACTGTCATTAAGTGTCATTCGTTCAATTGTGTAATTTTTAATGCAAAGATGACATTGTTTGAGATATCTTTGTTATGACAACTTGACATAACCAATACTGTACATCATAACTTGACAACTTGACATAACCAAGACAACATAACTGACCACTTTTACAGTGATGCAAATTGAATTTGTAATTAAAATGTCATTAAGTGTCAATACTCTGTCATATAGTTTTATAACAGCGTCATTAATGTTTTTCTTGACCTCAACTACAGTAGGATAAATATAATTTTGTCATTAAAATATCATTTAGTGTTAATACTCTGTCAAATAGTTTCATGAAAACAACATCATAAATATTATTCAGTTCATAATGTTTTTTTTAGTTTCCTCCATGTGTTTAACAAATAAAATCAATAATTCAATAATAATAATAATAATAAAGTTTATGACAGATTTATGACAAGTTATGATATATTGTAGGGATGCACCGAAATGAAAATTCTTGGCCGAAACCGAAAACCGAAAATGGGGAAACCAAGGCCGAAAAACCGAAACCGAAACACCAAAATAAATTATTATGCCAATTATTAGTACAAATGCATTTATGGCCAGTGTTGGGGGTAACGCATTACAAGTAACGTGCATTACGTAATAATATTAC
Organism: Paramisgurnus dabryanus; assembly: GCF_030506205.2. Lineage (NCBI taxonomy): Eukaryota > Metazoa > Chordata > Actinopteri > Cypriniformes > Cobitidae > Paramisgurnus > Paramisgurnus dabryanus. Next base: position 26,534,873 of record NC_133353.1, read on the forward strand.
TTTTCTGAAGTAACGAGTAAAGTAACGCATTACTTTTTAAATGTACACATTAATATTTGAGTTACTTTTTAAAAAAAGTTATGCAAGTTACTTTTTTAGTTTCATTAATTCTACTACTAATTATAATTTAATTCGTTTAACATAATTCAAAAAAATTATGTACTGAATTAAACTTAACGTAGTCACATTATGTACTCTATCTGTGTGGGAACCGTTTGAGTCAGAAACTGAGATAGCAGGCCAGAGCTCGACATTTTTGTGATGAAATATGCAATTTCTGAATACAGAACTTTTCAGTCATAAAAAACACCTGCAAGGCCTGAAAGAGATCAAGCCTCAGCCAAGAAAAAGTAACGCAAAAGTAACTAAAAAGTAACGTAAGCATTACTTTCCAAGAAAAGTAACTAAGTAACGCAATTAGTTACTTTTTTTAAGAGTAACTTAATATTGTAATGCATTACTTTTCAAAGTAACTTTCCCCAACACTGTTTATGGCTATCACTGTGTACTAACTTTACTAGGGGTGTGTGACAGATCACAAAACTCACGGTTCAGATCACATTACAGTTTTTGAGTCACGAATATGATTATTTTTCAGATCAGCAAAAAGGGGGTGGGGAAAATCTAATAACAAATAAAGAAATTACAAACATTTATAAAAAAGAACAAAGCTGCACATTAATAAGGTCTAACATTAGCATTAGGTACAGAAATCGAATTAAATGAGTCATAACACTGTCTTTATTGTATAAATTAAATATATTATTATTTTTAGAGCTATTTGTCTCTTTTTTAGACTTAAGTAGGTTAATTGAGGTTACTGTCTCTTTAAATAAGCAGAAACTGGTTTATGACTGTAATCTATACATACACTTAAGACATAAACAAATGTTTTTATTAGAAAAAGAATACTTTGGAGATAATTTTGTTTATATGTGCCCTGTCAATAGCAGAAAGATTTTACGTCCGCTTGTTTGCGTCTCACTCGTGTGTGCACTATTGAAGGCACTTAAACACGCGCGCACACAGAGAACGAAGGCGAATCCCAAACAGTGCAGCATAAAAACGTTACGTTGTTTTTCATTGCTTTATTCGGCACATGTATGTTAATGGACTTTACAGTATGAGACAGCGCGACTCTCTTTAAAGTTTACACATCAAGAGTTCTGATATTTGAAGGGCGTACTCACTGTGATGATCACGTCTGGACCGGACACAACCGCATGTGCCTCTGTGCGTACTTTAGCGCCCTTTTTGCAGTTAAATACATCCACGCCGCATACATGTTGCTTCAGACAAGCACGTGCAGGTCGTGGTTTCTGTTTGCGTCATCACAACATTTCGGCCGTATTGTTTCGGTGATAAAAGTCTTTCGGCCGAAAGCCGAAAATGCTCTTTTGGGCCATTTTCGGTGACCGAATATTCGGTGCATCCCTAATATATTGGTTTATGTCAAGTTGTCATGACAATGACAATTTAAACAATGTCATCTTTGCATTAAAAATGACATAATTGAACAAATGACACTTAATGACAATTGTCATAAATGTGCATAAAATCTCCTTGTTCATGACACGTGTCATGTGATGATTATGAAGGTGTTATGCCAGTCTTATGAACACCCGTGTTACCGCATGATGCTCTACAACTAGAAGTACAGGAAATGCAGTGAACTGAAGTGGAAAGTACCTTTTCTCTAGAATTTTGTGTAATGTGTAATGATTAAACGGATAATTCACCCAAAAATGACAATTTTGTAATTATTTACTCAACCTCAAGTTGTTTCAAACCTGTATACATTTCTTTCCTCTTCTGAACAGAAATGGAGATTTTTGCAATTAACCAAAGAAACAGAAGCACCACTGACTTCCATAAGACTACAACAGGCAATAGTGCTCAAAAATGGTTACAATCATTGCTCAAAATATCTTTCTTTTTATAAAGGTTTAAAACAATATGAGTGTGAGTAAATGATGACGGATATGTAATTTTTGGATGAACCTTTTATTCCTGACCTGGCTGTGATGTATCAGTAGAGATCTGCTGCGTGTTCTGTGAAATTGGACAAGCTCGATATACAGTAAAGTATCATTCACAGATGATTCAGGAACACATTGGTTACATTAATCATGGGCAGAACATGCCAATGTAGCTCACATTGCATCTGCAATGAACTGTGAGATTTAGTGGAAAAGTTTCTGGCAGTCATACTGCTTAGTTTCCAGTTTCTCAATACGGCCAAGGCAAATACCCTCAACCTGAGCTCACTCCACATACTGTTGTTTCGCTCTTTGACAATCTTTCTGCATGAAAACAGTATCTTCGATATGTGACCTCGGCGTGAGAGACCTACGTCTTTTGTGGTGGCCAATATCCAACTTCGCACCAAGAATGAATCAGTGCGAAGCAGATAGGTTGAGCGGAGTTTAATCTCACATCGAATGCCACCCTGGCAGTTTTCAGAAAACACGAAGGACCTATGTGTTTGTGTCTCAATGACATGTTGGGGTTACACGTCCCAGAAATTCTCCAAAATCCCAGCTGAATTGGAGCACAAGGTGCATTCTGTGATATTGATCGGCAGTAATCTGTTTTCCTGCTGTGGGTGTTGAGAGAGATGGCCGACCTGCAGGTGGGGTCATCGGGGCCAGATTTCCTCTCCGACCGGGCCAGCGATGTGCCACGTTGACAAACGAGCATCCTAACAACCATGTCACTCTGTTGGTGAATTAGCACACACAACTGCAATTCGCATTAAGTCATCCAACACGTTTGGCTCCTGTAGTTGTTTGCCTGCTGTGGTGTGTTTGATGGCCGTAAATGAATACAGTTACTGCTGGCTGTTTGTGTGTTCCTTTTTTGTTTACAAAGTTGTTTGAATATTAAGCAGGGACATTTTTCCAGTCATAAAGATGAAACTATGCATAGCCACACATCTGCACATTTACAAATTGCGCTGTAATTTAGCCTCAGCTCTTAATTTCCGGGTGCTGATTTGCATAGACAGCAAGGACGGCTGGGGGTAACGCGTGGCTCAGTTCAGCGCTGTTTGTTTACCAACCATTTGCAACGCATGTAAACAACATCAGTGTAATGGTCTGGAGCCTCGCGCATCGACAGTGTCCATCCGTTCGACGATATGGGAGGAGCTCCAGAGTCTCCGCAAATGGAGCTTGTGGATCTGAAAAGATGGGTCCCCTCCATAGGAACTATTACCTTACGAAAATTAACCATGTTTTTACTACCAAATAACCATGGTTTTCATGGTTTTAAACCATGGTCACTGTATTAAAATGTTAGTTTTGCCAATTGTTATCAATACACTATACACCAAAAAACATGGTTAATTTTCGTAAGGGCTGTAGATTTAAAATACATAGAGATTATTTACAGCCAGCTAAAAATATTTGAAATGTTGCTGTTAGGTCCCAGTGAACCGGCCTTTACACTCGTAATATGTTAGACAGCTTCAACTGTGTTTAACGGACAGACAGTGATCAATACATTTAATCAGCACAGCCACTGTTACACACCATCAGAGCGTGATAATGCTCTGGGCATCTTTGAGAGATTTTGACAACTCACACTGTGGGAAAGAGGGCAAGCTTGAACGCTCTGTTGGAAATATAGTTTGGAAGCAGTCTCAGTGGGTTTCAGTGAATCATAGCGAATCGAGACTAAAACGTTTGGGTGGTAGTGTTTCAAAGGACGCATTCAATTATTGATAAGAAGCATCTGTGGTTAAATCCCTACTGTTGGACCAGACCTAAAAGCATTACTGTGAAGGGCAGATCCTGATGCTGAGGAGGACTCAACCAGTCGCTGTGGTTCCACAGTGATTTTACAGAACTGGGATAAAAATCTGTTTGGTTTTTGGTTACGTCACTGGAGGTCATCAAGTTGCTGTACTGGTAAATTCAACAGTACATCACATGATCTTCACTGTCTGTATTCATATTGGTACTCATTGCATCACATTGCTGCATCACTTTATTACAATTTTGGGCAAATCCAAATCGGATTCGAACATCATTGTGCCCTAATTACTCCAAAGGCTCAACGAAGTTGAAGCTTTGGATGGAATTGCACATGATGTGAACATTTTGGAAGACCCTTTAAGCAATTCAAAAAAATTAAAATTTTTCTCCTTATCTGGAACAACGTTTCATGTGGCGAACCCTTTCCCGCTGTTCCCTTGAAGGGTACAGAAGCGCTGTTTTGATAGTTAAAAATGTATTTTTTCATTTTATTTAATATTAATTTTGTACGTTAATAATAGACATGTATACTTTTGTTTAACTAAAAGTGTATTTAGGACCAGAGCACCGAGGTGCGAGGACCCTTTTGTTCTTCAAGGAGTTGTTATTATTAGTATTATTCTCTGCAATTAATCAGATTTTTTAAGGGCCTAAACATGCTCGAAAAGTCATGAAACTTTGCACACACATGTCAAGAGTGTCAAAAATGTACATCTGGTATAGATGGTTTCAGCAGTAACAACATAAACAAAGGCTTTCGTGGAACAAACGTAACTTCAGGTAAAACACCCAATAAAAATAGAGTAATTTTAGAGTAGCTTATTTCTGATAACATGCAAAATAAACAACAAGTAGATTACTGTTCTTCATATTTTATAGCTAAAGCGTATAAAAAACAACACTGAGCTAATGTTACTGTGTAAAATGTGTACTATAAATATGTTATGTATACAATGTTAACTACAAACCGTCTGCCAAACCTCCCTTCACATAGCGGTGATGCATGATCGCCGTCTCCCCTCGTCTTTAGGAAATCAAAACATTTGTAATTTTGTTACCATTGAACAAACAGGACGGGAAGTAAAATCCTGACCAGACGCTTAACTCTTTCACCGCCATTGACGAGATATCTCGTCAATTAAGAGAAAATGCTTCCCCGCCAATGACGAGATTTTCAGTCTTTCCGCAATACCGCTATTATACTTCCGCAACTTATGCAACCCGGAAGTAGCGCCTCTCGTGAAAGAGAAAGAACTCTGTGTAAGTTTTAAAGATCGCGTTTTTTGGTTTGAAAGCAGAGGGTCTGTTCTTTCATCTGATATATTGTTTGTTTATATATTTAAAGAAGAACATTTTCTGGAAGGCATTAAACTTTTGTGAAAATCATGAAAACTGCTGGCGCTGGCTGGCAACTTTTTTTAAATGCTGGCGGGGAAAGAGTTAACTGCAAAAATGCACGTGCGTCCGATGAAACCGTCTATAGGATTCAGAAATTGGCATAGGAAAATTGCTCGACAGCAGCACCTACAAAATAGCAACAATTCAGCCCTTACCCTGTGTTTGACATGTACGAATATCAATGCAAGACCTACAAAAAAAGTATCTTGGAGCCAAGCCCTAAACCCAACAGGAAGTCAGCTTATTTCTGCCATTTTTGTGCAGTCATCATACTTTAACAAACTCCTCCTAAAGTTTTTGTCGGATCACCATCATATTTGACGAGTCTCATCTTAAGGCCTTTGTGATGCTAAATTACAAAGGATTTAACTCTTCATCCATTCCTGACCTGAACACATCTACATGCCAGAATTTAATTATGTTTTAAATTACGTAAGCTTGAATTTGAAGTGTGGCTATAGACCGTTAACAGCATTACGACGTGATTATGGTAAAGCGGCTTTTTTAAAGCTAGGACGCCGTGTGCGCTGCGCTATGAAACCCATTCATTTCAATGGCTTGCGCCGGGCGAGGGCGGTTTGTTGTTGCGTCGAGCAAAGCGCGAGCTCAGCGGAGATCAGCTTGCACTCACGCCGCGGTCGAAGTTCAATAGTTTTGCGCATGGTTTGTGGTCTTTTGCACTTTATACGGGAAATGAGCCGCCAGTCTGTACCAGTTGAATGAGTGTGTGCTTGAACTGTATTTGTTGTTTTAATGTCTTGTTTTTGCAAGTTATTGTTGCTATTGCATGCCCCCCCGTTGGAAGCCAAGTGCCCCCCTGTTAGTTATGGTCTGGCGCCGGCTCTGGTTTTAGTTATTGCGCCACCGGCTGCCAACCGGAGGTGTGACATCAAAATACCATTGCCATATTCCTAATATTTTTACCCACTTTCTAAGGCCATCGGCTGGCGGTGGACATGGGTGCGAGAGCCCTTTCATCACTCCTTGCAGCTTTAATTTTTTTCTTGCAATGGAGTTACATCAAATGGCTATCGTGGTCAGTTTCAGTTTGCTTTGCTTATTACATCTGATTTCAGTGAATTCATTCGTTTTAACAAGGTGTCTTTCCCATATCAAGAATGCTGAAGTGTTTTTATCAAACCGGGATGATTAACATAGGCAACATCTTGGTTGCAAACACGTGTCCGTCATTCCTTCTCTATCCTTCCTTCTAAATCTCACACAGACACACATCAAAGTGGCTTGTATTTTAAAAAATGGCTCTCATTTCCTTGGACAGGGCTGTGTGTCCACTCCTCCAGATCCATGCTGCACTTCCATTTCATGGTGCATGGCCCCGGCGTGTGATTATTCCACTCTCTCAGGTACAGGGGGAGTTAATGTCTGAGGAAACTGATGTCCCTGTCAGACGCCTGCCTCCCCCACGCGACCTCCCGCCCCTTCTCTCGTGAAGCTTGTCACTGCGTGCACACAGTGGCATCGCCGATATGACAGCAGGCCCCTCGCAAATACGTGCATACACTCACATAAGGTCACACAGTCCTCCCGAACTATCAATTCTCCATGCAAGCGAATAGAGAACGGGGAAGCATATGCCGCCAGTCCTTGATCCCTCAGCCCGCATTTACATCCTCTCCGCGGAATATCAGCTGGTAAGATGCAGCTGTAACCATACGTATACAGTATGTGTCTGTAAACATATGCCTGCTGCGTAACAGCAACAGCTGCGATCTGCCTGTCAGAACATGCCAGATACCCAGCAGTTATTAAAAACAGTCATTCAATTACTTTGCAGAAGTGCAGCGAGTGCACGAATGCATGAGATATTTACATGAAAGAAACATTGCGAGGCATCATTCATTTATACCTGAACGCTGTAATCTTTTTTTAATGTGCTGTACTGATTTTTTTTCTTGTGTAAAAAAGCTTCAGGATCTGAATTTATATAATAGTAGCAATTTAATGAGATGCTTTGCAGCATGAAGTGTTTTATACTGCTAGTGTTTCTCAACCAGTGTTCCTAACCGATGGTGCCACATAACAATACAAGGTCATAAGTTTTGTATGTACTGATAAAACATACTGTAGCTTAAAGGTGCAATGTGCGACACCACTGATAGTATAGTTATGTATATTGCATTTATGTCAAGAGCTCATTTTAAAAGTCCCACATTGTACCTTTAAATGCACTGCAAATCACTTAAAGGGGTCATAGTGTGAAATCTGACTTTTTCTGTGTTTAAGTGCTATAATTGGGTCCCCAGTGCTTCTATCAACCTAGAAAATGTGAAAAAGAACAACCCATTAACTTAGTTTTAGTAAACCATTCTCTGCAAGCACACGAAAAATTTGGTTGTACAGATTTTTCCTGTTTTGTGAGGTAGATTGCAAGGCCAATCAGTGTTTGCATTTCACCAGCTCATCTGCATTTTAAAAACACACCCAAAAACTGCACATTTTTGCTTTGTTTTGTTCGTTTAATAATAAAAGTATAAGCCGAATGCATAAATGTAAATTATATTATACAGTGTACAGTCACAGAGTAAAAAAAAGTTAAACTTCAGTACATCTTTGCAACTGTGTGTATTTTTAAATGCCTATAAACAACAAAAATGACTTACTGTAATATGTTGCTCTTTCAGGGGCATATGTGATGATCTCGCCATGAGATTGTTAAACTCATTCATAATTAACCTACATATCATTTTTATTGCAGCACAAGCCTTTCTTTTGCACTTTTGTGTTTCCCATATGCCTTTTTATAAACTTTCTTTCTTTGCTATCTGATCACATTTGGGAGTCTCTTCGCTGTGCATCTTGGATTAGATAGGTTGGTCCGATGGGAACCCTGGCAAAAGTCATTATCTAATGTTTTCCTGTTAGAGTCATGTAATGTAAGGACATCAGCTTTATTCTCTGATGCACTTAAGTTCATTCTCAGAGTCCCTGTGCCTCACTGTGATATTTTCCAGCCATGGCAACCAATGAACATCCAACCCGGTAAAGACCGCTAAGTTGACCTGAGAGACGGCAAGTCAGCGAGCTTAAATAATGTCTGGCCTAATGTTCTATGGCATGCCAATTTGATCTGGCAAGATCTTTGAAACGTGGATGCCCTGAGCCATGCTGGCAAAGGCCGAGAGCAGATAATGGCCAAGAAAAAGAGTCGACAGACGAGCCAGTTAATCAAGAGATGTGCCAGATACTTTCAGCAGCTCCTGAATTCTGGGACTTTGTAGCGCCAGGCAGCATGGTTGTCAAGCCAGAGTTCTTACACTGCAATTCAATCTATTTATTTAAAAATCAATGCTGTTCAGTCAAGCATTTACTGTATGAAATGATTGGCGTGCTCAGTGGGAAATGAGAGGAAGTTATATGCTCTGAGAAAAATGAACAGGATTTTGATACATACATGAAACTAAGATCAAGGATCCTTTATTATTTATTTATTTATTTGTTATCTATCTATTATATCTATTTCTACAGTAGTGCTCCAAACTTTCAAAATAGGTGTGTTACTGATATTTATACCACGGGTCTGTTGAATGCTGTATTCTGATTGGCTAAGAAATGTTCCGTGGGTATGCATTAATTTCAGATAACCGCACACCTAACTTGTCAAATGTCTTTTAAATAGGTACCAGAGCAATGTTTGTGGTAACCGTGGTATAAGAGGAATAATTGACTTCGGTCCTTTGAATTATTTGAAAATCCGCTTCGCGTCGTGCCGCATTGCACCTTGGGTGTGCATTATTTTCTTATAATTCAATGGCCCGTCGTCAATTATTCCTTACATGTAGATCAGTCAGGTAGCCGACGATTTAAAGACAAATGGTTAACTTCGTCTGATTTCAGCCCACATAGAGATAAGCACGTAAAGTAACCTGCAGTTTTAAGCTTCAAACAGGGGGGGGGGGCGATATAGAGGCAAAAGTTATGAATTGCAGCTTTAAAACTTGAAGGGCAATTATGCAAAATCCACCTTTAGAAGGTATTTGGACATAAATGTGTATTGGCAGTGTATGAACACAACAACCCTACAATAATAAAAATCCACAATTTTTCCACCCTTTTAACCGCAATAAACCAAAACAGTCTAATCATTATTTTGTTAATGTGATGTCATACTGATAAAGCCCAGCATGCTGTTGCACTAATGCGGCTAAAGATACTATGCTATTAGCATGTTTACAGATGAATCACATCTATTTTTAACTGCACTGTAAAAAATGTAGTATCAATGTTCCCAATAAATTCATTAAAAGAAGTATTTCAGATCAGGTTGTGCAGAATTCAGGTCCCAGGTTATCTTATGAATTAATGTCTACCTACATTTGCATACATGGCCAGAAATAAATCTACTATATGTATGGCTGTGAATATATGTTTGATCGTGTCTTTGATGTAGACCATGTGTGCATTTGTGCAGATCAGCCAAGATATGCTGTGTGCATTTGATTTAAATGTTTATTTTGCTCACATCCTTAAATCTGTCACAGAAACGCAGTGGGCCAGTTGTGCGGGTCCAGTGACTGACATTTGTGAGTATATGTGTTCAAACATCTCTCCTCTTGTTTCTCTTTAGATCAGCGTGTGCCATTCTTACCGATTTAGCAAATCACTGATGCTTGTCAAAGAATTAATTACCTGGATCCGTGCTGGGTGACATCTCTGGCAGCTTAGAGATAGAGAGAGAAAGCATTTCTGCCTATTCACCAAACAATCCTGCCAAATCACACATAATATATTTCAAAATTAACTTGATTGGACTTCTGACTGAAGAATAATGGGGAATTTTGCTCTAACCATTAAAATTTGCATATGCGTGCATGTCAGATTAGCTTATCCTCGGCTCAGATGGAGACAGGCTTAAATGCCGCCTCTACCACCAGTAAGGGTGAAGAGCAAACAGCAGCTGCTTCAACATCGTTGAGTTTGTTTATTTCTACAAAAAATTGAACATTTATGTCCATATGTGATGACTTATACACTGTATTACATTTTTTTGTTAAATCAACTCAAATTTACAAGTCATGCCAACAGAGATGAGTTGTCACAACTTAAAAAATATAATTGAGTCAACTTAATTGTATAAGTTATAACAACTCACCTGTAGTTATAACAACTCATCTCTAGTCAAGATAAATAATAGGTTGAAATGACTTGTAAATCAGAGTTGATTCAACAAAAAAATTTAAGGCAGCCCAGTATTTTTTACAGTGTACCAATGGTTACTTAAGGGGAACTGACGTCATTTCCTTAAAAACAGATGCCAGCTGGTTACCTGCAAAATATGTGATATGTTCTTATCTATTGCAATTTAATTATTACATGTGTAAATGCCCAAATACATTCTGAGATGACTGTATTATACAGTAAATGGGTAAGTTTCTATACCAACATACCAGCCTGTTCTCATAGAAATTTTAATTTTATGAGGTGGCTTTGTATGAATTCGTATGATATGAATAGTACAAAAATACAATAATTATAAAAAAGGCAATAAAGCTCCACCCCTAAACTAAACTTCACTTAGTTGAAAGCAGATCATAAAAAATATATATTTTGTATGAATTCATATGATTTGGAAACTTAATTAAAAGCTACAGATTGCCATGATATTGTTTTTAAGAGAAAAAATTGCATTAAAAATTTGTTCCTGATGAATTTAGGAACTTACCCAATTTATAAAAAACTGAAGCAAAAAAAAAAAAAAATACTAATTTTAAACTTTTAAAGTGTGTATGTTTTGATAATCGTTCTGAATCTGATCTCTCACAAAATTCCTTAAAAAAATTTGAATTATTTCAGAAAAATACCCATATTAAAGAGTTTATAAGCAGAAAAAAAAATGATATATTTCTATGTTTATATATTTTTAGAAGAACATTTTCCTGGAAGACCTTTTTTGAAACTTTGGTAACACTTTATTTCGATAGTCCACTTTAGACATTTTACTAATTATAAGTAACTTTGCAACTACTTATCAACTACCAATCTTTAGTGAATTTGTAGACTGTCTGCTTAATATCTACTAACACTTTATTGCGATGATATGTCAACAGACATTCAACTGTCTATTAGTGTCTTTGCAGGTGCATGTCAACTTATTCCACTAACCCAAACCTCTTCCCTAACCCCAACCCTTACAGTCTACTAATACACTAATGACAGTTAGTTGACGTATAGTTGCAAATTATTGAAAGTTAGTTGACATGTAGTTGCAAAGTTATTTATAGTTAGTAGAATGTCTAAAGTGGACTATCAAAATAAAGTGTAACCGAAACTTTTGTGAAAATCACAAAAAATGCTGTGAGGCAACTTTATAAAAAAAGGCTGGCGGGAAAAGAGTTAACATACAGCTAATTCTAAGATGTAGATGTCACACGGTGACGATCTTTCCAGGGGCGGAACCGAAATTAGGAGAGTTTGGTTCCGCCCGGAAGTGTTTCCGTCCAGACCGGAAAAGACGAACACCGGAACTTCCGGTAGCGCCGCGAGAGCAAAAATCAGCGAATTGAATGCAGGTGCGTCTAGTTAACAGGAGTGGCTGATAATTGGAAGACACGCTGAGCAGGGCAGTATAAAGGGACATCTAAAAATCACAGTTGTGTTCAGTTTTTGGGTGCAGTTGTTGGGCTCGTTGGTGCACTTGCTGTTGGACTGTTTATTCTCTCAGGCTGAAGCTGGCGTGGCTGTGTGGACGTAGTAAACCTAGTGGTGGGCAGAGCGAGGCTTCGTGAAACACTGAAACAGTTGAATCAATTGTGCCGTATGTTTCGAGGCTTCGAAACATCAATCCGAAACCGCCTCCACAGTGACACCTAGCGGTCGTTTGCATGTCTTTACATGAAGCAGCCTTGACAAGATTTTAGACGAGCGCTGACAAATTGTATCCCACATGTTGTTTGATTGACACACAAGTGATAGAATGGGAGAGTGGATAGTGCTCTCGACTCTCATTCGTAGATCTTAGGATCGAACCTGGGAAATGTATGTGCTAGGTCATCATAATAAAATAGTTTTGTTGTTGTTTTAACATCTGTTTGACAACTACATGAGCTTTTAGGCTCACAATTGTCGATAACTATAGGCTATTCGGGTCTATTTAATGAAAAAAAAAAATAGAATAGAGATATACCAAATAAATAATAAGAGATTCATAAAATATATCAAGCCATAATATGCCACATTGTTTACATATAAAGATCTTTATTCAAATATATAAATTGTTCTGTGTTGATAAACTCAACCAGCTACTTTTTTACATATAAATTCTCCAGCCTTTGAAAACAGTCTCATTCTCACACAAGGGACACTTGCTGGCATGCATTTTTTGTAAGTAGCCTAAGTGTTACATACCTATGAGGAAAATGTACTTCTTTTCAGTAATTTATAGTATTTGATCTTGCCAAAAACGCATCTATGAGGTATTGTCAGTTTTGTTTCCTACCCTGTCAGTTTAAGATTCGAAGCAGATTCGACAGGTACGCCACCTTTCGAAATACTTGTGAAATGCACCGCTTGGTGTTTCGAATCACTTCATCACGTGACATGGGTGTTTCGAATCACATTTCGGAGCAGTGTTTCGAAACATTTACGCTTCGGGATCTCGACACAGTGTCGAAACGTCAGTTTCGCGGAAGCCATCCCTAAGTAAACCTTAAAGGTTGGAAGACGATTGGAGATTACTGAGAACTGAAACACAACGAAGAGGAGAAACGGAGTTAGCGTGAGTGTTTACATACATTGAAGATATTGTGACTTAAGGAATTCGCTGTGTAACCCTGTTGGGGGAAGAGACGCCCCGTTCGTGTGGCTGGAGTTTATCACCTGTGTGAAATAAAGAGGAGAACATTGGAAGGGAGCTTACAGCGATCGTGAGTATGAAATATTGAGTCTGAAGACACACTTTATACTAACCTGTTCATAGTAAATCACTCCAGGAAAAGGAGGACGGCCCTACCCCTAAGTGAGTGTGGTGGGCGAGACGAAGAAGGATTGACTGGGGCTATCACAGCCATAGATATGTATAAAGGCTAGATGGCTTACCGCTGAGTCCCTAATGGCATCACCTGGCGGCCATCTTACGACAGGACGCTCGCTCACTCGTAGCATTGAGTTTAATGGTGAAGGTACTTTTAAATGACCATAACTTGCTCAATTTTCTACCGATTTTCAAACGGTTTGGTTTTTTACAAACGTTATTAACGTGGCTATAATACTGGATGCTTTGACATGTTTCATGATTTTTTAATATATTTTTAGTATAGGTATGCAGTGTCATAGTTACATCTTTTACGTTTATAATAAACCAAACCGTTTGAAAATCGGTAAAAAATTAAGCAAGTTATGGTCATTTAAAAGTACCTGCATCATTAAAACTCAATGCTAGGAGTGAGCGAGCGCCCTGTCCTAAGATGGCCGCCAAAATGCAGACGTTCCACTCAATTGGCCAGCAGGGCGGGCGAGCCATCTAGCCTTTATACATATCTATGATCACAGCGACGTAACTACAGACTAGGCCGTGTTAACCTTCGCCGGACAGACCCCGGCGGAGTGGCGGAAGACGGGCATCTTAAGTGTTCACCTTGAGTGCGGTGGGTGAGTCTTTGTGTTGTGGAAAATTTCACTTTGACGTGGTGCTGTGATTTGCTGTGTGTATTGTCAGAGAAACCCCTGTCTCCGCAAACCTCGTCGTGGGAGAACCAAGAGGCCGCCGGCCCCAGTGTTATTATCTGGCATATGCTGTTGAGCCCGCCCCGGCGTACAGTAGTATTGTAGTGTTGGGAGCAGTCGTTTCTTGGCATCCGGGTCGATTTGAAGAGTGGTGGTGAAGAGTTGGATTGCTAGAGGCTGTGTGAGTACAAAAAGGAATCACTGCTGTTTGTACTTTCATCTGTATAATACTTACCGTTGCAGAGAGAGGTGTAGTAGATCCCGTCTGTCCCGAGGCCTCTCCAAAGGGGTGCCCCTGTCCGGTGTTCTACCGCCTAGCAAGTGGCGAGGAGAGGGCAGCGCTCGGCTCGGCGAGACAGCGCGGCATTTTCCCCTCTGCAACCGCAGCGATCGTCGAGAGGGTTTGTCCCCGACGCCACATTGAAACAGTCTCAAACCATCTGGCACATTGAGGGAGTCCAGTTGCCGTAAGTCCACCACCTTTTCAAACCCAATACAACATCTGTGAAATCTGACTGCTAAAGACCAAGAGTGTTGCTGTGCAAAATAGAACGAAAGGAGTGTACGAGAAGAACCCTGTCTGTACCGTACTTACTGTACGTTGTCACCAGTGGAGAGGTGAAAGCAAACTAGTTTTGAATAACCGTATCGTTGTGTCCCAGCCCGCAGCCTGTAGAGAGAGAAAGAGAACGAAACGAGGAGAACCCTGTCTGTGCTGTACTTACTGTACGTTGTCTCGAGTGAAGAGGTGAGAGCAAACCAGTCTTGAATAACTGTATCTTGTGTCCCAGCCCGCAGCCTGTGGAGAGAGAAAGAGTAAGAAACCCCGTACTTACCGGACGTCGTTCCAAGTGAAGAGATCACAGCCTGTGGAGAGAGAAAGCGAAAGAAACGAGGAGAACCCTGACTGTGCCGTACTTACTGTACGTTGTCTCAAGTGAAGAGGTGAGAGCAAACCAGTCTTGAATAACCGTATCTTGTGTCCCAGCCCGCAGCCTGTGAAGAGAGAGGAAGAGCAAGAACCCTGTACTTACCGGACGTTGTTCCAAGTGAAGAGCTAACTGTCTGCGGAAAAAGAAAGCAGAGGAAACAGCGAGTAATACCTTACCTGTACTGTACCCACCGTACGTTGTGTTCGACCGAGAGAAGGTGAGAGGAAGGCCATTGTAGTCCAAATTAACCGGTCCCCTGTGCTCCAGCAGCAGCCTGCAGAAAAGGAGAGAGGAGACACATATGTGAGACAAAAGGAACGTGTTGCAACCATTTTCAGTACCACGTACCGAAGAAAAACGGTGCGAAGCAAGAAGGGTACGTAACAAGAAAGCATCACAGGCCCAACACTTATCTGTTTTTATTCTGCCTCCAGGAGGAAGAGAAGGGCGCCACGGGTTTTAAAGACCAGGCAGAAGAGCCTGAGCTCTACATTCCCTTCCCCGCTGTGCATTGGACCCCTTCTGTCCCCTCCCCTTACTCTTCCAGCCCAGTGGCCCACCTGGAGGGCAGAGCCAGGAACATTAATTTTAAATCCCTTTTTCCCCTCCCCATTTCCAAATTCCTTTTAACTATTTAAATAAATAAAGTTATTGCTTTTATACTTACGTGCACTTGTGTTGTCTGGTCATTGGGTTGGCTTTGGGGACCTCCTCGAGGTGGAAGTAAAAGGGGTGTGGCCTTAGTCTAGCAGTAGCCAGCCCCGACGTGTGACATAGACAGACATTTTATTAAGACTGATTTTATAATGCTGTATGCGTACTTTGAACATTTATATGAATGTTCCTAATTCATAAAAATTAATATGATGTGAATCATACAAAATGCATAATTATTGAAAAAAGCAAAAATAAAACTCCCCTTAAACCTAGCATCACTGGGGCAAGAGCAGATCTTTCAAAAACACGCAAATGAGATCGTACCAAAACGGACAAATTCATATGAATAAGCCACCACATAAAATAGTTACAAATGTTTTACAGTCGTATCTTCCTCACAGTGGACACTGAAAGCTTATATCTCTGCGATAACTTTTTGTAGCATTCCCCTAAACCATAATGTTGAACAATCTTTGTTTTCAAGGCATTTGAGAGTTGTTTTAAGGGCCCCAGGTTGCCACTCTTCAGAGGAGAGTCAAAAAGAACAACAACTTGCAATTGGCCACCTTAAAGGGGACAGAGAATGAAAAAACATTTTTACCTTGTCTTTGTTGAATAATGGTAGTCTACCCGCATTCACAAACATACAAAAAGTGCTAAACATCTCAGTCTCATAGAAATTCCTCTTTTAGAAATGTCAGCCAGAAAACGGCCAAATCTGAAAAACTGATTCTTATGACATCACAGGCATCTCACTGCCCCTCCACTTTAAAATAATTGGCTACATTTTTGAGTGGCAGCAAAGTCAGCCAATCAGTAATGAGATTGCAAGTTAAGCCAGTAGGGGGAGCCAAATAGGTGCAAAACAACTTGTTTAAAATCCCCCACCCTAATAGAGCTATCTGAGAGAGGTTTTTAGGAAGCTTCTAAGGCATTACAGACCCAAACAAAAATGTTTTGCCTACATGTCACATCACAGAACAAGGATAAATACTCGGTTAAATTATTCTATTTCACCTTTAAATACATTTTCTCATGATTGGATGCCCCTGTCTATAAAGTTCAAGGTTAATGAGCCCACCAAACCAATTGTCTGTTCCAATTATTTAGTGCTAAGTATTCAAATCAACAAAAATGACAAGGGTGCCCAAATTTATTCTCCTGTCTATTTTCGTTTTGATGCATACTGCACATTTTCTAATAATCCAATAAACCTATTTTCACAACTGAAATATTACTGCTTCCTTTAGTTAGGCTATTTGATAGATCAAAATGAAATTGCTGATTCAAACACCCAAATATTTATAAATGGAGTGCCCAAACCTTTGCATATGACTGTATTTTATATTATCATATTATTTTTATTCTGTATTTCTGAATGGCCTGAGGCCAGGATTAAGCATGTTTGTAGCAAAAGTATTTGATGAACGATGAATATCATTATCTTATTTTTTATGGAGGTGGCGGTCTTTTGGATCTAAACTCCTCGGTTTTGTAATGATGTATCTACTGTATATACAGCGACTGTTTAGTTCATATATCTTTGAAACAACAGTAGTATTAGTAGCACGAGTAATTATTGTAGTACTAGTGAGTAGTACCACATAGTACTAGTTATACATTTACTTCAGGTCATTTCTCTTGATAAAGCAAAACAGCTGCATTTGAAGGTTAAAACACGACCGTGCAACCCAACCACTCAGGTATCATGAACTCACTGACCTGCATGTCTTTCACACACCCACCCGCTGAATTCATTGCGGACTGCAGCGTCTGTGTGACCCAGACAAACACAGGCATCAGCGCTCAGACATCACACTCTCTGCGCCGCCCATCACTCTTTTATTCATGCCTTCTGCACCCAACCACCCCACGCCTTTTACCTTGCTCTCGGCAAAACACAGAAGGAAAGTCATTTCGCTTTTATCAAGTTGTCATTTCGGTACTTTTTTGTTCTGCCAGACTTGGGCTGTCACTCTCAGCCCGGGCCACAGGAGAACTCCATCGCATAACAGCCTGCGGAGGGGTGCACGGCATACGAGACTGCAAATAGCTTTTACACTTCAGCAAGCTGCCCCTGATAAATGAACATCTTGTGAACATTTGCTGCTTGATATCCATCAGTGATTGGCCACAAAGGAGGCGCAAACCAAATGAGTTTTTTCACGAAAGAATGAATCGCTATCAAGATCATGCTGTATTATTCAAATAAGAGAATATTGTGAAATATGACCACACAGCGTTATATTAAGATGAACCTTGTGTTGCGTGCATACTGCATAAGACATTCTGCAAAGCGGACCCAATTAATAATCTTTCAAATAAATGAATTGCTGCTTTCACCAATAACTTTCGTCATTCAGCTATTTGGGATTTTGTGGTCACACACGTTTCTTGTCAGATGTATTTGGGGAGTAATTTTACATTCTGTTTTCTCTAATTCAGCCTTAAGGTATTTTTCTCTAGATAATCTCAATTTATGCACATGTCCTGCCATCAACAGTAATTGCTCTTGGGGCTTCTGGTTCTGCGTGCCAAAAACAGAAAACCTGTGGCTATGTATCTTCTTGGATCGTTTCATAAGTAATTAAATAGAACATTTGAAAACAGATCTGTTATTGGAAGTAATGATGTTGGGTCCAATTTTGGTGTCTTTGTATGGTTGTTGCTGGTTTTGGCACATTTGATTTGTTCCATTTAAATCATTACAGGCATCTTTGGTGCTTTTTGGTGTTATAATCTCCACAGTTATTGTGACATGCACACGGTGATCATTTGTAAGCATTTACACGTGCTGTGCACCTCTGGATGTGGTTTTCATAGATCATCACAGCTTGTATAATGAATTTGTCAGTACGCATTAACTCAGGTTGCGGATTGAGGACAGCAAGGTAAATACAATGTTACATGCAACTACTGAAACACAAATATCCATATAATTGTTCATGCAGTAGCGGGGATAGCAAAATAAATAGGCCTATCAACCTTAAAAAGGGAGGAGAATGATAAAAAATTTTGTTGTTGACCTCAAAGATTGTGCAATTTTTGGTATTTCGATTTTCTTTCAAACCTGTAACTTGACCACATGCCTAATACTCCTTCAGTTCTGAGTTTCGTGTTTGTTTTAGGCTGATAAATCACATTTCTGCAAAATGGTCCAATGGTCCAAGACACATCACTCTTTCCCAACCTTACATCAAACATGCGAAAACATGCACACGCTTTCTATTTAACATAACTGCATAAACACAAACACACAGCTCAAGAGTGTTTGGCACCAGTCGGCAGATGCAGGGAGCGCTTCTGCTTATCTCCACCATTCAGTCAAAGCTCACGGAAAAGAATTCTGTTCTCTCCTCCGTTCTCCAAAGCTCTTTTGTGTGGTTTGGGATTACCATCTCCCAACCTCTCTCTCTCTCTCTCTCTCTCTCTCTCTCTCTCTCTCTCTCTCTCTCTCTCTCTTGAGTCTGCTGCAGGCTGCTGCTCTCCCCGCCTCAGCAGAGTCTCTCTCCTTCTGTGTGTCTGACACACTAGCCAGTCCTCCGAGTATTACATCATCCTGATGTAATGTCTAACCAATCACACGACTGCTCTGCTAAACCTTTAAGGATTATGGAGCCCTGTAGCTCAGACTGCATAATGAGAGAAAAACAGAATGAAAGAAACTAAGCAGGAGTGAAAGTAAACGAGCAGAAGCAGAAAGATGAGACAATTTCCTTAGGCTCTATCCTGGATCAATTTTTCTTGCACTTTCTCTTTATCTTACCCAGAGGATGGCACCAACAAACTAGATCTTGTACTTTGTGAAGTTGAACCTGAGAGACATCAGGGTCTCAGGTGGGGTTTAATGCCTGAAAATATACATTTATACTGCGGGTGCAGTACTTATCTTCTTGTCTAAATGTGTGAATCTTTATGTCTACCAGTTACTTTAATTTTGATGAAATTTGATGATAATGTCACGATAACTTTTGGTTTGTGCCATTTTACCTCTGTCTGCACTATTTACATACACATAACAGATGAAGAGGAGGAGCTATGAGGTTACTCTTCTGTGGAGATGACAGTACCTTTTATTGTTATATGTTTGCTATCACCCCACGTTATGTTATTTTAACCCAGTATCATGAAATTACGTACCTATAGTCACGTAAATGTTTTATTCTTTTTTGTGACAGGGACACATAAAAAAAATGTGTGATATGGTCACGTGAGACTGTCCTCCAAAATATAATGACCTCATATGTCGTTTGTGCAAGCACCTTATTACAACGTAATAAGCTTTTTGCCTTATATATCAGATTAGACACATTTAATTTCATGAATTTGTTAATGTAGAAACGGTTTCATAAACAGTTATGGTTTTAAAGATATTTTGGAGCATCTAACCCCACCCTTACCCTTACCCTAAACCCAACCGATTCTCAACCATATAAAACACAACACGCAAGTAAAAGTACACTCAGGTATTTATTGCATGAAACAGTATAAAAGTATTATAAACCATTCACGTTGCAAACCTTGCGAACTGAAGCCATACGATTACTTTATATGAAGAACGCACAGTCAGATCTCATTCAAACATAAACATAGTCAGTCACAGGAGCCAATAGCGCTTCATATACTTAGTAGACGTAATAATGCGATTGGTCACGAGACACACAAGAGCCAATGCCTTTTCACAATCATAGATGACATATCATCACTTCTTCTGGCGGCAGTTTTCAGACTACATCAGATCTTCACAGCGGATTGTCATCACTTTTGCATCTTTTCTTCAAATAAATTGATTGTTTGACCTCGGGTACACTTGGAATATTTTTTAAAAAGTAGTTACTGTAAACCCGAACAGTACAATATACTCATTTAAAATGAGTGAACTGAACTCAAAACTGTGAAAAAGTTTATTAAACTTAAAAGTTTTATGCGTTTTCAACAAGTTCACCATTTTAAGTTTCACAAACTCAAATAAAATGACTCAAAGAACTAAAAAAAAAATGTATTTATTACTTCCAAACGAAGTCATTTCAATACCACAGTCTTACTGTAACAAATACTACAAATAATTACAAAATGTGTGTGGTTGTGATGAGTTCAATTTGCCAGGCAAGCTAAGAAAGAGTCTGGCACTGCAAATTTACTTCATTTTAAAGTTAAATGAACACGATTGGTTGAGGAGGTTCCCGTTCCAAGCATGGTTTGCATGAGTCTGCAATATGAGAGCATTTTTTGAAATATACAAAAAAATATATGGTTTAAAATAAACAGTAGTTTATGTATCATGTCCTTAAATATTAAATAAAATGAAGCTTAAACTTTTAAGCTTGGGTTAGCTGAAACTTTTTAAGTTATCTTCACTTTAAACGTTTTATTTAAAAAAGCTTGTTTACTTAAAAATTAAGTGTAAAAATTATGTAATTAGTTTCAACAAAATTTTTGAGTACTCTGAACTCGTTGGGTTTTACAATGTATAATAAATAAATGGGTACGTTATTTGCCATAAATGCCTGAATAGTGTAATGTGTAATAAAATACAATTAATCCTGGTGGTTTAAATTGAAAATCTTATCCCAGTACATGTCATCATAGCAAAATGATACCCCAAAATATTATTTTATACCCTAATATATTACGTTTCACCTGCTGCCGGTAGAGGCGCTACTTTACTAAACGACCAAAGCAATCGTATGGGTTGGAGGATATGTTGGGTCACGTATAAATGCGGAAAAATGTGACACTGTCACGGAAAAGAATCAAAAAATGTATGTGACTATAGGTACGTAATTTTGTGATACAGGATTGGTTATTTACATAAAGATTTGGTGGGCACTTTTGTCCAAAATGACTTTTAAAAAATAGCGTTCCATTTCGGACTTTGATTATTCATACACTAGGCAGAATAAAGAGTGCATTATGCAATTACACAGTGCTTTATTTAGGACAACTTTTTATCTTAAAGTTTTACTATGTCTATTTGTAAAATTAATTTGACATTTTCTTTTATTGTAACTTTCACTCCTGCCCTGCTTGATATTAAAGTCTGATTTTCCTATGACAAGGAAATGGCCTTTTATCTTAACTGACATTGAGCACTTAGCAAAGGCAGTCCAAAACCACAGATGTGCCCTGTTTTGAAGTTTTGCCACACCTTTGATTTCTCTCTTTATATGTATGTTGAGTGTTTTTGGTTCTGGACACATCAAGAGCCTGTTTTAAACATCAGAGAAGAGAAAGAGAGAAAGATATACTTCAAAAATTTAAAACTATGTCTCAGCCAATCAGATTTGATCACTCAGTTTGTCAACATGGTTGAGGTTTCTAGATATGAATGAGAAAGGACTTTTGTCTATTAAGGATGTCATATACCTTTCATAAGACACATTCATGTCTCTTGATCCTATGAAACCTTAATAAAAGTCATTAATTAATAAAACAATGAATGACTTGTTCTGTAATAAACTTGTTCTGTTTTTGAATTTCTAAATAAAATTTCATTTTGATTTTTCAAAATTTTCGGTCAAAGTGTGTTGGAAGCATCTAAAGATTTCAATAAATTAAAATAATTCTCATTCAAGTTTATTATATATTTTTTGTCCTTTTTATTTCCTTTGATTTGCATATGATGCTTTAAAAATAAACTTGCATTCTCTTACCCTTTGTTACCATTATCTAATTTGTTATGAGCATGATGGGACATTAATAGACTAACCTGCTTATGTTTATTTCATTTCTTTGCCTGAATTGATCTAGATAGTGCCAATCCACCTTAACACATGACCATAGATAATACTGATGTTCCAGATGTCTGGACGCACTCTTCGTATTTATGTTCAAGGCCTAGCATAAAGCTTATATGGGTGTAATGCATGCATGTAGAACATACGTAGAAATGGCTGACAGGATCCAACCTCCACCTGCCTCCCTGTATTCTCTATCCACCAGGACTGTGGTTTCTGTTTGAAAGCACGCCAAACGTTTCAGTCACAAGACATTATACTGTCTATACGGCTCCTTGCATCCATTTTTTCATGCTGTCTCAGAGCCTAAAGCTGATTTAAGATGTTAAAAGCAGGAGAAACGTATCAAGGATGTTGAAGCGTCTCATTAGACTGTGACCAGCATCGACACCAAAAGAAAGATTTCAAACCTCTCAACCACTTTCCTCCAGAAGAGAGAGAGGGAGAAAGACACAGAGAGAGAGAGAGAGACAGAGAGAGAGAGAGAGAGAGAGAGAGAGAAAGAAAGAGATTCATGTAAATCTCAAAAATAAGAAACGCATTAATATTTCATTAGCACCTCTTTATTTTTTTCCTCGGAGTGACACTCTTGTGCAGATAGTGGGGGGCGGTGATTTAATGATTGGAGAATTGTATCTCTCTATTTTCTCTGTCACTCTCATTCTTTCCTTTTGCAGTAAATCAGCACTTGGAGCCTTTGCTCTGAATTCCTCTCAGACCTGACAGCACCACATAATTACGCTTAGCTTTCCCTTATCTCAGAGATGAGAAAAGATGAGAAATTTAGCGAATTGAGCTCCTGCATGCGGCCTATGTCACGGGCAGATCGGCCCTGACTTTCTGTGCTCACATTTCAGTTCCAGACAGTGTTGCATTGAATATACAACATGAGTCACTGAGGACATTTACATGGGCAGTTGGAAATGACCTACAGGTGCTGGTCATAATTAGAATATCATCAAAAAGATGATTTATTTTTACTTTTTTCTTTCAAAAAGTGAAACGTGTATTTTATATTCTTTCATTACACACAGACTGGTATATTTCAAATGTTCATTTATTTGTATTTTGATTATTATAATTGACAACTAAGGAAAATCCCAAATTCAGCATCTCATAAAATTTAAATATTGTAAAAAGGTACAATTTTGAACACCTGGTGCCACACTCTAATCAGTTAATTAATTCAAAACAGCTGCAGAGGCCTTTAAATGGTCTCTCAGTCTGATTCTGTAGGCTACACAATCATGGGGAAGACTGCTAACTTGACAGTTGTCCAAAAGACGACCATTGACACCTTGCACAAGAAGGGCAAGACACAAAAGGTTATCGCAAAAAAAAAGGCTGGCTCTGTGTCCAAGCACATTAATAGAGAGGCGAAGGAAAGGAAAAGATGTGGTTAAAAAAAAGTCTACAAGCAATAGGGATAACTGCACCCTGAAGAGGATTGTCAAACAAAACCCATTCAAAAATGTGGGGGAGATTCAAAAAGAGTGGACTGCAGCTGGAGTCAGTGCTTCAAGAACCACTAAGCACAGACATATGCAAGACATGTGTTTCAGCTGTTGCATTCCTTGTGTCGAGCCACTCTTAAACAACAGACAGCTTCAGAAGCATCTCGCTTCTGGACTGCTGCTGAGTGGTCTAAAGTTATGTCCTCTGATGAAAGTAAATTTTGCATTTCCTTTGGAAATCAGGGTCCCAGAGTCTGGAGGAAGAGAGGAGAGGCACACAATCCATGTTGCTTGATGTCCAATGTAAAGTGTTCACAGTCAGTGATGGAAGCGTGGAATACAGTGGCGGTTCAGGTCTGCAAATTATGTGTTCGAAGTGTCATGTGTGTTGCTCGTGTTTTCAAAATATGTGTTTGTTGTGCATGTGAACCATGTGCATCACGTGTTTTGTCAAAAAAAAAAAAATGCCTGCTGCACACGCTCACATTCACAAAATACACGCAAGACACTCCCTTAACAGAACATTTAACAGTCTGATTATGCATGAGATTATGCATGTATCTGGCAAACGCAAGCGTCTCTTTTATCATTAACCCTTTAGACGCGTCTGCAGCAGGCACTTATTTTGACAAGACATATAAGATCACTCGACGCGCAGAAAACATATTTTGAAATTACAAACCACACACATGACGGCTACATACATGTTGTGACAAACTTCGCATCGAACGCCCTCGAAAAAAAGTCACCAGCACCACTGGCTGAATATAAAAATATGAAGTGCGGCTACAAAGTCATAACCATTGACAAAAAAATATAAACGTAGTGTCCAAAAAGTCAACCATAGGTTTGTAAAGAGCTTTTTTGAAGCCAATGGTAGGCGCTGCCTGCCGTCGCCATCGTGGCGCGCGTTACTGCTCATCACTTGCGGATAACCAAAAATGGGGAAAGAGGCGGGACGTGGGTAAAGGTGAGGTGGCCAGTTGGTGAAACCAAGGCTGCATAGCTCGACTCTAGTGACAGCAGTGGCAGTTCAACCGTCATTCAAGTGGCCACGCCCTTAATTATGCATAACTTTAAGGCTTAATAATTCACAGTAAATGAATGAATTACAAAAAATTCAACCCCCTCACAGTTGTCATGATGGGAAAAATTAGCTATATAGACCAAAAACACTTTTTGTACCAGGCTGTAAACATATTATTTTCTACTGTAAAGTTGGGCGTTTTAATATGGGGATCTAGGAGAATAGACTAGCGGCCAGTTGATGAATTGCAGTTTCGTGCTTACTCTTTGACCTTCTAAGCAAACAGATCTGATCTGTCAGTTTTTATAATTGTATTTAAATATCAATTCGGATTGTGTCCAGCCTTAGACTGCTGATGGTGTTATAAATTGTGTTATGAGTGTTTTGACCGAAAGTGTAATGGGTTGTAGTTTAATTATAGTTAATCGCATTTGCAATTATTTCGCTGATATGAGAAAACCTCAAACTAAATGTGAGAGCTATAAATAAAACTGGACGTGAAAAACATCTTAACTAGTTAATTTAAAACAAGCGCCACATTCTCGTGTTGTTTTATTAGGTAGAAATTGTGATTGTTCAGCAGAATATAGCTGTTCTGTTAGTGAGCTATGAGGATAGGGGATGTGTTTTTGAATGTACCCCTCATGAAAAATTTAATATCCCTCCCACTTACTTCATATGATTTATCTTTTCATTACATTCCGTCTTTATGATCCAAGCATAATCTGAACCTTTAATGCAGCATGTTCACAAAACAAGACAGCAGACTCATCCATCTTCTCATTTCGTCATCCAAAGGGACTATTGCGAATTAATTAAATTGACTCTTTCCAAGCATTATTATATTGAATTTCTTCTCTTTCCAGCCAGTCATTTTGACCATAAACAGAGCTTGATAATATAGTTACTGTATAGCAACCTGCCAATCACGTGAAAGCTTTTAATTTGCCGTTTTAAACTCAAAAGGTCAACATATGATACTGCAGGACTCCATCTTAGCAGTAGAAGAACATCCAGACTCGATTTTAATTTCTGTACTGTTTCGTTTGTTGATAAAAATTTGAAGGTGACAGGTGCCAAGCTTCCAAAAAAACAGCAGGCAGTTGAATATGTGTGATCATGCTTAGGTGACCCTGCTCAGTGTTACGCCCAAGAAGACAAAAGTACACGAGAAGAACACAAAGTGATACCCTTGAAGGAACGTGGCTGCATCCAGTGTTTAAATGACCTGCGGCACACCCACCATGTCTCAAATTGATTACGTGATTGAAAACCACCTTCGTTCCTGATCACGGCTGGAGACACACAGCTCCGAGAAGCTCCTCTGAGGGTCTTCGAGAGGATTGTGTACAGATTGCAAGTCATTTGGGGAAGGCAGTCAAGGGGAACGTGAACGTCATGCTGGCTAGCTGTACAGAAAGGATCGTGCAAGTGGATGAGGTGAAGTTTGATGAGGTTTTGCAGGTGTCAAAGGCATTCTTTCTTTCACCGATGCGAGACCAGTTTTGCGGTCCGCCTACAACGGGTACGATTCAGATTCGATTCATGGCTGCTGATTTCAGATCTGTACTACAGCCAAGTTCTTTCTTACTTGATTAAAGAGAGTGATTGAGGAACACAGCTATTAGGCAAAAGAAGAGCGAAAACATGTGTTTGTCCTTCAGATATACAGCCCCCATCGATTGGCATCATTAAGCCTCCAATGAGACTGGGGTCTAAATGCCCTTTTAAATTTGTCTGCTGATTCAGTTTGGCTCCAGTGATTAGGCAATAGCTCATTGGTACACAATTAAAGCAGCATGTGTTGATTGTGTAGTCGCACTGTCACATAGTGTATTTATCTGCCATGTATTCATAATTATTTCCCAGCACATGGTCCTTTAAACGAGGATATGACTTTTAAAGCAGTTACAGCTGTCGTCAGTAAAAGTATGGAAATTGAAGGTTAATCTAAGTAAAATTGATCAAATCTGTGGCAGGGCCAACAAATATTCAAAGTGACATTGTCACATGATTTTTTAAATGGTTTTCAGTAACGTTGTTCATTCAATTGTGTGAAATGGTTCTATATGAATAACGATACTGTTTAATGTTTGCGCTGTACTGTATTTCTACAACTACAAAGCTGTGATGCTGATCATACAGTAGCATCAATTTACGGACCCGAATGTGTGTAACAGGTCACCATATTCTGTTGGTTAAGCAAGTGTTGCTACAGTATTTGTGAGTAGTCAGAAAAAAATTGTTATGGTTGTGCCACATTGTTTAAAGGTAAAAGTTTTTTAAAGATAAAAACACACTTTACTTTTGAAGAGGTCCAGTTTATATATTTTTTGTTGTTGTTACTATCAGCATTAATCTGGTACGCATTGATGCTTATAATCTGCCCACTTTAAAATATGCTAACATACAGACTTAATCATTTATTTGTCATGGCATTTACCTGGAATGAAGAGCTCAGATGCAAAAGCCATTAAACGCCACCTTGTTCAAAAATTAAATAATGAAATTTACTGAATGATCTTGAGATATTTTACATACTTTCACTTAAAAATCCACTTGATCCCACCCTCAAGCCATTAAGAAATACCACTTTCACTGAAAAAAATAATTGGTAAAATGTACTTAATTCTTTTCCAAGTTTTTGCACTCAGATTTTTCAAGTAAATTTCACACTTGTGAAATTAAGTAAAATTTACTTTAAAAATCTAATTTTAATTAACACAAAAATAAGTAAAATTTACTTAAGTTTACAAAGTTAAATAACACTGTAAAAAATATGTGATGTTTATTCAAAAATATTATGTAGTTTATTGTTACAAAAAAAAATGTAAGTACTTAAAAAGAAAAAAGAAAATAGCACTTCTGAAACAAGGACGCAAACTGAAAGGCACAAATGTCTTTATAAATGAACACCTGATAAAGAAAAATGCTGACATTGCGAGGATTGCACGACAACTTAGAAAACAAGGCAAGATTCAACAAACCTGGGTAGCAAATTGTAAGATCTTCATCAAATTAAATGGGACACCGGAGGAAGCAAAAGTTTTAGTGGTGAAGAGGATAGAAGATCTTGACAAGTATTGACATTGATGCAGCATTTGGTATCAAAATAGCTTGTGACTCACATTATCAAAATGTTAAACACACCAAGAACACAGACTACGCCAAGTACTGATTTAGACATGTTACAGAACATCCTACAACATCAGCAAAAAATGGATCTGGAAATATGTGAGTACAAAGAGCACACCATAACAGAGACAGGTACTGAGATTGACCCTGACAATAATTTTTTCTCTTCGATTATCAAAAACTGCAATTACTTTACCCAAGAACAATATGAAAACAGTGTAAAATCAAAAGATTACTTGTCAATCATACATTTTAATAGTCGGAGTATGTATACTAATTTTGATGCTATCAAAGACTACTTGGAACATTTCTCTCATCCATTTAGCATTATTGCAATTACTGAAACCTGGCTTAATGAGGATAAAGGTATTGATTTTTGTCTTGATGGCTATGTTTTAAGATATACAAATAGAACAAACAAAATAGGAGGTGGGGTTGCTTTGTACCTACATAAATCTGTTAAATTTAATGTTTTACCTGAAATGACCATAGTCGTGGATGGTTTATTTGAATGTATAACAGTGGAAATTCAAAATGATAAAAAGACAAATATACTTGTAAGCTGTGTATACCGGGCACCTAGTTCAAGTATAGATAATTTTAATGAGTGGATGGGTAAACTGTTTTCTACTGTGACCCAAAAGAATATATTTATCTGTGGTGACTTTAACATTGATTTATTGAATCCAACCAAACAAAAAAATGTTGATGACTTCACTGACACAATGTATAGCTTGTCTTTGTATCCAACTATAACAAAACCGAGCAGAATAACGTCACATAGTGCCACAATTATTGACAACATTTTTACAAACATTATGGGAAATCAAATCATCAGTGGCCTATTTATATGTGATATCACTGACCATTTACCTGTTTTTACCTTGTATGACTGTAATTTTAAGAAAACAAATGACACTCTGACAAAAATCTCTAAACGAAAAATTACAGAGGACACGATTCGTGCCCTAAACAATAGTTTAGAGCTCCAGGATTGGACTACAGTTTACAGAGAACTTAATGTGGACAATGCTTATTGTTATTTTTTAGATATCTTCATTTCCTTGTATAATAAACACTGCCCTGTGAAAGAACATTTTATAAAGGAAAAACATAAGAAAAGCCTTTGGATTACGAAAGGAATAATTAATGCCTGTAAAAAGAAAAATAACCTTTATAAATTGTTTATTAAAGTAAAAACTAAAGAAGCAGAACAAAGATATAAGAAGTACAAAAATAAATTAACTGACATTATAAGAACAAGTAAACAGTTATATTATCAAAAAAAACTATGTGAACATAAAAACAATATAAAAGGAACTTGGGATGTGTTAAATAGCTTAATTAAACAAGGATCCTCAAAGCTGATATATCCTGATCACTTTATTGATGAAAATGGTGAAGATTACAATATGAGGAATGTAGTAAATAAGTTCAACAATTTTTTTGTAAATGTTGGCCCTAAGTTGGCTGCTGATATTCCAGGAAGCGGGGTCGAAAAATCAACTATTGAACAGAATCCCTTGTCATTTTTCCTCTCAGCTACAAATGAGCAGGAAGTGACAAATATTGTGTGGAAATGTAAAAGTAAGTCCTCCACTGACTGTCATGATATCAGCATGACATTGATTAAAAAAGTTATATTGAATATTGTAAAACCCTTAACTTATATTTGTCATTTGTCATTCCAGACTGGCTGTTTCCCAAGCAAAATGAAAATTGCAAAAGTAATTCCACTTTTTAAAAATGATAATGCACACGCTTTTACTAATTACAGACCAATCTCTCTCTTGCCCCAATTCTCAAAAATTCTAGAGAAACTCTTCAATTCTAGAATTGAAGAGTTTCTCGAGAAACATCATGTAATTAATGATGGTCAGTATGGCTTTAGGACAAAGAGAACTACCTCTATGGCAATAATCGAAGCTATTGAAGAAGTCACTAATGCATTGGAGCAAAAGAAGTATGCAGTTGGTATTTTTATTGATCTAAAAAAAGCCTTTGACACTATTGATCACTCAATTCTATTAACAAAGATGGAAAGATATGGAATTAGGGGGCTGGCTGGAAATTGGTTAAAAAGTTATTTAACTGGAAGGTCACAGTTTGTTAAAATGGGTCACTATTTATCAGATACTCTTGGCATTTCTTGTGGTGTACCCCAGGGGTCAGTATTGGGGCCAAAATTGTTCAATGTGTACATAAATGATATGTTTGACGTATCAAAGGTACTTAAATTAATTTTATTTGCAGACGACACAAATATATTTTATAGTAATGATGATTATAATGAGCTCGTAAATACGGTAAACAGGGAACTAAAGATAATAAAAAAGTGGATGGATGCAAATAAATTATCCCTGAACATAAATAAAACTAAGGTAATGATGTTTGGGAGTTGCAGAAAAATGTATGAACAGAAAATATGTATTGATGGTACCCAAATTGATATAGTGAATGAGAATAAATTTTTAGGAGTAATAATTGATAGTAAATTGTCATGGAAACCCCATGTAAGATATATAAAAACAAAAATCTCTAAAAGCCTATCAATTATAAATAAAGCAAAACGCTATCTTGATAAAAATGCACTCCGTATTTTATATTGTACCTTGGTATTACCGTATTTTACTTATTGTGTTGAAGTGTGGGGAAATACTTATCAGAACACAATAAACCCTTTGATTATATTGCAGAAAAGAGCTGTGAGGATCATTAACAAGGTTGGTTTTATAGAACATACTAACAATCTGTTTACGCAGTCAAAGTTGTTAAAAATTGATGATCTTGTACAATATAATACAGCACTGGTCTTATACAAAGCATTTAATAAATTATTACCCCCTAACTTACAACGTTTTTTTAAAACTCCAGTGCGAACTCATAATTTGAGAGGTTTTGGACATGTTTCCATACCGAGAGCCCAAACCACACGTAAATGTCACTGTGTGTCAGTATGTGGAGTGAAACTTTGGAACAGACTGGACTTGCTATTAAAGCAATGCAAAACTATTCATCAATTCAAATTCTTATATAAACACTGGGTCTGGTTAAAATATAGAGATGAGGGTCTTTAACTTAGATTGCTGTTGTAGTCTGTCTCATAGTGTGAACATGTGCTCAGTGTTTCCTTACGTTGCTATATTGTCCATTACATTGTTGGCATTGTTTACTTCTATTATATTGTGTTATGTGTCTTATAGTGTTAACATGTGCTCAGTATCATTTACCATCATTAGTATATTGTCTTTTATCATTGTTGATATATTGTCTATTATTATCGTTGGATATTATCCGTTAATCATGGTTTGGATTGTACGTTTATTACTTTGTTGGTAACAATTGATGTTATATAAACTAATTTGTTATTGTGGTAATGCCACCGTGATATATATATATTTTTTTTTTTGATTTTTTTTAATCAATCTGAGAGCACAGTAAATATGAAGCCTAAATATTAATTACAAATGGTGACGTAGGGGGGGGATTAAATAAGTTGTCTTCTTCCCACTCCCTTTCAGGCAGAATATGATTATTATATCTGTATATTTGAATATTGTATATTTGTTTGATTGTTATTTTTTCTTCTTTTTTGTCGTTTTTTTTTTTTTGTTGTTGTTTTGCACTATATGATTTACCATATTGTTTACTGCCTGGAATAAAAAATTTAAAAAAAAAAAAAAAAAAAAGGGTTACTTCTTTGATGGAATCTTCCTGAATTAATCTCTTCTTTTCTTTACATATTTATTATTACATACCACATTATGTTAAGCAAGTAAGGAGATACCACTCTGGGGTGCGTTTCCCAAAAGCATAATTAGCCAATGAACATCGTAAGTTCCATCGTTACTAACATCGTTCAACGATTTGGTGTTTCCCGAAACCATCGTTCAAACGAACATTCGCAAACTGCATTGCTAACTTGTGTCGTTGGAACGACAGCTCTTGACCTGTCGTTAGAAGCATCGTTCCTTGTTATTATCATATGTAGACTTACGTTGATCATGCTTTTGAACAAAATAAGCAAAAAACATGTAGTACAGTCTATATTCATCATTCGAAATATATTAAAATTTTATTTTACGTCTTTAAATTTGTAAACAGAATGAAAGCGCTGCATTTGAAAACTGCGCATGTGCGCAGACCTACTAGCTTTAAGACCCTGGGGAATCCCTGGGAGGAGTGAGGGAACTTGCACGTGAATTAAAAATCTTGAAAATAAACAATAGATAACTAAATCATGATAACAAAATCAGTCTTCCGATGCAATATATGTTATTTACAGCAATAATCTGACATTTAATCGATTTGCACAGATTAATAAGTACTGCACTTCACCTCCCACGTGACATCATCAACTATGTTGTTAAACCAACATTGTTCAAACGACGAATGTGCGACAAAGTTACTATGCTTTCGGGAAACAGTCGTGACAAGGTAGTTAGTTTCTCCAACGATGCATCGTACTATGGTCGTTCAGCAACAAGTTACGTCGTTGTTTGGGAAACGCACCCCTGAATGATGTAACCCCAAAACTCAAAGAAGAAACAGAAACTCTTCTAAATCTTGAAGATAAATAAACATTAAAGACTAACAAGTCTTTCTTTTTAGTTAAAAACATAAATAGCGTTTAATTTCAAATTTTACTCTCCAGATTCAGTCCCATGCAAAGCATGCTGGGAACTACAAGTCCACTGCTTTTTTTAGTTATGTTTACTAAAATAAATCAAGTAGTTTCAACACAAAATTATTAAGTAAATTTCCTTCTTACACATTTAAGTTGATTTTAGATGATACAATTAAGTTGAATTTACTCAATAATGTGTTAATTTAATTCTTTATTCAAGAATTTTATTTTTAAACCAGAATGAATTTTTTAAAATATAATTAATTTTTAAAACAGTCGTTTTACTTATAGTTGAATTTACTCAGGCACATAATAATTTTTACAGTGTTGTTGGCATAATCCATCAAAACATTTTCAGCAAAGTCCTCTAAGTGCACAGAAGACAAATTATATAAACGACGGCACACGTACAATTGTGCAAATTCAATTGTGCAGGTGCAAGAGGTTTTATTATATTAGGATAGCCTACTGACTGAATTTTAGATCGTTTTACCTTTTGTAGAAGTGGAGATTTTTGCCAAAAAGCTTGGATGGGTTTTGCAGCAAAAGACAGTCAAATTTGTTAAATACAGCATTTCAATTACTGACTAATAGGCCTAATAACAAAACATGTCAGATAGATAGATAGATAGATAGATAGATAGATAGATAGATAGATAGATAGATAGATAGATAGATAGATAGATAGATAGATAGATAGATAGATAGATAGATAGATAGATAGATAGATAGATAGAACTATATATTTTCTTCTGCCTAATGAAACATTACTTTAATTACATCCCTTAAATATGACTTTCTTGAAGTAAAAAGCAAATCTCTGCAATTCTGCATTCCACCTGCCTTATACGAACCATGCACTCACCTGTACTATCACAATAACTCTTCCTGAAATGGCCTTTGAAAGTCAATTTAGCCATTTCAAGTAAGCCATACCTTTCAGATGTATGAATTATGGAAATATCTTACTTAGTGAGGCTTTTTAATGGGATGTTTCTCGCTTCTAATAAAATGTCTTCCCCTTATCAGGGTCCCTTACAATCCACATGTTAATGTCTATGTTGAAGTATTTATGTGCGCAATTTGTTCTTTTCTCTGCCTGTGTTATCTAAAATTATGCTGTAAGTTTTTGCAGGGGTAAAATGATAATGCTTATCGACCTACCCATAAACCTTGTATTCAAATTTTTTGGTTGCATGATTAGTCCTATTTATCTGTATAATTGGATTGAGTTTTTCTTTTCCCCAATGCATGGTGGGCAAATGGGGTCTGCCGATTTGGTAACTGTGGAAAAACAAATGGCTTTTGAAGGGTGCGCGACATAATTGAGCTCTAGATTAATTTCATCTGCAGACAATCGATAGTTTTACCAATGGATTTATGAAGTCTTATCAAGTTATACTTTCATATGAGATTGCAAAGAAATCAGAAATAACAGTTGTTGTCAGAAAAAGGTGAGACAGGACTTAACTTTGAAGAGATATTAGCATCCAGATACAGTATTTCCACTCCAGAGATCACAGGCAGAATGCAAACACAATGTTTTGTAATGGTTTTCATTATGTAGTAATTCACAAAAACATCCCCAGGCTATTTATACCTAGAATGTAATTGTGTCAAAGATGTAATCCAAATGAATATGACATAGGAGCAGGTTCACATACATATTCAGATGCTTATATGAGAATTGTAGACATTGCATTATTTTCATTGTTTTGTTAATTTTACAGCTCACATCATTTTGTATGATTCTATTCCATTTTTTCCCTTCAAATGACAGTATTATTTAAAAATTGTGAATCTATTTTTTAACTGGTGATCTGAAAAAAGTCAGCACTAACACTTTAACATCTCTTAAATATAGTTACTTAAGATAAAAGCCAACATACTGTATATGCTAGACCTTTTCACAGTACTTCAAAACTTATTTTAGCGATTATCTTAAAGGGACACTCCAAGTTTTTGAAAATAGGCTCATTTTCCAGCTCCCCTAGAGATAAACATTTGATTTTTACCAGATCTCCGGGTCTGGCGGTACCACTTTTAGCATAGCTTAGCATAATCCATTGAATCTGTTTAGACCATAGCATCGTGCTCAAAAATGACCAAAGAGTTTTGATATTTTTCCTATTTAAAACTTGACTCTTATGTAGTTTAATCATGTACATTAAAAGTTGCGATTTTCTAAGCTGATATGGCTAGGAACTATACTCTCATTCTGGCATAATAATCAAGGACTTGATTGGAGGACTGTATCATGGACCGCACCATGGCTGCAGCAGGCGCAATAGCCATCCCAGTTCCCTGACCTGAACCTTATAGAAAATGACTGGAGTGAACTAAAGGAGGTGAGAGCACCAAAATAAGGGTCTGAAGAAATGTAGTATGGAGGAATAATCTGATCACTTGATATAAATTCTTCAACCTCATCAGAAAATATAATACAAGACGTATAGCTGTTATCCTTGCAAATGGAGGTAGCAAAGAGGATGAAGAGGAGTCAATAACTGTGGCCAACGTCTATTTAAGAAAAAAAATATGATGTGACCCCCCCCATTCATTTTTTTTATATAAATCAATGAAACATTGGAGTTTTGTAAACATTTTTATTAAAGCTCAAAAGGAGGAACATTGTACATTTATTTTCACAGCTGTTTATATCATTATTTCATGTTAATGAAAATGTAATCTGTTGGAATGTTAACTAGTTTCAGTGTTCTTTCCCTAATAACCTTACTGTGAGATATTCCTCTTGATGACACCATGAGAAGTTGAGAGTGTTTTTTAATAAGTGACTAATACTACATTTGTGGAAATTAATGAATCTAAATAATAAATGAATATGAATACTGGCCTAAATGGATGACATCAGTTTATCATGGCCGACGTGGCCACTTCATTAAAAGCAGAAAGACGAGCAGATCAAAGACGAAAATTACACCTCGGCCTGTGAATTTAGACTAAACATAATGACTCTGTATAGCACAGACTGACACACGGGGAATAAACACATTTAAAAAACTTAGTTTTCAATGGATTTGTAAGTTAATTCAACAACATCAGGTTGCAAAGTGTATTTTTTGCAACACTAGCCAATCGGATTACATCATTAAAGGTTTATTTTTTCATATAGCAAAATCTACAGTTCACACGCCAATTTATTCCCTAAATTAAATTTTTGAATGTTAAAATATTTGAAGTTCATTCTGTTGTCTTGCAGCGTGATTTCTTTAAAATAGTCTTGATAATTGACAAATAATGACTAATTTGTGCATTATACAGGCTGAGATTAAAAGGTTTGATGTCACAGTGTGCCATGGCTTATACAGTATGTACGATCTCACTGGGATTATATCTTACATTATGATTACAAACAATTTTAAATGATTTATATCTGATTCTACATATTAGCATGTGATATGGGAGTGTATTTTATAAATGCAATAAATAAACACATCAAATGTTTACTGGCTTCTCCACATTCAGCCTCCATAAACTGACAGTTCTCCACTAATTAAACCTAAATTTCAACATTCATTTCAAATGTTCATTGTCAAAATACCATAGAGGAATTTTGAAAGTGTTAAATGGCTCCCATGCGGAATTGGCAATGTCTGGACACCTCTGAGCATTGTGGAATAAAGCCACAAATAATCAGATACTCAAATCTCTGCCACTCAGCCTGTCAGTCTTTGAATGTCATGTCTCCATCTCTCCATCATTTATTGTTCCCTCAGGGACAGAGAGCTATTACACTGGATCATATGTCACAAAGCACTGATACATTCCACCCAAATATTGAAAGAAACTTGGTTCACATACCATTTGATGAGACTTTGCCCTATGACTTTGTGATCCAATGTGTTTTAGGGGCTTTTTACACCTGGTCACTTCATGCGTTTTCTCTTTAAAAAGGCCAGGTGTAAATGCCCTCGGAAAGTTTTCGAGACGGATCACTCAAACCCCTACAGGGGGTGGTCTGGGACGCATTTCAGACGAAACTAGACAAGTGTCTGGTTGATGAAACCACATATGTCAGCGTATACTCCTCCCAAATTTAAACAAGTCACCCGGAAGTTAGCCGGCAAAGGGGCAAACAAACAATGATGAAACGCTCGTTGCTTTATTAAGTGACGACAGCGGGTAAAAAGCTTCCTAGAACCAATAAAAGAGGCCAATGACAAACTCAAATAACATTAAACAAAGATATATAACTTTGAGAGAGTGTTCTGTACATGCTTTTCCCCGTCATGAACCTGTACGTTAAATCATCACGCCGTCACTCTCTGCTGCTCTGTACTGCGCTCTTCAGTTCATGCCGAGCAAGGAGACGTGCGTCCCCTGCAGTGATGGGAATAACGGCGTTATAAGTAATTGGCGTTTGTAACTGCGTTATTTTTTTCAGTAACCAGTAATCAAATAAATTACTGTTTCCCCCGTTATAACGCCGTTATCGTTACTGACATTAAAATGCTGCACGTTACTAAAATTGATCTTACTGTAGTGATTTTCAGCCGCGTATGCTCACTCTCTCAGCCAAACACTGTTTTTCTCTTGTGTGTGTTGTGAGAAACATAACGGATGATGATTGGCTTAATTTCCATCGGTAGCCAACCAGAGGCAAAGTTCACAAAAAGGCCCGCCCACACGCGCAGTCCAAGTCCGAGGAGCGAGCAGCAGTGTTAAAAAGTCTGAGCAACTTGGTCACTTTGTCGCTAGATTTAGCAACTTTCTATCACTTTAGCGACTTTATAGGATAAATCTAGCTATCTTTTCCAGCGTGGTTGGAGACTTTTGTAGACTCACATGAAAATACGCGTCGTTTTCTCTTCTCAACGAGCAGCGGTGCTGCTGCTGACTATGCCCCATCTCAAAGCACTGACATGCAGCCAGGCCATCGCGCATTAATCACTCCGAAAACACCGGCGACAGGGCAATGGCAAGTACAACAAGCTCAAAGGTAGCGGTCGCAAACACGAAGTATAAAGCACTACTTTTCCATTGTTGAGGTGAAAGGCAAGAATGTTTGTGTAATGTGCAACTTATGCCCATGAAGAAAAAGTCTCTCCACGTCTGTGGCAAGTAATTCTGATCTAATAAAGCACCTCACATCGTCACATGCTGCCACAAAATTAGTGATTTCTCTTTAGTATCCATTTTAGTCATTTAACATATTTAATTTTGTAAGGGGCATTCAAGTTATTTGAAATATTAAATTTTTTTAAGTAACGCAGTAATTACTTTTCCTGATAATTAATTACTTTTATAATAATGTAACGCAGTTACTAACTCAGTTACTATTTGTGAGAAGTAATTAGTAACTATAACTAATTACTTTTTTAAAGTAACGTTCCCAACACTGGTCCCCTGCACAACATACAGTACAACATACAGTAAGTGCTGCCTTTTGTTGCATAAACGTTGTCTTAAGTTTTTTAAGGTGGAGTAATGAATAGTGTGATGCATATTTTCACAAAGCTATATGACGACATCTCCCGACTGCTTCGAGACAGAGGGCCCTATTTTAACGATCTTAGCGCATCGTCTAAAGCGCACGGTCTAAATGGGCGTGTCCGATGCCACTTTTGCTGTTTTAACAACGGGAAAAATGGTTTGTGCGCCGAGCGCAGGGTCGAAAAGGGTTGTACATATCTTCCTAATGAGTAATGGGTGTGTTTTGGGCTTAACGTGCAGTAAACCAATGAGAGACTCAGCTATCATCTCTTTAAAAGCCAGTTGCGCTGTCGCTGTGCGTAATCCCTATTTAGATAACTGACCTTGTAAACTGAAGAACTAAGCAGAGGAAGAAGGCCACCAGTTTAAGAATAATGTTAAAAAAGTGTTGTTTTCATTTTTATTGATTTTTTTATTATTAAAACCTTTAAAAGCCTTTTTCTTTTTCTTAGTCATAGAAGTACAAATATCAGGCTTTGAATTGCTGTCCTAAATGTATTGATATCTTACATAATCAATGTAATTGCATAAAATGATTAGCAAATATGCAAGAAAAAGTTTGTATTCTAAAAATACAAACAAAAGATAAAGGATTTACAAACGCGCAGAGAGCCGAAGCGTTTCAGCACTAGAACAGCGCCATATGGCCGGGATTTTTTACAAAGCATTATTTAAAATGTTTCTCATCTTACCATATCCAAAGGTACAGTGTCATCATGTACAATAAATCTGTAAGATAGCATTTAAAAACGTTTAAAAATAGATGCATTTGTTTAAAGCAAAGCATTTATTTACTTACCAGACTGCAGGTGAAGCAGCTCTATGTGCCTTCTAACGTCTCATAATCTGTCCTCATTTATGTCCAAGAGACTCAATAATAATCTTTTACATTCAATTCTTTAATCTTTCATATTTAAAAGCGTTTTTGTGCTGCTGCCATTCATGTATGTGATAAGCAAACCCGCGTTGTCGTCCCGTTTAGGCGCATATTACTAATGCGCTCTTTAAATAACAAAAAACACTATTGCGCCATTGACTTTAGACTTTAGACCAGGTTTTTGTTGGTCAATGGCGTAGTCTATTTTAGTTGCCTCAAAATAGCAACGCGCCAACAATGCGCCTGAACACACCTCGCTTTCAGACCAGAACGCCCATGGACGCAAAAGGGGGCGCAAATGTATTTGATATTTAAACAACGTGGCGCTAAACGTGAAAATTATAATTGCGCAGGGTGGAAACTAGCAAAAGACACTTGCGTCGCACATTGCGCTGCATTGCGCCGGGTGTAAGATAGAGCCCAGAATGTCTATCATATACATCTGATCTGGGAAGTTTTGTAAATATTCAGGATGTGTGTTCAGGCGTTCACATACTTTCCATATAGTGGTGACCCATTTCATAGGGAAAGATTTAAACCTCCACTTCCCTCGTTGAGGGGACTTTACTGTTGAAGGCACTCAAAACCAAGTGGAAGTTTTAAAGGGGGGTGGGGGGGTGGGGGGGGCTAAGTGACAAGGTGTAAAAAGGCCCTTAGCTACAGTTTCGAAATGTTTTTAAAATTCCAATTCAGCTCCTGATTTGTTAAATAATATAAATGAAATGCATATTACTATAAATCTATTCAAAGCCATGATTGCACTGTAAATTGGCTTGTACAAAAGTGTCTGTCTAAAGCGTAAACTTACTTTTTAATGTAGTCTACACATCACAGAACAACTAGGCATAATTATTTCATTCAAATCAATGATGTAATTGTTTATGTATTGTCCCCAAAACTTCCTTCATGGACTAATAAAAGTCCACTGTTGTCTAGCTGATTACATTTCTTTGAAAACTAATTCCAATTCAATCCATTTGAAGAAAATTCTACACCCTGCAGGGAATAGCCAATTCATTTCAAATCCCAAAACATATTGAAAGGGAAATTCACCTTCTAAATATTAAAATTGCTACTATTTCTCCACAATACTTTCAGCTTACCTAGATGGCAGAAAATTTTAGAATTCACCTTTTCACACCAAATTAAAGACCTGTGAAATGAAATGGAAATAAAATATGCAATAGCTGTCTGTCATAATTTTTAGCCTGGATGATGAAATTGTGCTGTAATGGCACAGCAGGAATTTGTTCAGCTACACTGCTGACCCATTACACTATTCTGAGAGTTTACGGACCCCTACTATGGGCAGAAAATAGCAAAAGAGAGAGAATGTGAAACTAAATCGAGCTATTCTAGACACTAATGTTATGCATCTGTCAAACAGTCCAAAACAATTATTGCACAGCAAAGACATCACAGGCTATAAAGGGAGATTTCATTTTAATTATGTGAAAATAGATTTCAAAAAACAAATGAGGCTTGTTTTAAGTTGTCCTTGTTAAGGTGTCCTATTATCTTTCTTTGTTGGTCATAGCCCTCATCTAGAAAAAGTGCTTTGAATTTTTCTTCGGCTGTGGCGCAATATTAAACATGCTATCGTACTATTCTAATTTAATGTCAAACACAATATCACAGAATTTGAAAAATTATCAAAGCGATAGCCATCTCTCTACAGTCACTAACTGACATATCTTTCATTATATGAACTGACCATTACCATATCCAGTCTGGTGCGTATTCGTAGTTTGCAATAAGATCAGTATTAATGGCGGGTGATTAATCACAAATATTGGATTAAACAGTTCACAGACAGACCGTTTTTCCAGAGTATTAACTCTAATGTGTTGGAAAATATTGAAAATTGTATCTGACTCCAGCAGACATATAGAAGACAGTATGAAATCCCAGATAGCGAGACAGTTAATCCGTTTAACATTCGGCTCCCTCTCCTTTAAACAGCCTTGTCGTATGAACCACCTTAGTACCATCACACATGCAGACTTCATCTCTGTAAACACGTGCACAATCTGGTTTGAACCTCATTTAAAAAAAAAATGCATGAACAACTGAACATAAGATATGGAGAGCTGCTCAGGGAGCTAACTAAATGGATCAGTCTGATTAGGTCTAAATTGAGCTCCTCCGGAGTAGACCATGTAGCGCTGGCTTCATTTCCATGTGTAGATTAAATGGACCCAGCAGTGGTAGATTTGGTTTAAGGTTCAGCACTTGTCACCTTTCATTTACTAGGGCAAATAGGGTATGCACACGTATGTGTATTTCATGTGAATTGTTTCTTTAAAGGGAAACAGCACCGTTTTTCAATATTTTAATATGTCCTTACCTTAAATTAGACGAATTAATACATACCTATCTTTTTCAATGTGTGCACTTAATCTTTGTACATCGCGTCGGGAATGTGTTAGCATTAAACCAAACCCCATTCATTCCTTAGGATCCAAACAGGGATGAATTTAAAAGCCACCAAACACTTCCATGTTTTTCCAATTTTAAGGGCCCTATTTTAACGATCTGAAACGCAAGTGCGAAGCGCAATGCGCAAGTGACTTTGTGGGCGGATCTTGGGCGCTGTTATTATTTTCCCGGCGGGAGAAATAACTCTTGCGCCAGGCGCAAATCAGTAAGGGGTTGGTCTGAAGTAGGTTCATTATTCATAGGTGTGGTTTGGGCGTAACGTCAAATAAACCAATCAGAACGCTATCCAACATTCCTTTAAACGCAAGGGCGCAAGTTCCATGGCGGGTTGCTATTATTATGACGGATTTACCAGGCGCACGCCAGGAGCGGTTCACAGCCGAGGAGACCGACATTCTTGTAAGAGCAGTCAAAGACAGAGAAGTTGTTTTGTATGGGCATAGGAGAAACCCACCCAAATCAGCGTCGGTTAAACAGGTGTGAGAGGAAATAGCCACAATTGTCTCATCAGCTGGCATCCCCATCATTGCGCCAAGTGCTACAATGATGTCAGGAGCAGTGTTGGGAGTAACGCATTACAAAATATAATATATTACAGTAATATATTAGTTTTTGCTGTAACGCAGTAATATAACGCATTACTAATACAATTTTGGTAATATTTTACTCGTTACAGTCTTAGTAACGAGCGCGTTACAACAATGCATTTCAAAAATAGACGTGTTGTTTTATTTTTATTTTTTTTGACCAATGCGCGCGACCAGCATCCACACAGGAAAAAGCTGCGGGTAAAATAGTAATGCCTGCGTCCCAAACAGCATACTTTCATACTATATAGTAGGCGAAAAGCACTACTTCTCGTACTCTTTGCCTACTATATAGTATGGAAGTAGGTGGTTTGGGACGCAGCGTATGTCTGTTTCCAGGTGCTGTATGCAGCATGTTCATTTTTACTTTAATTTTGTATTTGACGCGTTTCTTAAAGAGCCGAATCTGGGAAGTCCGCGGCTGTATAAGCATTGACTA
Organism: Paramisgurnus dabryanus; assembly: GCF_030506205.2. Classification (NCBI taxonomy): domain Eukaryota; kingdom Metazoa; phylum Chordata; class Actinopteri; order Cypriniformes; family Cobitidae; genus Paramisgurnus; species Paramisgurnus dabryanus. The sequence continues at coordinate 26,577,073 of NC_133353.1, forward strand.
AAGTGGTTGCAATCAGGTCCGGTAGCGCCGCATACGCAAAATTCTGCGAATGAGAGCACTAAGTAAAAGCTTAGCTGTTTGAACCTCAGAAGTAAAGAGACTTTTAGAAATCTTGCCAGGTAAAATCCATTTCACCACACCAGCAATGACAAGGTAAGCTAACGTTGCTATGGTTACAGTCCATTGCTAGGCTATTCCTATGCTATCTACAGTTTCATTACAAACAGCAACCTAAGCTACAACATAACATTAATGTAGACTTAAACATGGTTATTTAAATAGAATATTTAAACATTACTGTTTAAAGTTTTTACCAGCCTTTGTATGGGAGCCTATATTCATTGTTTGGCAAAAAGCAGTGTTCCTCTGTTTGTCTGTGTTTTATTAAGCAATTATATGTTAACCTATATGTAATCCTTATATTGTACTGAAATGAGCTGTATTCCTTGAGGCCTGATCCTCCAATAGCACTTTTTGATAAGTTGTGTCAACCCAGTGCATGGCAGGTTTGTGCTGTGAATCTGAATTAAAAGTGAATTAAAGAATAGAAATGAAAACAGGTCGCGTGTCTTGCCATGTTATTAGTCTATAGGTTGCATTATAGTGGGCTCTAGCTTTATTGTGTTTTGTATGTCTACCATCATTTACCAGACTTTTACCGGATCATTTGTCTATGTTTATGATTCTGACAGTCATTGTTACTGTTTTTTTGCCATAAGTCTTCACTGTGCCCATTCAAAGCTCGAGGGCCAACACATAACTTCTAGATTTATAAGCATCAATAAACTACATTTTAACATTTTATAATGCCTAGTCATACTTCTGTTATTTTGATGAAAGTAACTCAAAAGTAACGCAAAAGTAGTGTAACTCATTACAGTTCAGAGTCTGTAATATTGTAATGTAACTAATTACTTTCAAATGACAGTAATTTGTAATATATAATGTATTACACTTTGGAAGTAACTTGCCCAACACTGGTCAGTGGACGGGGGAATCCCAAGCTTGCCAGCATAAATCGGGCACGCCGTGTAACGGGAGGTGGATCTGCCTCTACACAGATCTGCGTCCACCCTCACCGCTGAAAGGGTTTGGGGGCTTTGAAATCGGACCCAAGAAATGCAAGCAAGGTCCAACCCCAAAGAACTCTTACAAATCAAGTTCATATACATTATGGTTTCTTATAAAAAATTTTTAATTATTATTTACATAAAATAAACGTAATACAGCCACACAACAAACTTATGAAAATATTTTAATCGTTATTTGCATGAGAATTTTTTAACGCAGCCACACAATAAATAAAAACTATCACCACAATGCTCACCACTATGATTCCCCTTATCTCATGTGTTAATATTTTTTATTGTAACAATTTATGATTTGCAAAAATAACTGTTGCATCTATGTAGATTAGAGTAGCAAATTGTGTGCGCGTTGTGCACGCTTTACATTATGGTCAAGCATGCGCCCTTAAAATAGCATAATGAACCACGTGCAACGCGCCACTGACTTTAGACTAGTTTTTTTTTTTTTGGTCAGTGGCGCAATTGTTTTTTGAAACTGCAAAATAGCATATCAGGTATGGTTTGTGCCGCAACAAGCCTCCTTTTTTGCACTGAACCGCCCAGGGAGCGCAAGTTCATTCCCTAGTTTGCCGACGTGCGTCTGTGGAGGGAAAATCTCGCTGTGCGCCGGTGCAAAATATGAATGATACATGCGTCACTGACAAAGTCAATTGCGCTGGGTGCAAGATAGGGCCCAAAGACTCTTACATGAGTAGTTACACAAGTAAGTATGGTGGCACAAAATAAACTGTGGCGTTTTTTTAAGCTTTTAAAAAAATCGGTCGAAGTGCTGCAAACGAAGTACTCTTCCACCATACAATATAGTTCTCATTTTTTATCTGCTAAAAAAATCTCCACGTTTATTTTGTGCCACCATACTTACTTGTGTAACTACTCATGTAACAATCTTTAAATAGGGAAAACATAGAAGTGTTTGTTGGCTTCTAAATTCATCCATGTAATGTCCGCAACACTAGTGATTTGGCTTAAACATGTAAAAAATGTGTGGTGTTGTATGCTAGCATGAGACAACAAATAGTAGTGAAGCATGAATTCATTTTTTGCTTCAGTACTGTTAAAATATGGGTAACATTTGAATAATGAAAATAAAATTTAAACCCAAAAACATTTGAAAGGCCAGGGGCTCCTATTTTTCTGACCGTTCAGCCTATGGCATTGGATGCCCCTGGCAGATTAGGGCTCAGGGCATACTCATTTATTACAATATGTTGACCTATATCAGCTGGTCAAAGTCATGTAACTTCCTTGTTATGTTCTCTAACACACTTTCAACTCTTCCTCTCAGAACACTTTCAGCTACCTGATGTATTATTTGCAGTTGTACTGTACAGTATCTCATAGCCGTTGAACTTTAAATCCTCAGAGAGGCAGCGAGAAGGTTAGAGGAGAGATGTTGCATTTTATTGCATTCAAGATCTAAAGTAGCAGCAGCTGAAATATGTCGCCCGGACAGAAGCAGGGTCAAATGTGATTTACAGCGCTAGCATCATGCTCTTTCAATTGAGCTACGGAAGCACTGAATCTGTTAACATTTGTAAAGTGTTGTGCATTTGTTGGCCATGTTATTTGAGCTAAAATCTTTATTTCTTTCATAGCTCCACTCTGCATTGTTACAAATCTATAAGAAATCTTCAGAGAGTTCCTCGACCAAACTACAGCTCACTGCCTTTCTATAGAGCTCAACAACTGTAGGAACAGGATGATACTTGATAATAGACTTAATACCTGCCATGTTGGTGAGTTATTGTATTTCTGACAATGTGCCCTTCTATTGCAAAAAAGAAAAAAAATCGCAGTCCATCAAACCCAAGCTCTTGCCAGGATTACAAATACATAAATCAAATAAGAATTTATGAGTTCGAGTTTAAATGTTAAGAGACTATTCACATGCATATCCACTTATATAATGGGAGATTATATATGCATATGAGAATATATCCATAAGTCTTCCCATTGCAGAAGTGACCTTTGTGCTTGAATCCTTTACTCCTAGTTTGGATGAATAGCACAACCAAAATCGGATAATAGCAGATCAATCATATTATAACATGGTAATGGTATATATAACAGTGTAGTTATTTTTCTCAATGTTTAACCAAAAGCAAAAATATATAATTAATAACCAAGGGTAATGTTTTTACAAATACTGTACTAACCAATATTCACACAAACTTTTTGTACACTTATTTGCACCGAAAACACACAATCCTGCCCATATAAAGGTGTGTCCGTATTTTTACCATAGTTCAGTACATCTAAATTGCACATTTTAAAAGCCAATGCCATGTCGCGATGTACCTTGTAACATGCATGTACCTTCCATAATATCCATGTACTGTATGTAAATATGCATAGTGTTAATAGTTTATAACACACAAATAACATAACGTACACATGCAATGACACATTGTGTTTGTTTCTGAGAAAATAATGTATATATTTATATACAGTATATAAATATATTTAAATGTAATTTCAACATACTGTACATGATCAACAATCCTCCCTCCAAAAAAGCAAAGCCTGTTACCCATCTACTAACGTTTTTATTACACTAGCTTTTATAAGCACAGCTAATGATGTCTCGTTTTTTATTTTGCATGATTTATTTGAAATTCATGAGGTGTCCGACTGCACAAGTTGACATGTGTCTCTATGGGGATAAATTATTGAGAAGACTTTGGAGTGTGGCAGCTGAAAGTCGAGTCCATTAATAATGCAGCGGCCTGTGTACAGTTCAAGCATTATTATTTCTCTCGTAAGGTTTCACTTTTTGCTTCGCTGGTGTCATTCTTCTTATTCCGATATTAGCGTGACATAATCCATTAATCTAATCCCGGCCATTTAGGGGCGCGCATCTGGTTCGACGAAAACGTTGGGCCATAAAATGCAAAGTGTAATTTAAAAACGCCCTTCTTGTGGTGCCAATCAAAGTGGTTAACCGCCCATGTTTCTGAGAAATATCAAGTCTCGCTTCAAAATGGGATTATCTACTTGGATCGTTTGCTTTCCATGGCATTACTATAAGAATGAACCATAAAGCAAAGCTCAAAGCTATCAGAAGATCATATTGGAACGTAGCATCCAGTCACGGTCTGGTAAAATGCTTATCATTCAAACGGATTGGTGCAGTGTATGTAAGTGTATGTGTGTCTTTTGTTTTAGTGTTGTAAACAGCAACTTAACTACAGTTTTAGAAGTGTGAAAATAGCTCAGCTGTTGTCATAATAGCCTTTCTCTGTATTTATTTAAAGAGATAGTTCACCCAAAAATGAAAATTCTGTCATTATTTACTCACCGTCATTTTATTTTAGGCCTTTTTGATAAATGATGATAAGCACACTGTCAAAAATAAAGGTACAAAGCTGTCACTGCGGCAGTACCCTTTAAAAAAGTTCCTAATATGTACCATTTAGGTACAAAAATGGATCTTTGAATTGCCAAAATGTACCTTTGAAGTACTAATATGCACTCTTTGGGTACAAAGGTGTATTTTTTTGAAAGGGTACAACTTTTGTACCCTTATTTCTCAGAGTGCACACAGATGGTGGAAACCATCGACTTCCATAGTAGGAAAAATAAATCCTAGGACAAAATTGGATGAACCGTGTAGCATGGGCAGAGAAATCTCTTGATAACTCTGCCAGGCTTTTCTTCTCTTCTCGGATGTCCTAAGACAATCGTCCAGCTGTCTGATGGTTGCTGTGCTCGGTAAAGAAGCATCCACCCATCCATCATGCTCTGTGGGTGCCAGCGTCATTCAGAGCCTCGCTCAACAGTCTCCCGTACTGGATGGATGCCAGGCGCTTTTGAATCCTGTACTGGCTCTTCTCTCTATAGCAGGTTTCCAAGCGTCTTCAGTTTGGGACAGATACATGTGTGCCAGCGTTGTGTGCCTCTATCTAATCTACTCTGGGGTGTTATGTTTGTCTACAGAGCTTGTTTATCTTTTTTGGGAGGATTGTATCAGAGATAGCAGACGTATTGCATGGTTTGCATCAGCCCGCAAACAGCCGCTGAGATGATATTAACACGCGGGTAAAGTGGAAACTCAGATACCTGACATACTCTGACAAATACAGTACATGTACAATGCGCACAGAATGTGCTTATTGTCTTGAGATACTTCAGCAAAGCAATTAACTCATTCACAAAAATTTTTTGCTTTCATTTTATGATTTTATAACTGGCAGCAAGCTAAAAGTATGAAACAACTGTGTGCCTTAAAATAGTTACTTGTGGACTAATGTTTAATTCATCAAGCATGTAAAAAAACAAACAAAAACGTTCCCTGGAGAAATGTTTTTTCTATGTCATTGTTCAAAAAAATCTTTTTAGTAACTTTATTTGTAAAAGTGCACCTTTTTCATTGCTAAAAAAACAGCGTTGTTTTGTGTATTTAGTATAATACAATGGGCCCTATTTTAACGATCTGAAACGCAAGTGCGAAGCGCAATGCGCAAGTGACTTTGTGGGCGGATCTTGGGCGCTGTTGCTATTTTCCCGGCGGGAGAAAAAACTCTTGCGCCAGGCGCAAATCAATAAGGGGTTGGTCTGAAGTAGGTTCATTATTCATAGGTGTGGTTTGGGCGTAACATCAAATAAACCAATCAGAACGCTATCCAACATTCCCTTTAAACGCAAGGGCGCAAGTTCCATGGCGGGTTGCTATTATTATGACGGATTTACCAGGCGCACGCTAGGAGTGGTTCACAGCCGTGTAACGGGAAGTAGATCTGCCTCACATGACCTGACGCCAGCAGAGGACATCGCTGCGTCCACCCTTACCGCTGAAAGTGTTGAAGGCGGTTTGGGGGCTTTGAAATCGGACCCAAGAAACGCAAGCAGTCCAACCCCAAAGTGCACTTACAAATCCAGTTCATATACATTAAGGTTTCTTATGAAAATATTTTAATCGTTATTTGCATGAGAATTTTTTTACGCAACCACACAATAAATAAAAACTATCACCACAATGCTCACCACTATGATTCCCCTTATCTTATGTGTTAATATTTTTATTGTAACAATTTATGATTTGCAAAAATAACTGTTGCATCTGTGTAGATTAGATAAGCAAAGTAAAGCTATACATTATGGTCAAGCATGCGCCCTTAAAATAGCATAATGAACAACGCGCAACGCGCCACTGACTTTAGACTAGTTTTTTTTGGTCAGTGGCGCAATTGTTTTTTGAAACTGCAAAATAGCATCAGGGATGGTTTGCGCCGGAACACGCCTCCTTTTTTTCTGCTGAACCGCCCAGGGAGCGCAAGTTCATTCCCTAGTTTGCCGACGTGCCTCTGTGGAGGGAAAAACCCGCTGTGCGCCGGTGCAAAATATGAATGATACATGCGTCACTGACAAAGTCAATTGCGCTGGGTGCAAGATAGGGCCCAATGTGTTTGCGTTGTTTATGCTTAAAAAAACACATTATTTTCCACATACCATACATTTTTGTATCTCCTGATATAACTCTCTTTCTGAAACACATGGATTTGAAAAGCTCTGTGACCTTGATTTGCCAGAAAATCTGTATGTTGTGATTGGCCTAAATACCTCTGACATCAGCTGGAAATGTGACCCTTCTTACCATGTTTGAAAGATTCGGTCACAATGCAATGCTAACAGGAGTTAACTTACAGGCTGTGAGTCCGAAGTTGGAGAAATTATGAAAATGTCGGTCTTGTCTACATCACCATTCCCAGGCCGTAAACTGTTGCCTACAATTTGTGTGTTTGTTGTAGTCCAAGAACAGAGACATATGTTGGAGATAACTAACGTCATTGTTTATTTTGGGGTATGTACCTTTTGCATATCGCTAACATTTACTAATACACACTTACACACCAAAGGACATGCAAAAAATGTGAATTGGACAGTAGGTGCTCTTTAAGCTTTCCCTGAGAAAGCAGTCGATAAGAAATACAGCCACCTAGCAGTAGGTTTATGGGTCAGTTAAACAGACCACCAATCCACCACAATATGCACCGTGCCTGAGGTAAAAAAAGGATAAGCAGTGGTAAATAAAAAAGTAGGGTAAATATATTCCAATAATCACCTTAGTTGCCTTGTTCCTGGATGGCTGTTTACCCACACACCATTACACACTTTGTTATATACAGTAGCAACCCATGTAAATTAGAAAAGTGGCAGGAAAGCAATTCCCTCAGCAGAACATGACCGGGGGTTACTAGTTGTCCTCTGCCTGACCAGCTGTAAAATTAGGAGCAGGTGAGGTGCTCCCTGCGTCTTTGTGGGGTAAATAATTTATATTAAAAACGTCTTTCACAGAAGCACTCAATAGATACCGAGGGCCATCCAGGCCAGCGGTTTTCCAAGTGGGTTTTAAAAGATGCACATGCCCGTAACAGAATATTTATCGACACAGGCGAGAGCCGATCTTCCTGGAGCTAAAACAAATTTACACTCTGGAAATAGACCTGTTCCAGCATAACATAGTGGAGCGTTTCCCCAGATGTCTTGGTTTGATTTGGAGATTGAAATATGCTTGAGGTGTTCGGCCAGTAGACCCAAAGGACACGGCCTGCTAGCAAAAGCCTATCCATGAAAGTCTCGGTTTCATTCACATTAAATGTGCCTTCTATCCTAAATACCGTTGGTCTATGGAAAAATTGCGTTTAAACATTAAAGGTATTTGTCCGTCAGTAACCTCTGAGGTCAGACCACTTCTGTATACGTAAAGCTAAATGTTGCACCACACAACCGTGGTAAAAAAACGGATCTGACTTCTGATCTCAAACTCGAATCATTTCTGAGCTATTAATGCTTTACTCCTCTAATTGGTGTGCTTGCCTTTCTTAATGCGCTGGTGTTCTTAAAGTGTCCATCACAGTAATTTAATAATGGCTATTGCATGCTTCTTTGACTTTTTAAACAGCTTGCTGTGGGTGACCACAGGGAACAAGTATTGATTGAACCCCATAAGCTAGATGTGAGAGTGGTAAAGAAGACTTCTAGCTCTTCCCCATCCAGCATCCATCTCATTTCCACTCTATCCAGAGGTCACTTTTTAAAGGGCACCTATTGTCCGATTCACATTTTTACATTTCCTTTGGTGTGTAAGTGTGTATTAGTAAATGATAACAATATGCAAAAGGTAAATACCCCAAAGTAAATGTTGATGCGAGTTATCGTCTCCAAAGTAATTATCTTTTCTTGGACTACTCCCTGTTAGCATTGCATTGTGGCTGAATCTTTCAAACATGGTCAGTGTTGGGCAAGTTACTTCCAAAGTGTAATACATTATATATTACAAATTACTGTCATTTGAAAGTAATGGTAACACTTTATTTTACGACCCGCAAAGTACCGCGTAATTAAACCGAATTTACAGCGTACCTATTTGTAACAACAGGGTAGGTAACCTGTAGGTATAAGGGAATAATATTTTAAGTTTGGGGTAATAAGGGGGTAAGAATATGAAGAATTATAAATTATTTATACTCTAAGTATTTTATAACAACAGGGTACCTATTGTAATATTACGTGGTATGTATGACTTAGTCAAGTCTATGGGGAAATTATGTTTTATTTATTTTTTATTGTGAATTTTTCATATTGACTACTGAATGTTGTATACAGTCAATGTCTACGAGCCACATCGGCAAATAAATATAACAGCATATCACTTTTATTTTAGTAGCCTATATTACTTGCTTTTAATAACAAAAGTCCAGCTGATTTAATGTGGTTATCTTTTTTTTAAGGTAAGTACAATACAAATAGCAACTTATTATTTACCAGGAAACTCCTACATTTGCGGACATATTTGAAGTGGTGCTTTGCAATTTATTTACTGTAAACACAAGTATTTTAGCCAAATATAATTTATGAAATGGCAAACCAGAATGAAACAACAGCAGATATCAGCTCCCGCTAAAGCAAAAGACGACTACATGCGTAGGTTACTGCGCAGGTGTAGAACGCGCGGCCGTGTCTCCAGGAGGTTTGCTGGAACGCGATCCTGAGGTGAAATTTCTTTAAGAGGTTTTAAAAACGTTCTACACTGTGGAGTACAGCTGCGAGTGATGTTAGCAGGTTCCGCATGCTGGATAAGGTGACTGGTTTTGTTAATACATGACTCACGCATTTCAAACAATGTTTTTCAAGAAAGTTGCTAGCTAACGGTAGCAGGTTAGCTAGCACATAAGTAAGCCTAAAATTTATAAACGTAACTGGCTTAGAAAACTCTGTTTCTGTCAAGGCACAGTGAAGAAACATTTACTGAAGGCTTTCATTTATGTTTTTTATATGTAATGCAGAAAAGCATTTGTGAGACGACATCAACTCATCATCCGAGTGGACAAGAACACCAACAGAGGAAGCCAAGCCGCAAAAACAATGAAAAATTGTCATGACTTTTTATTTTAAATAAAAGTTATGTGATAATAAACATTAAGTGTTGGCTTAATTATAGTGTTTTAAAGATGTTTTGAAATAAGTTGTTTTAAAATAAAAATAACAATATTCTGTATGTTTATGGTATTTACCCTATAACAAGAGGTGAACAAAGCCCCACTTTAGTTTACAGCCCGCAAATATGTGAGTTACCTGGTACATACACAGAACAATCGGGGAATAAGCCCCACTTCAATTTACAGCCCGCAAATATAAGAGTTACCTGGTACATACACAGAACAATCGGGGAATAAGCCCCACTTTAATTTACAGCCCGCAAATATGATAGTTACCTGGTACATACACAGAACAATCGGGGAATAAGCCCCACTTCAATTTACAGCCCGCAAATATAAGAGTTACCTGGTACATACACAGAACAATCGGGGAATAAGCCCCACTTCAATTTACAGCCCGCAAATATAAGAGTTACCTGGTACATACACAGAACAATCGGGGAATAAGCCCCACTTTAATTTACAGCCCGCAAATATGATAGTTACCTGGTACATACACAGAACAATCGGGGAATAAGCCCCACTTCAATTTACAGCCCGCAAATATAAGAGTTACCTGGTACATACACAGAACAATCGGGGAATAAGCCCCACTTCAATTTACAGCCCGCAAATATAAGAGTTACCTGGTAACTCCTGTATACATATACAGATCAAAGAGGTACAAGTTGCTATTATTTTTATTGTGTGTTATATTTTATTTGCCGACGTGGCTTGTAGACATCAACTGTAGGCTATACAAAACACTTCATCAGGTAAGTAGCAAATATGAAAAAAAAAAACATATTACACATAGACCATATTACCCATAGACGTAAGTCATACATACCACGTAATATTACAATAGGTACCCTGTAGTTATGAAATACTTAGAGAATAATTTTCCATATATTCTTACCCCCTTATTACCCCAAACTTAAAATATTATTCCCTTATAACTACAAGTACGTACTGTAGAGGTACTCTGTTGTTACAAATAGGTACGCTGTAAATTCGGTTTAATTACGCGGTACTTTGCGGGTCGTAAAATAAAGTGTTACCAAAGTAATTAGTTACATTACAATATTACTGACTCTGAACTGTAATGAGTTACACTACTTTTGCGTTACTTTTGAGTTACTTTCATCAAAATAACAGAAGTATGACTAGGCATTATAAAATGTTAAAATGTAGTTTATTGATGCTTATAAATCTAGAAGTTATGTGTTGGCCCTCGAGCTTTAAATGGGCACAGTGAAGACTTATGGCAAAAAACAGTAACAATGACTGTCAGAATCATAAACATAGACAAATGATCTGGTAAAAGTCTGGTAAATGATGGTAGACATACAAAACACAATAAAGCTAGAGCCCACTATAATGCAACCTATAGACTAATAACATGGCAAGACACGCAACCTCTTTTCATTTCTATTCTTTAATTCACTTTTAATTCAGATTCACAGCACAAACCTGCCATGCACTGGGTTGACACAACTTATCAAAAAGTGCTATTGGAGGATCAGGCCTCAAGGAATACAGCTCATTTCAGAACAAGGATTACATGTAGGTTAACACATAATTGCTTAATAAAACACAGACAAACAGAGGAACACTGCTTTTTGCCAAACAATGAATATAGGCTCCCATACAAATGCTGGTAAAAACTTTAAACAGTGATGTTTAAATGTACTATTTAGATAACCATGTTTAAGTCTACATTAATGTTATGTTGTAGTTTAGGTTGCTGTTTATATTAAAACTGTAGATAGCATAGGAATAGCCTAGCAATCTATTATGTATATGGACTGTATACCATAGCAACGTTAGCTTACCTTGTCATTGCTGGTGTGGTGAAATGGATTTTACTGGCAAGATTTCTAAAAGTCTCTTTACTTCTGAGGTTCAAGCAGCATGGGAGACCGATAGAAACTTTCTCTTTCTTTTACTTAGTGCTCTCATTCGCAGAATTTTGCGTGTGCGGAGCTACCGGACCTGATTGCGACCACTTTAGTTAATGCTTATACAGCCGCGGACTTCCTAGATTCGGCTCTTTAAGAAACGCGTCAAATACAAAATTAAAGTAAAATGAACATGCTGCATACAGCACCTGGAAACAGACATACGCTGCGTCCCAAACCGCCTACCTCCATACTATATAGTAGGCAAAGAGTATGAGAAGAAGTGCTTTTCGCCTACTATATAGTATGGAAGTATGCTGTTTGGGACGCAGCCATTACTATTTTACCCGCAGATTTTTCCTGTGTGGATGCTGGTCGGGCGCATTGGTGAAAAAAAAAAAAAAATAACACGTCTATTTTTGAAATGCATTGTTGTAACACGCTCGTTACTAAGACTGTAACGAGTAAAATATTACCAACATTTTATTAGTAATGCGTTATATTACTGCGTTACAGCAAAAACTAATATATTACTGTAATATATTATATTTTGTAATGAGTTACTCCCAACACTGAACATGGTAAGGAGCGTTTTCCGGCTGACGTCAGAGGTATTGAGGCCAATCACAGTGTACAGATTAGCTGGCCAATCAGGGACAAAACGATGAGTTTTGTACAAAATCTGTGCGTTTCAGGAAAAGAGTGAAACATGGAGCTAGAAAAATTTGCAGTATGTGAAAAATTATGTGTTTTTTTAACCATAAACCATGCAAACACATTGTATTATACCAAATACATAAAATAACATTGTTTATAGAAATGAAATAGGTGCCCTTTAATATCGTAACAAACTTAATGAAGTCCTTAATTATAATATCAACTTTGTCTCGGGTGTTTCTATGATCATTCTTTCTTGCATATGAAAAAATAAAAGGAACGCAAAAACATATCAACAAAGTAAGGTGTTTGCATGACTATTTTCATTGTATACATGCTCAGTTAAAATTTTGTCATCATCCACACACTCAACGAAACTTATTGTTGAGAATAAAAAAAATATATAGTCTTAGAGTTTAACAGGTACTCAATAAATACTATGGGTGCTCCAGAAAGGCTGCAAAATTTGAAGTTGATGCACCATATTAGGGTGAGATTCGAACCCCGATGCATTTGTTCGCTGTGTTCCAGTAGCTCAACTGGTAGAACATTGTGCTGGCAACCCAAAGGTCAATGGGTTTAATTCCCAGGAAATGTGTATACTGATCAACAGAGAATCATACAGAACACTGTCTGCAGGTTTCTGGAGCACATAAGGCCAGAGTTATACACTTTCAAATACAGACTTACAAAAAATCAAAAAGCGCCTTTTATTTTTGTGTTTATTAGAGGACTGACAACACATACAACCATGTTTAGCACTTTCAACAGTGTTTTATACAATTTGGAGGGGGTTCCTGTAAAATGACGATATCAAAATGTTACATTTACTCCACTGTATGTGGTTATGTTCTCCACCCTTTATCAACATCTATACTGTACCTACCAGTTCTGACCTCTCTTCTTCTCAAACTTTGTTTTTTAATGCAACAAACAAACAACCATCACCACAGGAAAGGGATCGTGAGTGCATGTGTATGTGGTAAAGAGAGCGCTAGTGAGATATTTTGGCTTTCATGTAATGAGGAGACGACAGGGGGGAAGATAAGAGGAGAGTGATGAAGTTTAGTAAAGCTCAGTTGACGCTACATAAACATCTGCCTTGGAGCGTCAGGGAACAGATCGTCTGTTTGAATAAGATGATAGATATTTTTGGACCTGCTGACATGGATTTATAAAGCTCTCTCTTCACTGTGATGGGTTAAAGGTACATTTTGTCCCCTTATAACAAGGTTCTGCTGGCTGAAATTAAAAACATCCAGATCGGTTTTCTTTCAAATAAGCCAAACACGGAGTATAAGTAGCGCATAGCGTCTCTGGGCTTCACTTTAAATCATTTAGGAAACAGTGTCAAAGCACCATACATCTTTCCCAGAAATGTTCCTGTAGTACACAATTCTTTTTACAAAGCACTTTGGAGGATATTTTGTGGCTCAATAAATCATTAATGTACCAGGAAGCCTCTTCATTTCACTAAAACACTAAATATGAGTGCCCTATGGCCTTTCTTTTTGATCTTTCTGTTATTCTGCTTGCTGATTTACATAAGTGTTTGATTAAAAGAAACTAAGTAGATAAAAAAGTTTTCTTAGATGCTTTTTGAGTTATTTCATTAATTTTTATTGGTACTATTTTGGCTTGCAGTGATATTTTATTGTTGAGATAGCTATGGATGAATCTGTTGTGAGTTAAGTAGGTTATGCTTCTTTTGGTCAGGAAATTAGATTCTTGAAGATTGCATTTCAGTGCTTTTACTGTAAAAGGGGTTTCAGGGGTGTTGGTGTATAAATACGTTTATAAAAGGTTCTGTCTCAAATTGTATGGTTCCACAAAGAACCTTTAAAGTCTGTGTAAAGCAATATTAAATATGTGTTTTGAGTTTGTTATTGATCACCCAGCCAAATTTAGATAGATAAAATAAGTTCAGCAGTAAGCAGGATTCTCTGCTCTCGTGTGTGGTTGTGTCCGCTGTCTGCGCTACATCATTTCAACAGGAAGCTGCTGTCTTTATCAACTCTCAAATACCGCTACAGCCTAAATAGGTGCTCTCAAGAAAGCGGGCAAACTGTTCATACACTATAGTTATCAGAGGCATCATGGCTATTCAAACTGAGGGGGTACGTGCCCCCTTGGGTTTTTGAGTCAATTTGATTTTGCATACACCCTAAAAACCAATAAAGCATCTTTTCATCTGTTATTTTGTTTAATAGGCAAAATATAAGCAGTTCTGCACAGATTTTCACTGTTTTCATTCTAGATGTAATGAATTGTTAATGAATTGTTCAAATCCAAACGCATAAGAACAGCGCTGGTGCCATCATTGTGCACGGTCGTGGACTCATTACTGGTGGTGCTGCATTTTGTTATATAATAAAATTAAAAACGCCATCACAAATGCTCGCAACACTTTCAAAATGCACCAGCTACTGCAACGTTCAGTTCACCCTGTGTACAAAGATGATGGTTCAAAGTCCATTTCTTAATGTTTACATCTAGATTCAGCCCTAAAGGGGGCACGAAATCACATGTGCTGTGACTCTGTTTTTGAAATGTTGATCATTACAGCATATCACAGATGTGACCGATGAGCGCATCAAAGAATGAGTTGTTGGTTTAAAAGTGTATTTTTTCTCTCAGGGCCCTATCATACACCCGGCACAATGCAGTACCTATTTCTTGTTTCAACTCGGTGTAATTATCATTTTCATGTTCAGCGCCACGTTGTTTAGCCTAAATAGCAAATGCATTTGCACCCAATTTTGCGCCCATGGGTGTTCTGGTCTGAAAACTTTGTTGGTGCGTTGCCCTTTTGAGGCAACTTAAATAGACTAGACTAGGTTTTCGTTGGTCAATGGCGTAAAGTCTAAAATGAATGGCACAATATTGTTTTTGATATTAAAAGAGTGCGTTATAAACGACAACGTGCGTTTGCTTATCACACACATGGATGTGCAGTAGCACACAAATGTTTTAAATGTAAATGACTTAAATGTAAAATATTATTATTGAGTCTCTTGGACATAAATGAGGACCGATTACGAGACGTTAGAAGGCGTAAAGAGCTGTTTCGCCTGCTGTAGCCTGGTAAGCAATTGCATGTTTAGCTTTAAACAAATGCAAATATTGATGAGATGACAACCTCTTTTAAGTAATGCTTTTAAAAAAACCTTGCGCTGTCCGAGTGCTAAAACTTTTCGTCTCTCCACCTGTTTGTAAATTCTTTATCTCTTGTTTGTTACAAATAAAGTATTTTTAGAGTACAAACCTTTTCTTGCATATTTGTAAATAATTTTTTTGAGATTACACTGATCATGTAGGCTATCCATACATTTACAGCAATTAAAAGCCTACTTATTTTACTTCATGACTGAAAGAAAACGACTTAATACAAAAAAGATCAATTTCAATACAAATGACAACAACACATTTTTTACAGGCTATCAATCTTAAACTGGTGTCTTCTTCCTCCACTTGGTTTTTCAGTTTACAAATTCCGTCATCTAAATAGGGAATCAGCATGGCACCAGCACAACTGGCCTTTAAAGGAGATGTGAGCTGAGACTCTCATTGGTTAATTGCAAGTTACGCCCAAAACACACTTATTACTCATTACGAGAATAGGTGGAACTCTTTTAGACTATTTTTCATGTCGTTAAATTGGCACAAGTGCCCGTTAAAACTGTGCGCCATGTGCTTTAGACCATGCGCTTAGTTAGTTAAAATAGGGCCCTCCGTTTTTCATTAATGTGTAAAATAGCAATAAATTAACTTCTAAACGCTTCTTACCCTTTTTGTGTATATAGTCCATAAGAATATGGCAAATAAAAAGCTTTTAACATATTCTATTAATGAACATTTAATAATTATGATTACAGTATGAAGTGTGCACCCTGTACCCCCTTAAAAAAAAAATGGTGCATGACGCCCCTGCTGGTTATTATTGTGTTAGGGTTGGACCATGCATAGGGGACATCTGGGAAAAAATATCTTGTCAAAAATAAAAATGTTTAAATTTCCTAAAGACACTGGGAAATGGCAAGCTACTGTGCAAAGAGGCAGCCAGGCAAGAATTAAAGCATGTTTAGCTAACATTGTATACATTAATTTTACACAGTAACGTTAGTTCAGTGTAATAGTTAGTTAATACGCTTTAGCTATACAGTAGTTTGATAATCTACTCTGGCCTCTGTTGTATACCGGAAGTTAAGTTTGGGCCAAAAAGCCGCTTCCACTGAAACTTTTTATACGGTATATGTGTTTATCGAATAGATTCAGTGTCTTCTAAAAGATCATGGTGCTGTGTACTACAAAACAAGAAACCCAGAAAACACTAAAGGCAACACTGCTTGTGGATCAGCAAAATGAATAATTCAGATAAATTCCCTACTGAAATGTCTAAAAGGTCCCTCGCTGTGATGAGAACGCGGAGAATACAGTTGGAGCCCACAACAAACGCTCCCACTTCAAATAAGATACTCGCTCATTTGCATAACAAGTTGTTCATTTTAACATTAGATTTTTTTCTCACTGTAGGCTAAAAATATTAATCACTTTATTGCTGTGATTTTTCTTCTCTGTACTGTTACTTTTAAAGACAAAAGAAAACAATTAGCTATGAAGGGCACTTTGAAGAATTCGGAGGCCCGCTGCTATGCCTTTGTTGGTGAGAGAAGTTGTTTAGCTCTGCATGCTATGATGTCACACTTTGCCAACTTTTTGTTTTTAATTTTAGAATTAAAGGAGAATGAGTTTTGGCTTGGGGTCACTAAGGCCCCTCTGATCATAAATTCATGCTCAAACCTATTTGATTTTTCAATGTTTTTATGAAGAAAGCCCTGGCTGCTTTTTAAAAAAATAAAATAAAAATGTATGAAGACAGGTGAGGTCTTTGAATGTAGTTAGATGCAGTTATTTTGTTGCCATTAATACTTACTTGGTTATTTATTTATATATTTTTTAATAATAAAGAGAAATAAAGTGGATTTATGTAGGGATGTAGTAAATAGCTATTATAGACCTTTGTAAAAAATATTGCTTCCATTATGCAAGCGTTCTCCATCATCGATGTCCTGACACAAATCCTCTTGGAATGTCTAGCCCTCACCACCTTGCTTTGAGATCGTGAAAAGACTCCCTGATCTTCCCAAACCCAAACTAAGAGCAAAAATTTCCAAAATAGCATTGCAACTTTTTACAGCTTAGAAATGATAAACTAAACAAATGATAAAAGAATACTGATCACGTACACAGCATTGTTGTTGATAAATACCAGCTACGTCTTTACGCAAGACTGGTATTAAATGATATTTTAACGCTTTTTAATAGGCGCCACAGGTAATTGAGTCATCAGTGTTCTAATGTTTGGTGCAGGTGTCTGAATCTATGTTCACAACGTACGGATTCATCAAAGGAAACTAGGGAAGGGAATCAGACACACCCACTGAAGCAAGGCAGATTTACAACGCGTACTGAAACCTATGCTAATCAAAGAACAACATGGCTAATGTTTGTTAGCTGGGAGATGAGCGATGGGGTAAATATGGATTTATGCTGGGTCGGGCATCACATCAAAGCCAGACAAATTCATGCCGGTGGTTAAGTTCAATAAAAAGAGAGAGATGAAAGCTAATGAAAGACAAACTTGCGCACATCAGAGGTGAAGAATGTGATGGGTGAGAGATGTTGGTGGGCGTTCCAATTGGCTTACAGGTTGATATTCAGTTCAGTCGATACTATGAGATGAAAAGACCGTGGGGTCTGATGCTGGGTGCACAGGGGCACAGCACAGTTCATCCTTCTAACTTTTTACAGCCATGAACTTTAAATACAAACAAAACAGTTTGGCAACTATATATATCTGAAGGTTTCAAATGGATGTTACAAACGCACAGTTAAAACAATGCCACAGAAGAACCATTTTTGGTTCCACAATGAACCATTCAGTTAAAGGAACCATTTCTTTCTGTTTCAACTACTGTACAATAAAACTTTTGTAAAACAGAAATGTTGTCCGGATGTTAAACGTTTTTATGAGAGCCAAAAGCCCTATTCGGATGGGATTAGTTTTACAGGGGGACCTCTGAGAAAATCGTGCTTCTCAGAGGTCCTCTGTGTTTTTAATCCCGTCCGAATCGGCCATGTCTGTGTTTTTCTCTGACGACCTCCGTAAGAATTCCAGAGCAATTTACCTGTTTCGCCGAACTCAGAGGTCCTCTGAGAAATTTTATCCCGTCCGGATGCAAATATCTGTGTTTGCCCGCAATATCTTTTGAAAACGCGGTTCATTTCGTGTTTTGGCCAACGTGATCTGCCGTAAGGTCTTACTAATGCGCGTATATTGTATTTCCTGAGTCCCATTCATTCAGAAATGAAGTTTTTTCGCATTCGGCAAAATAAAATAATTAAATCAAGACGAGCTGAATATCAAACACTGTTAAGACTGGCCACTGTAATATCATTAACGTTATAAGAAACTCCGTTCAAAGTTGTTCAACTCCGGAATGGTAATGTTAATTAATAAAGATAATAAATTGTTATTAAACATTATTTCTTCATTTCTTTGGGTTTATTATAAGCAGACCGTTTTATAAAACACGTATAGGCTAACGTTACTTTAGTAGGATTTGTATATTTTATTTTGATTTGTTAAAATTAAATTTATAAATTACATGTTCTGTCATTATTTTTCATTTAAAGCAAAATATTAAACATTAAAAACACGCGTATCCAGAGCACGTGAATCCAAATGCATGAAACAGACACTCCCATCTATTCAATTTTTTTTCAATTCAATTTTGTTTATATAGCGCTTTTCACAAAAGTCAATTGTTTCAAAGCAGCTTTACATAAATAGAAGCAGTGAAAAGCACAGAAAAACGACAGATAGCACAACAAAATGATAGCATAAGCAGTTAAATTTGCTGCGGCTATGACTCAATATTATAAGTGAACGTATTACTAAAGTAATGTCTAGAAGAGGAAGCCAAGTAAAGCCCAAAAAGGCTGCCTCCCTGGGGTGAAAAACCCCCTAGGAGAAAAAAATAATAATAATAATTCTCTGGAATAGCCTGCATCATTTTAATCCCGTCCGAATCAGTACATAAAATCACAGACGTCCTGGGGGACACGTTGAAACTCAAACGTTGTTTGGAAAACTAATCCCGTCCGAATAGTGCTAAAGAAATGGTTCTTCTATGACATTGTGTAGCACCTTTTTTTTAAGACTGTAACTTTAAGGTCTCCCATCTGAAAAAACAGCATAGCTGGTAATCACAGTATGTTGTATTCATATGTTGTACCAGACATCTAAACCAGCAAAATCTCCTTGCTCAACCAGCTTCACCAGTTAGACCATCATATTGAAGTTCTTGACAGTCTCAACAAGTCTTCAGCATCGGTGGAAAACTTCTCAAGAAACAAACAAGCATCCTAAAGCTGAAGGAATCTTTCATCAAAGCATAATAGGCTTTTCAAAAAAACAACAAATCTTATCAACTGTGCTGTCTTATGAGCGGAATCAGCCTTTAAAAGCGTAGACTACATTAATGCAACATAAAACAACCTTTGAATTGCATTAAATCACACCTTTCTCTTCCACCTGTCATCTTGCCATTATTCAACCCATTGTGCTAGTGCGTGTTGCATTCCCGTGACCCTTTGGCTGTCATATATTTTTCGGCATCAATGTCAGTGCAGCACATCTTTCTGTGCATAAATAATCGACGTGTCTTTCAGTGTGGGTGAAGTTAATAGGGCTGGGGCCATCATTAGCTGCGTCTCAGTCTTCTGCGCTAAAGCCATTAAGCGCGGCTGTCAACGAGCGCTCATTATGCTCAGCGCGCTTTACCTGCGCTGTTGACTGCTCGACAGCAAGGAGTTGCACTTCCACAATAACTGCGGGTTGTTTAAGTGTCCGTCCTCGACACTCACAGATGCATCTCTCAATTCAAATACACGAACACGGCCTCTTTTGACAGGTAGCAAAGAACTAACTTCCTATTTTTTTTTTACTGAACCTGTCAAGATTTTTCCCATATAGTTAAACTCGCCTGGTTTTGTTTTTTTTGGGGGGTGGTGAACTAAAAGTTTTTGAAGGAAGCAAAATTACTAAATAGGAGAAATATCAGAGTAAAAATTGCACTTCGCCATGGTTTGTACAAGTTTCTGACAGGTTTTTATCGAACATTAAAGATTCCTACGTAATAATCGTGCTTTATTTCTTCTATGGGCAATTTCAGTGCAGGAAGTACAGTGGAAGTCCTTATATGGGCACTTTAACTGAAATAGCGCACACACACACACCAACCAAATGCTGACACAAAATCAACATCAGTTTACACATTTTTTTATCCAAAGCAATGTACAGGGCATTTTGACCTAATCATTGTTTTGGGGATTGAACCCACAACCTTTGCACTGCTACTGCAATGAATTATTAAATAAGATACTGTCTTTTCTCTTAAGTGTCCAGAACCCGCCTGCAGCAGTACAATACTTTTTTAACACCACTAAAGACCCAGACCCGGTCTCAAAAAGTCAGCAACACTTTTGTCCCATCAAGTTATTATGATCTTTCCCAAGGGTCCCTTAAACACTGCTTCTCTCCTTTAAATGTACCTATCCATAAACCGCAGACAACATAAGAGATGCGTAGGAGCATAAATCTTTGCGGCCATACAACCGTCCAATAGAGCAGATAAGATCACCGTGTGTATTAATGCAAGACTAATTATCTGACTGAGAACATTACTGCTGCTGTTGCACAGGTAAGCCATGCACATGAGGTCAGTGTCTCTGCTAAAGTCTTTATCCGCCACTGTTATGGCTCTCATTAGGTTAGACTTACTCTTACTTGTCATCTGTAGCATAAGCCAGATGTGCTGTGTCTTGTTTAATGACACTGTTGTAATAACTAGGGCCTGGTGGTTATGTAAGTCAGCGATTTTCATCTGCTGGTCATGACCCAAACATTGTTTTCAGGTCTGTTTTGATAGGGTAGAGGGCAGCAGGGAGAAACATATTTAAAAAAAAATACAACAAAGTATATGAGCGAGCACAGTTAGGATAGCAAATTTAAAGGGATAGTTCACCAAAAAAAAAATCTGTCATCAATTACTTTAAGTTGTTTAAAACCTGTATAAATGAATTTGTTCTGCTGAACACAAAGAAATATGTTTTGAAGAATGTTTAAATGGTTCTGGGGCACCATTTACTTTCATAGAATTATTTTTCCTACTGTGGAAGTCAATGGTGCCCCTGATCTGCTTTGTTACAAATGTTCTTCGAAATACCTTCCCTTTGTTCAGCAGAATGAAGTAATTTATACAGGTTTGATAATAATGACAATGTTTTCATTTTTTATGTCATTATTAATAGGCTTCTTTTGAGAAAGTGTATTGTAGGAAGTTTATTTTGATTTAAATGTATTAAATATTCATCTGTCACTTGTGGAAGATGCCAATATGCATGAAATGCCCTCATTCCTGAAAGGCATGACAATGGTTAAAATAAAACACAACTTGGCCCCTATGCTGAAACAAACAGCTTAAATCTAAGCTGCCAGTGAGGCCAAGCTGTTAACTCATTCGCCGCCAGCCTTTTATTTGAAAAGTTGCCCGCCAGCATTTTGTGTGATTTTTACAAAAGTTTCCAAAAAAACTTCCAGGAAAAATTTCTTCTAAAAATAAATAAACATACAAATATATCCATGAAAGAACAGACACTCTGATTTCAAATAAACAAACAAACAAACAAAACAGGATAAAAACATTCATCCTATCTATATTTTTCTCTGCTTATAAACTCTTAAATATGGGAATTTTTTTTTTTTTAATATGAAAACTTTAACGCAGTGTACAATTAAAAAATTACTGTTTGCTTGAGTTTTTTTTTATAAATTAGGGAATTAGGGATAAGGGGATAATCACGGTATTACAGGTAACACTAAAACCTCTTCAGTAACACGTTTTTATGTGAATATTTTCTCTTAAATGATGAGATATCTGGTCAATGGGGGGGAAAGAGTTAAAATGGTCTGTTTGATGGTTTTAGAGAGATTTTAAAAAGTCTGAGAGACCAGCTATACCAAATAAAAGTAATAAGGGTCAGCAAATGGCCTTTTCCTATTTTCTATTAAATATGATTATTTTCAGTAAAGTGTTAGGTCATTACTTCATTTCCAATGTAAACTTCCGGGTAAAAATCGTTTAGAATCACTGATATAAGTAATCAAAGTTTTTCCTTTATAATTCGTGCAGTGATATTAACATCTAATGTCAAATATGTCAAATAACAATTAACTCAATGGATTGCACATAGTTTTGCAATAGCCTTGGTTTTTATTCTTCCTTCTTGTGGCTCTGACATTTGTAGGGAATTGATTTGTAAACAGCAAATAGTCTTTGTGTGTTCTCCATGGCCCGGCACAGTATGTATGTGTGTTCCACATGTTAACAAGATGACTGCTGAGCTGTCTCCTATGGAAGCGCATAAAGTGGTGTGCAACACAATTACAGCAGTGCCCCCGTCTGGTGATTCTTTGTAAAACACACGCATGCACACCTCGATATATAAATTCAGCTTTGACATTTGAGTTGGCTCTCGGCTAACTGTCAAAGCATGAAAAAGGCCTGTCAGTCAGTCATCAGATTTTGATTGAAGGCCAACGTTGTTCCTTACAGAACAGACAAAAAGATCTTTACTAAATCTGTCTGTCTATCTATCTGTCTGTCTGTCTGTCTGTCTATCTATCATCTTCTACAATGTCCTAAGGCATTGGACTAAACAACAACCTTTGGCTCTGGCAACTTACTACAAAACTTGCTCTCCTGCCTCCTCTTTGGTGTGGGCATTCATGAAGATCGGAGCAGAGGGGGCTACCGAGAGGTGGAGGGGGTCTTACACCAAACGGACACTTATTTACCCCCGTCAATCTCCCGGCAGGGGTATAGTGCTGTGTATCTATTGATCACAACTCAGTGGAGCAGTAATCCCACAGACTTGATTGATTCCGTCTGTTGTGCAGGCCTCAGTGCTCATCGCAATCCTCGCTCCCTCTCGCCTGCCTCTCATGCACCATTGATATGCATGAGAGGACGCAGCGGCTGGGCCGGTAAGGAGAGGAGGGTATTAAGCGAGTATGCAGGGCTTGAGAGAGAGCTGAGGTGAGGCCAGGCTTTACTGGTGAAAGATCACAAAGCGTTGAGTTTATAAGCAGACGGAGAGTCTCGCTAGTGCTGCTCTGATGCACTCTTAGCAACTTTTAGGGAGTTGTGCATCTTCCTGATTTTTAATTTTGAAGTAGTATATATTACATACAGAATATAGTGTAAGTTTGGTTTATCGTGCGCTTGAAATTTCTCATACTTGTGACCCTGGCTGTGAAATCTAGATTGAAATGTTGTACAGTAAAAATGCATAATAGTGAAAGTATTACTGTAAGCATAACATTAGAAAAGTTGCGGAGTGGTAAAGCTATTACTTTTCTAAGTGATTGGACTTTTTTCACCGAAGGATTAAGATTAATTTT
The DNA here is from genome assembly GCF_030506205.2 of Paramisgurnus dabryanus. Classification (NCBI taxonomy): domain Eukaryota; kingdom Metazoa; phylum Chordata; class Actinopteri; order Cypriniformes; family Cobitidae; genus Paramisgurnus; species Paramisgurnus dabryanus. The sequence goes on from NC_133353.1 coordinate 26,600,663, forward strand.
GTTCTACATCAATCATACACAGTGTTGTATATTACCAGTATGAACCAGCTGCCATGCCATACGCTCACACAGCACTTGTCATACCCGTATTTGAGGTGACAAACGCATAACTGAACTCACACCCGTCACACAAGTTTCAGGACTCACAAGACCCGTACTGGACAACCAGTTGTCTGTGATGTCACCCGTCACTCTCAGTCACTGTGTTCAGGTACAGAGTGCATGATGATGACAGCAAACTATGGCCTCTTGACACAAGACGCACGTACGGTGTAGCACGTATTGCAATATTTTATTAGCGTTTGTAAATGCCAACTCTCTCATGTAAACAGACTGCACCCATCCAAGTGTTGTGTTTGGTATTTTGTGCCAGGTGCAGATTGTTTGTTTGTTGTACAATGGTAGGTTATAAGTCCACAATACTTCTGTTGACAGGAAAGGAGCAAATAATCTTTGATATTTTGCGTCTGTGTGACTAAAATACAGGATTTACTTCAATTGCCCGACATTTCCAGACTCACACTTGTGAATTTTGCCATGTGAACTCAGCCTATGGCTGTATCCGAAATAGACCCATATACCCTTGAATAGTGCACTGTGTCCAAAATCATAATGGACATTATTAAGTGCACTCATTTAACACCACAATGCACTGCAATAATGAGTGTATAACCGATGTACACTCACAGCTAGCCGCTACTCGTCCACTGGCTCACGCCAAATTAATTCTCACATCACAGCATAAGTTGGCGAGCTCAAGTGTCTGAATTTATTCACTGATTTTCATTCACTCCTTCAAGTGGACTAATGTAGGGAACACTGAATAAGGGTACAAGTGTGTGCATGTGTGTGCAATTACGTATAGTGAATCTGTTTTTCTGGGCTCAAGAAATGGTCACATTATTTCTGTTGTAGCTGCTTCCAGTCAAGTATTGTATAAAATGTTTTGTCAGATTATGTTTTATAAAAGAATCATCAGCAATGTGTCTTGATTTACTCACCTGAAGGTTTCCAACATACAAAATGCCACATGCAGACTCTCAGACAGGCATCATAAGACTTCTGTTTCCAGTAGCCAGCAACTGCACACAGAATAGCAGATTGAGATTGGTTGATCGGCAGATACTCTCATCATTTAGTTGATGCAAAGCCCTTTCAGACACAGCTAATCTCAGATAAAAGCCGACCGAGGCACTCAAGCAAATGGATAAACCGTTTGTGATACATAAACAGGATGAGACATGTTTGCATATTAATAAGTTGACCAATACAGTGGTCTGTTAAGTGGAATCGCAAAGCACTTATACAAAGTCATTTTCAAACACGCATTGCCCTCTTCTTACAAACCATACCACCTTTGGATCTCATTCATTTTGAAAACATAATTGACCTCAAACCCTGCACAGCAGCAATGCATGGCCAAATATAGCCAGTTGCAAAGCAATTTTCATGTTAATCACTTGATAAATTAATTTTGTAAAAAAAAGAAAATAAAACTATTTATGTAAAAAATACCTATATCATTAAAACAAGTGAGTTAGAATATATAATATTCTATATATAAAACTGTTCTGATTGGTCAATAGTTGCGCTTTACTCCAATCTGCATTGTACCTGAAACGATAAAACAGCCTCTCGTACCTTACTGCTTACAAAATGTTGAAGACCCCTGGTCTTGCATTCTTGGAGTAATCTTACTTTCTGCAGTCTGTGAATAATGCACATTAATATTGAAAATATTATAGGGATACTCTATCATATAATCCTTTGGGTTGTGGTAACCCAGAAGACTAGTTATAGTCAAGGCGTAGAATTTTAAATTGTTTATGGAAATTACAGGGAGGTTTGAACAGCAATGAGGGAGTAATTAAAATTAACCCTGATGTCTAAAGATAACACTTATTAAATGGGAGTGTACTGGATCAGTGTAAACACACTGTAGGCTGCTCATGGATATCAGTTTACAGTTTACATTCACCGATATTAAAGTTGCACTTATCAAATATCAAACACGTGATTTATTTGCTTATCTGTACAGCTTGGCATTTACTCAACTTGTAGAACACGGGTTCAGTTCCCAGCAAATGCTTATATATACTGTATATAGCCTACGGATAAAATGGATGTACTGTAGGTTGCTTTGTATAAAAACAGTCCTGCCTGTTCAACCAAAACAGCAATTTTGCATATAGTCATTTGTGATTTCGCTACTGAAAAATCTAGCTAAGACCAGCAAAAGCTGGCGAGCTTTTAGCTGGTCACATTTAACCTGGCTTACCTGTGTTTTGGTCACTTAAGCTGGTCTAGCTGTGTTTTGGTCACTTTTAGGCTGGAGTAACGCACTAGTCTTAGCTGTTCAGAACCAACTAAAACAATTTCATTAGGATTTATGTTCCCTAGGTATTAAACCCATGACCCTTGCATTGGTAACACAATGCACATGTTTAAACATCATAGGGTAACAGTATTAACACATTTTATAAAAATCAACCTTTAAAACCTTTGCACATAAGGCTAGGATTGGAAGAGGCAACATATCATTAAAGGTCCCGTTTTCCAGTGTTTTCGAAGCTTTGATCATGTTTATGGTGTGCAATATAACCTGTTCATGTTTTGTGGGGAAGAAAATGCAATATTTCACACAATCTACTTATCTGTACAGCGCTGTTTTCACTGTCCTAAAACGGGCTGATGTTTGTTTTATGAATTCACTCCTTCAGAAATACAAAACGAGTTTTGATTTTGTAGCTGGTTTAGTGGTGTTGTGATTCGACAGCATCTTAGCTTAGCTAGCGACTGGTGTATTGACGTCATATATCCATTATTTATGCTCTAACATCAACCTTACACACCAACTAAAGTTTAAAAAATAGGATCACAAAACGGTTGCTTTAAACCAGGGGTGTCAAACTCATTTTAGGCTGAGGGCCGGATGGTAAATAACGCCATGAAGTGCGGGCCGGATAATTTTTTTAAACCTTAGTGTGCTGATAATTGTGTTAAAATTAACTAAACAAACCAATTAATTAGTTTGTTTAGCAAGAAAACCAGAGAAACCACAGCTCTGTGAAAACTACATTTCATAAGCTCACACTCATACTGTATATTATACACAGAAATTTACATCTGAACAAAACCCACTGGCCTTATAGGTTGAAAAGCTTTAATTTAACTTCTTTTGCCTTAATGCTAAAATTATTTATAAACCATTCACTTTTCTTTGGAATATATCTGTAATGAGAACAGTCATTTAGAAAATGAAAATGCTAGATGGGGCAGTGGCCCAAACCAAAAATGGCACTATGGGGGGTGGTACTATTATTATGGTTTTAATAAAGTATTATAAATATTATGTGTTATATTACTAGCATCAACTTAGACAAGTGATTATAATGGGAAATATAATAAAAATTAAAGTGTGACAATCTGCTAAATATTCAATATGATTTACCTGCTGGCTTGATGGAGCTTTGAATCCATGTTTGCAATGTTGAACTGCTGCTAAAAGCCTCTCTTTCCGTTCTCTGTCGTTATTTTGTGAAGGCATTGGTGTTCTTTGTATTTTTTGTCTACAAAGTGTGCCAACAACAGCAAATTTAGTGTTTATATTAACTTAGATCTGATCGGGAACATTAAATCGATTAGACAAGCATTGTAACGTTAATAAGAATGTGGATATCTTGTTGTTGTTTGCTTGCTAAGTTGTTAGCACTTTTAGAACACTGACAGCAAATTATTACCGGAAGAAATACATAAACTTACAAATTACTAATTCTGCGGTTTAACAACTGATATAATGTAATGAATCTACCTGTTAATGCAACGAACTTCGGAAACTGTCGTCTTCGCTCTCCAGGCAGAGAGTGGACACAGAGATGCTGCAGAGCGGGCGGGAAAACACGAAGTGGATTACCAGAATCGGTGGATCTTTAGCGGAGCGGTAACAATAAAACGGCAAGATTTTTGGGCACCGTGTTTACTCTATGTTCCAGGTTTTGCTGCTTTCCGCAAGTCTCTCATATTAAAAACGAACTAGACACCCGCCTAAAAAGGTTTTTAAAATATGTATTTAATATTTAATAAAACTGTATAAATCATCATGCGGGCCGGATTGGACACCCCTGCTTTAAACAATCTGTATGTCGCAGTTTCAAACCTGTGAAGGGTAAATTTAAAAAACTGGGTTGGTTTAAAGTTGCAGTGTGTAATTTTTAGAAGGATCTCTTGACAGAAATGCAAAACTATATCATTAGATGTGTATAAAGACCTTTTAATAATAATAACCATTATGTTTTATTACATTAGAATGAGACTTTTTTTTCTACATACACCGATGGTCCCTTACGTGGAAGTCGCCATTGTGCATCAATGTTTCTATAGAAGCCCTTAACGGACAAACTTTTTTTACTAAGTTGTCTGCGACGATGACATGTTTTTCTGGTGGCGTCTACTGTAGCTTCTCTATGCATTTCAAAAGTTAGGGGTGAGCAGTGGACTGAACCGTTGGTTTCAATTTGCAACCTCACCACTAGATGGCGCTACAATTGACACACTGCACCTTTAACCCATGGTTTTGTAAATATTGGACAGAAATGGTTGGGTTATAAATAAACCTATACTGGGTTGTTTCAACCCAAATGCTGGGTTGTTTCAACCCATGGTTTGGCATCAACAACCCAGAATAAGTTTATTTTCAATCCAGCAGTTGGTTCTGTCCAATATTTACACAACTATAGGTTAAACTAATGCAATATTTATAGAGTGCATGACTTCTTAAATTTAGATAAACTATTCCTGTTAAGGACTGCTGAGAACCTCCGCTGTACTGGCAACATGAACATATCTCACTTTACACCTAAAGCTGTATCACATGATATAAGTCTTGCTTATATCAATATTTTAGTACAGCCATGTGACCTGTTATGCACGCATCCAGATTAACAGACACTTTTACCATGGAAAATAACAATCCTTTATAATCACAGATTCTCTTTAACTATAACTCAAACATAGTTTGCACTGTCAGAAAAAAATTGTCAAAATATGTCAGTGCTGTACCCTTTAAGAAGTACACCTTTGTACCTAAATAGATCATATTACTGTCTCAGAAGTACATATTGGTAGCTTATTAGGACCACAAAGATACATATACCTACTGGCATGCTTTTTGTGTCTTCTTACTCCCTATGTATTTCTAGCCATCTCACTGCTATGGCATGATCATACAGTTGCAATGCCAGCAAGGTGCTTTGTTTCTACGCTTTGTGGTTCACAGGCTGCATACAGTATAGGCAGAGCAGCACTGTGCCATTTATCTGCTCTCTCTCTCTCTCTCTCTCTCTCTCTCTCAGTAGAGCTGTGGCAGAGAGCTGCTGGCTCATTAGATCGACAAGCGGTGAATCCCACACTGCCTTCACGGGCCGAGTCATCCTCACATTCACATGACATCAGTGCCAACGGCCGACAACCACAGCTATAATCTCAAAGCTGAGGCAAATTTGTCGATGATGTAATGTCAACAGCTATGGTTGGTAAACATTGAACAAGAAAGGGTGAATGAATTAGTACGCAGAATAAATGTAATAAGTTTAGGGGAAATCTATTTAACTTATTTTACATTTTACTGTGTGAGATGATCTACTTTATACAATTAGCACACTTTATGTAAAAAATTTAGTTTTTGAACTAAAAGTGAAGGGTGGAACATGCTTGATTAACGTTACATACTGTAAAGTACAGATTTATATTATACCATCATTTATTAATTCTTCATATTATTACTGTTTCTTTTAGCATGATACTTTTACATTGATAATACATCAGGTAGAGTGCTTTTGCGTTACTAGGGTGGTTGCTAGGGTAATCTGTAGGATTGTAATATTCTAGACCCTATTTTAATATATGATAGGTCTGTTTAAGCCGCACTATTTGAGATATCATTAGGTGTACACTTGATGTGACAACTTATCTCACCAATCCATGTTCTAAAGAGCCGCGGTCCTTCAGAGTTTAGCTCCAACCAACTTCATCACACCTGCCTAGATGTTTCTAGCAGTCTCAAACACTTTGATAAGCTGCTTTAGGTGGTTTGAATAGGGTTTGAGCTAAACTCTATAGCAGTGGTTCCCAAACTTTTTCAGCCTGCGGCCCCCCTTGTGTACGGTGCATTCCTTCGCGGCCCCCCAAAGAAAATTAGTGACAAAAAAACTGTTCTAAAAGTCAACATTTTAATAAAAAAACATTAAATTATACAAAAAAAGTAGTGCTTTTGGTTAGTAGCCTTATTTTTTTAGGTTTAATTACACAGAATTCATGATAAATGAATTTCATAAAATGTCATAAAACTGGGGCCCCCCTGGCACCATCTCGCGTGCCCCGGCCCCCAGTTTGAAAACCACTGCTCTATAGGACTGTGGACCTTGTTGGAGATCTTGTTGGAGTGTTAGGGGATTGTTCAGCCCCTATGAGCTATACAATAATAGTAAATTACTTCCCTTTCGTTCAAATGGCATGAATAGCAATTTTCACACAGAGGCTATATAAGAAAATATGCTTGGGTTTGGTACATTGCAACAAAACAGAATAATGTACTGTCATCATTTAGTATTAAACTGAGCAAAATTAAATTGGCCATATATTTGATAGCTTCTGTATGTACTTTCATCTTATAAAATGTGACCCGGTCTGTCAAAACTGAGCAATAGTCAGTTTGTGATATGTTTTCTACATAAAAACGTAAAATAACATAAAGAAACTTCTGTGAAGATATAACCTTCATATATATCATATTGACTGAATAAGGTCAAAGATTGCAAAAATCAATGACTGAAATCAGACTTTAATGCTCCTAATCTCATAATTAGATCGAAACTTTAGCCTGAATTTGGACTCTGAGGTCTCCAGTAACTGTTTTTGCCACCATGTTTACATTCACTATTTTGTTATAATGCATTACCCTGGCAGATTTAAGGATGAATGCTGATGATTTGACTATGCTGAGTTGCTTGAACATGAAAAATTGCACTAGTCTTGTGTTGCATATCCATGTGTGTGTGTGTGTGTGTGTGTGTCTGTGTAATCTGATTGTGAAATGTGCAAAGAAGATGTGGACAGCACTGAAGTATAGAAACAGAGCCATTCGGGTCTAGACCTGCTGAGTTGACCCAGTCCAGCACAGCAGAAACAGTGACCCTTAAACAGCGGATGATGAGATGATGATGAGAAAGAGGGCCATGGATGAGAGCCAAGGTTCTGTCTCATCCCTTTAACTGTTAGAAAATGGATTGGTGGTTAGCTGGGTAATCTGTGTTTGTGTGCGTTCGAAAAGCTGTCTTAGCTAAACATAAATGGAATATACTGCCAACGCCAAAAATAAAAAAACACAAATGCACACACAATGAGGTGCTTTAGATGCTGAGAAAATTTCAGACTGAGAAACAGCTATTAAATGGCTCACAATCAAGCTTTTGCTTTGATTGTTTTGGAGAAAAACCTTTCAATGCCCCAGTTAGACAGGCAATGGGTGTTTTGGTGACATTTACAATGATCATCAGTTTGATTCACAAGGAAAACACATTTAATGATAGAAAAATCTATAACTTGAATGCACTGTCACTTGGGAAAATAGTATCTAGCAAATTCATTAATGTAGATTTACCAAACAATATTAGAAATATGCCAACCATGAACTTTTTTAAACTGTTTGTATGTTTTAAATCAAAAGAGAAAAAACTTGCAAGAAACTTTAATTTGCATAGTATTTCATTCATTTTTTTTTTATAAATATATAGGAATATGTTTATTTCAATTATTTAATAACCTTATTGTGATATACAATGATTGGCTGTGATTTTGACCATAACAGGCTTGAACCCCATCAATGTGTAATGCGTACATATATCCTAACAACATTTCATGATTGTCAACATAATCATCTGCATTTTAAAGAAACACAAATCTTTCAGATGAACATAACAGAAAATAACTTTCCCAAGACATCATTAATATTTTGTTTTGCTCTAATGCATGCATAAAGATACAACGTGATCAGAATCCATCTACATGGCTTTAAAGAAATCATTAAATTTCTTTCAGCATGCTGTTCTATCAGGGGCTTTTCAAGCCAAGGGCACTTCAAGAAGATCTTCATTCCCTTGATAAGCAACAGATGGAGGGCTCCTAGTTGGATCCTACCCTATTGCAAAGGGTCATCTGATCCATTTGCAATATAAACATCAATTCTCAATAAACCTTCAAAGGTCTCCATGGGAAATGTTCAATGAAGATGTCCTTGGTATGTGTGTAGTCACAGTTTTGGCAACTTAACTGATAATGGATTGAGCTCAACCGCAGTCACATCAGTAGTTTGTTTGGATTGGTTCCATTGCATGAAAGCTAGCAGATATGGTGCTTCATTTTTTATGCAAACATAATTCTGACAACCCCTGTGGTATTTATTTACCATATGTGATCTACAGTAACATGGAAAAAGAGATCTTTTTTTAAGTAAGTTACCTGGTTGCCTTAAAATTTAGACAAAAAAAATATTTGCTGCCTTAAATTTTTCTCGGATTCATTTTATCTTACTATTATTTATTTTGACTTCTTATAACTTATAGTTAAAAAATGTCGACTTCATTTTATAAGTTGTAGCAACTCATCTCTTATCAAGATAAATAATAGTAAGTTAAAAAAAACTTGCAGTTGATTAAACAAAAAAAAATTAAAGGGATAGTTCACCCAAAAATGAAAATAATGTCATTAATGACTCACCCTCATGTCTTTTCAACTCGGAAGACCTCCGTTCATCTTCGGAACACCGTTTACGATGTTTTGTATTTAGTCCGCGAGCTTGTTGAACCTTCATTGAAAATCTACGTACAAAATACTGTCCATGTCCAGAAAGGTAATTAAAACATCATCAAAGTAGTCCATGGGTCAGTAAGAATGTGTTGAGGCATCTAAAATACATTTTGGTCTAAAAATAACAAATATTACGACTTTATTCAGCATTGTCTTCTCTTCCGCGTCTGTTGTGAAGCGCATGCGCGAGACTAAGGTCACATGACTGGGATGACGTGTTATCTCAGACATGTTTGCAAAGTTTTTTTTTTTCAAACCTACAGCATGCTTTTCATCAGACTGTAAACCAAGCCAAGGCCCACCAAAAAAAAAACAAGACAACTGGGGCCACCAGATAACACATCAGCCGCGTCATACGTCATCCAAATAATTACTTTGGTCTCGCGCATGCACTTCACAACAGACGCGGAAAGAAGACAATGCTGAATAAAGTCGTATTTTTTGTTATTTTTGGATCAAAATGTATTTTTTTTATGCTTCAACACATTCTAACTGACCCACTGATGACCCACTGATGGACTACTTTGATGATGTTTTTATTACCATTCTGGACATGGATAGTATACCGTATGTAGATTTTAATGAAGTGTCAACAAGCTCTCGGACTAAATCTAAAACATCTTAAATTGTGTTCCGAGGATGAACAGAGGTCTTCCGAGTTTGGAGTGACATGAGGGTGAGTAATTATAAACATTATTTTCATTTTTGGCTGAACTATCCCTTTAAGGCAGCAAATAATTTTTTACAGTGTCATATGCATTTAATATTTCAACTTTTGATGGTGTTTGCAGGAAACGAAGTTGGATTATTTGCAATTATTGCTGTTTTAAAGGCAAGAGAAAGAAGACTCTTATTTAAAATGCGATGGAAGACCAATAAGATTACTTTCCTTACAATTCAGATGGCTATTGCGAATCTCGCTGCTTCAACCTCACGGTAATTTATAGGCTTGTTAAGGGAGTTTCTTTGCACAGAGGCGGTTTTCATTTTAAAGCTACCACCAAATTTTTATGTTCGTACCCTACAATTATGAACAGGAAGGGCTTCCAGTTTTCCATATTATGGGCTGCACTAAACCAAAATCAGCTGGATTTACACTGCCAGCTCTGTTTTAGCATCGTTTTTCATGATTACATCTGAGTTGGCTTACTGCCTCTTTCTATTCAGCTCATTCTGTGAGCATTACACCATTATGAGTGTCAGTCATTCCTCTGCATAAAAGGCTTCATTTGAAAGCCTCAATGAAAATCTCATATCTTATATAAAACAGCCTTGATTTATGTCTTTCTTGTTAAAGATGTAACGGTCCTGCATGGCTCAGATACAGCCTTTCAACATGCAGGCAAAGATACAGGAAATTTGCAGGTTGTTTTTTCTGTCTTATGTTTTTGCTCAGTCAATATCTGCCAACAGCAGGTGGTAAAAATAAACTGCCGTACGGCCCCTGGTGGTGCAAAGAGCTAGACTTCAAATTGAGAGGGATGGTGGGTTTCGGCGAGGTTTTATTCTGAGTATGCCACAGACACATTATGTTACAAAGGCATGGGATATAGAAAGAGTATAAGAGGGGAATGCTTAATCTACCAATATCCCCGGGGCCTTCAGTGATTTGAAACTGCTTTCCAAAGTCTTTTTTGCTAAAGTCTGTTAGGACTCCAACTTTCATCAGTTTGTTTTAGCAAATGAATATTCAAGATGTGGTCACTTTAGGGGCTTGACACTGACATTAAAACAAATGGGGGGGTCATGATGACCCTTACGAAAAAGAAGTTTATTCAAGTGTGCTATAAGTATACTTCTTTTAAACTTAAAATAAAAAAGTATACTTTCAGTTTACTTTTTATGTACCTCTCTACAATGTACTTTAGGTACTTCTCAGAAATATACTTAAATTGTACTAAAGTATACTTGACCTATACTGACCGAAATGTCTAAGTATATTTGGCCTATACTTGTTTACTGACATGTACTTAAAAGTATTAAATGTAAATGGCTAAAAGTAAAAATGCAACAACAAAAGCTACATCAAGAAAGCTACAAAAAGCCATATGAATAGCCCTGGTGAAAAATAAATATACATTATTGTATTTCAAGTATATTTAACTTTACATGTACCAACTTTGAATATATTGAAAGTATGCTTACAACATATTTGCTTACAATTAAACTTTTAACATATTTCAAAATAATTATAATTTAATATATTTTTAAAAGTATACTTTAAAAAAATATACTTGGAGTTAAAGTTCTGTGCAATTTTTAAAGTATACTAATTTGAACTTATTTTAAAGTTTATTTTAGGTATACTTTATCTGTTAAAATTATCATTATAATAATGCACTGACAGCATATTTATAAAATACATTATTTAGCATCCTTTAGAAAAAGTATATTTTAAGTACATTTTGAAAGTATATTTAGTGTACAAATGTATATTATCTTCATGGAGAATCTTTAGTGTTAGTAAACTAGTAGGTTATTAATTTGGTGCTGCAGGTATACTTGCAAGTATTCTTTTACTATACTTTTAGTTAACTAGTGTACTCATACTGAAAGTGTACATGCAAGTGTTCTGTTAGTGTACTCTTAGTAAACTAGTAAGTTAATAATTGTGTGCTGCAGGTATACTTGCAAGTATTCTTTTACTACTTTTAGTAAACTAGTAGTTTACTACTCAACTTTACTTTAAGTGAACTTAACATCATACTATAAATATATATATTGCACTTAAAGTACAATACATTGTTCCTGTGTATAATTTTTTATACTTGACATATACCTTTTAATTGTACTTTCAATTTGAAGCTAAATCTTTCGTATGCTATCAGTGAGCTAATCAAACAAAAATAAAAAAATTATATATATATATATATGTATAATGGGACACTACAGTGGGACACTCTAGAAATTGTGAGTAAAAAAAGGAATGGAATAATTTGCAAATCTCATAAATTCATATTTTATTCACAATAGAATATATAATATCTCTGCCCATCTTGACTTCTGAGAGGCACTGCCACACTTTTTAAACCCAATCATGTTGCCATTTAAGTTGCAAATTGGTCCTTTAGTTGTTGCTTATGTACATTTAACTTTTATACTCTTATTGCTACCTGTCCCAACTTTTTTGGAATGTGTAGCTCTCATAAAATCCAAATTGAGCCAATATTTGGCATGACATTTCAAAATGTCTCACTTTCAACATTTGATATGTTATCTATATTCTATTGTGAATAAAATATACGTTTATGAGATTTGTAAATTATTCCATTCCTTTTTTACTCACAATTTCTACAGTGTCCCAACTTTTTCTGATTTGAGGTTGTATATATATCTATATATATGGCTGAACCCCCTGAATATTAACTTTCGTTCTGGACTCCATTTCCCATAATCCCGCATGCCTGGACTGATTAGTCTGCCACCTGAAACTCATTGGACAGCCTATATAAACTCAGTCAGTGCAAAGTCTTGATTTGAACCAGTCATTGCTGAGTGGTTTGCCTGCCTGCATCTCTATCTGTATTTATTGATCTTTATCTGTTTTACCCGGTTTATGAGTATGTTGCCTGTCCTGACAATTTTGCCTGTTTCATGACTACGAGATTTGCCTGCCCTACATTGCTGTGTTTGCTGTTGTTTGACCTTGCCTGTTGGAATATGAGTGTGTTTAATAAAAACCTGCAGATGGATCCTCAGTGTCAAAGTGCTTTGTTACACAAGCAGTATACAATAAGTAACATACTAGTTTACTAAGAGTACACTAACAGAACACTTGCATGTACACTTGAAGTATATGACTAATAAACTACTAGTTAACTAAAAGTATATTAAAAGAACACTTGGAAGTATACCTGCAGCACACAATAAGTAACTTCTAGTTTACTAAGAGTACACTAACAGAATATTTGCATGTACACTTGAAGTATAAGTCTAGAAAACTACTAGTATACTCATGAGTTCACTTGCATTACAAATGAAGAACTAATTGTGCACTAGTTGTACACTTAAAGTTGACTACTCTTACACTTATAGTACACTTAGAAGTATACTTTTATATACTAAAAGTGGGCCAATTTAGTCCCAAGCGGTATTCAAGCAGTACACTTACAAGTATACTACTAGAACATAAATGTTAGTACACTTACTACATAAAGTATACTTAAAACTATACTCCAACATTACTTAAGTATACTTAATAAAATTTACTTGAAGTGTACTTCTTTTTCGTAAGGGGAAAGAACACAATTTTTGATTAATAAAGTATCTCAGGCTAGTGCACTTACAGTACATTTACACAATTTGTCTAACAGTGCATTAAAACTTATACGTTTTTATCAGTATTTGTGTTCCCTGGGATTAAACGCATTATCTTCTGCACTAGTAATGCTACCACTGAGCTATACATAGCTGGTAGAGCATGGTGTAGCAGCATCAAAGTCATTGGTTTGATTAAACAAACAACTAATAAAATAAATGCACCAAAAATCTTTTATTTCTACTTAAGATAAAAGTGTGAACTGCATGGATGTAAATGTAATTAATGCAAGTAAATGTGGCACACCGAATGGGTTTGGGGCTATTGGGGCATGTTTATGCCCCTGGTGTAGGAGGAGTGCTATACTGTAGATTTGGGATGGCAAGGCTAAGTGGTGGACGGGTTGACTCTTCTGCATTGTGCTGACAGGAAAAAATACAGGTTCATGTTTCAGCCAGACAATGTGCTGTAGGCAAACAGCAGTGATGGTTCATTCTCAAGCTCCAGGCTCTAGTACCAAACTGCACTGCCACCAGCTCATGATCCTGTTTTCCAATAGCACCTGGTGCACCCAGAAGTCATGTTAAAATTCATGGAAGGTTGTGAATGTGGCAAAAAAAATTGCCATTTGAGGCTTTGGATAAGCGGTGAATCAGATGTTTTTTATTAATCACAGGTTTGCAGCAGTACACTTTAAGGATTTAAGGGAATTAGTGTACAAGACAGTGAGATTACAGTACTGTAGCATTTGAGAGACAAACCTTGCCAGTTTTTTGCTTAGATTTATATGTTAAAGGTTTTTAGCCTTTGTAGCTTTATTAGATGAGAAAGTAAAGAGATGACAGAAGATCACAGAGGGTGAGAAAGAGGGGAACGAGAGTCAGGAACTCAGGTCAGCTGAAGTGATGTTGTTGTAACCCTCTTGGCTATTGGCAAAGATTCACATTTTAAAGGTATAGTTCACCCAAAGATGTAAATGAGCCTGTGATTACTCACCTTTGGTATATTTTCAACGCTTGCTATTCGGACGATAATTTGGCATAGGGGAATACATTATTTAATTGGCTAATTAATATTCCTGTTCCTTCATTATTAACTTTTTCATGTGATGGTTCAACCCACTATCACGAAATTACGTACCTGTAGTTATGTACATTTGTGATTCTTTTTCATGACACTGTCACGTTTTTACGCCTTTTTTACGTGACAGTATCACGTTTTCTGTTTACGTGTCATTGTCACGTATTGGTTACTCAACTGTTTTGTCCTATTTTCTTACCATTGTCGCTTCGGTTTATGGTTAGATTTACATAAAATGACATCCTTACACAAACCCAACTCTAACTCTAATGCCAGGTAAAAATGGTTTAAAATTAGAAAATATAAAAAGTAAATCAGAAAAAATGATATAAAACCAGGGTTTAAATTGGGCCGGGGCCGTCCGGGGCTAAGCCCCGGCACATAGGCTGAAGGTCGCACTCTGCTCTTGCCAGTGTACTCGCTGCGCTGGTGCGTGTGCACTGACGCGAAGGGAATAATGTGTTTTCATTCATTATGGGGCATACTCACCAACGCAAGTTCAACGATTTGCGCGAGCAGATTACATACAAAGTCAATGCAAAGACGCAACCAGGCGCGTCCTGGCATGGGGCGATGAAAATGACGCGAATCGGGCGCCGCAATTGCCGCGAAAACACGCGCTTTTCCCTTTAAATGCGTCTTCGCGCAAGTTATGCAACTCAAGCGAAAAAACTCAGAATATCAAGAACGCGCTCTCACGCAGGGTCATTTGACGAGAGAGAGAGAGACAGCGAGAGAGAGGTAAGAATGGTGCCCACGTCGATAAAACTTCATAGAAGACTAGAAACGTGTAAAGGATTAAAGTATGTATGTCACTCATCTAATTACTTTATATTAAGGATTACACTGGATATAACTATTGTATAGTTTAATAAAATAATGTATTTTGATTACACAAATCAAACCTAACTATATGATTGTTTTAGCTGCTGACCAGCATAGGGAATCTCTATGGCTAATTTATAAGACATGTTGATGATACAGTACTGTGTGTTGTACCTTTTCTTGTTAATTGAGTCTTTTGGGGTAGCCTATCTCATGCCTAGAATTATTCAAGGAGGTTGATTCTTATAACTTCCTTTAAAGTTTGATCAATTGTGCATAATGACATGTGCAACAAATGGATATAGGGTGTCAAACTCATAGATTTGCATTATTTAAAATTTAGAAGCTCTTTTTAAAATATTTTGGGTAAACCTCTGGCACAGCTTTAAAGCTGAAACTTATCAAATCCTATCAGAGTTCCAGAATGTAATTGAAACACACCAGTGGCTTTGCTATCATTAGTATTAAACATGTTACCCCTTGAAGTACCCCTCCCCGCAGAGCCCCCCCACATAACAAATCCCAATTTAACCCCTGTATAAAACCAATACTTAAAGTGACATACTAACGCAAACACCAAATCTAACCCTAAACCAAAGCGACAATGGTTTGACAATAGGACAAAACAGTTGAGTAACCAATACGTGACAATGACACGTAAACAGAAATATATGATACGGTCAGGTGAAAACCCAGAAAAACGTGACAGTGTCATGGAAAAGAATAACAAATTTACGTTATTATAGGAACATAATTTTGTGATATAGGATTGAATTGTTATGGCACACACAAAAACACTTCGCAGAAAAGTCCTTTTGAAATAGTACTGTAAAATGGCATAGCCGCAGTATATATGTCTTGTAAATATGTTTAAAGTTATTATGTTTAGAATTATAAATGTATAAATATTATGCATAATACATGTTTATTTAGTTTTCTACAGTTTTACTATAATTACATTTGTGTTATATCGACCTCATACACTCTTTGAAATAAAGGTACAAGAAGGTACCTTTTGAAAAAATACACTTTTGTACCTAAAAAGGTGCATATTGCTACCTCAAAGGTACATATTGGTACATATTAGGTACATATCACCTAATGGTACATATTAGGGCCTTTATAAAACGTTTGTACCTTTTATTCTGAGAGTGTATCGACCAATCCTTCTCAATATTGGTAACGTATCTGCCATGAAAAAAAAATTAGTCAACCACTACTCACAGGTACATATATACATCTAAATGGTACTGTACATATTAGGACATTTTTAAAGTGTACCGTCCCAGTGACAGCTTTTGTACCTTTTTTTATAAGAGTGTAGATCTGTTTCAATGTCATACAAACATTTGTTGGCAAAACTAATCTCTGAGTCTGTGGGGAGAGCTGTTTTGCTCTCAATAAGAGACTTACAGTAATTTATGATCTCTGTATGAGCCTTAGCAAGGGCAAGGACATGTAACTCATATACAGTATTACCTCCATTCCAACAGGGGAGTTGGAGTTTAAACAAGCATGTTTGATTGCAAAATCTTATTGTATAATTTATTATACAAAGTCATGATAACAGGTATTTGTAGATATGTATGGTAGTAACATGTTTTAATTTCTAATTTGCTTTTCAGAAGCAGTCCGTCTAGAATATGTATTAGCCAAGAATATCATTATTGAACTGTTTTCGAGTAGTCAATACAAAGCACACTACATTAGCCCAGTTTGATTAGAAGTATTATACAACCTATTTGTATGTATCAGAGTATAAGAAAAAATTATGTGGACATTAAAAATCTTGATGAAGGTAGTTTATTGTGGTAGCAGTAACAAAGCACATCATACTTTGTGTTCAGCGGAGCCAGATTCAACCCTGAGCAAAGTCAGTCTTAACACCTTATACAGTTTCAAACCTGTTTTTCCACCCCTAATGTTAATGAGGTATAATTAAGACTAGTACTAGAAATGACCCCCTGTCCCCAACTGTGTGCCCAAACGGGTCATCAGATTTAGGTGATGAGACTATCTTGGTACCCAACTGTGTGCTCAACCAAGTAATCGGATGATTTTAGACAGATGTCTTTTATTATCCAAGACCCTCTTTGACCTATGTTGGTTCTCGAAATCTCATTTTTGCTCCCATACTAAATATCACTTCAGGTTGTATTATTGTATTGCTTGAACTGAGATTACCTTTATGATTATCAAGCCTTTGAGAGGGATGAGCTTGTTTTAACAGCTAAGTTGGAGTGGAATCTGTGTCAAAGCAGACTATAAACTCTTACAAGAGTTTTAAGAGACATTTACTTTGATAAGGGATTACATGTGATTTTATAATACATCTGGAAATTAAGGCACAGTGTGAGAAATATGCAAAGATGTGGCCAGGCTTTGGTCAGGATAATCCTTTAATCTCACAGCCATTCGTCCCTCTATAAGGAATGCTTCTGTCCAAGGCTGGCTGTAATTGTTTATTATTTATTGCAAGATTTATGCAGTGTGGTTGCTTAATTTGTTAACTCTCTCAAGTTCATTCATGCTCTGATGATATATTTAGGCTCTGAGTATGCAGATAGGGTATAGTTGGAGGGTACTTGAAAGGTAAAGTATAATGTACATGATCTTGAGCTTTCTTTATCCCTGTTCCAATTTTAGTGCCAACATGGTACAGAAAAACACAGTTATATAACCCTCAGCATTATTTAGCTGTATGTTTATTGGCCTTTAATGGCACCAATCTACAATTCTGGATGCCTTTGCAAATATTGTGCTAATGAGATATAGCCCTACACAATATTGTATTTGTTCAGTAGTTTAACTCTTTCCCCACCAGCGTTTTTTTTTTAAGTTGCCAGCCAGTGCCAGCATTTTTATGATTTCCACAAAAGTTTAATGCCTTCCAGAAAATGTTCTCCTTTAAATATATAAACATACAATATATCAAATAAAAGAACAGGCTCCCTGCTTTCAAACAAAAAAAGTTTCGTTGTGTCGGCGCCGATAGCCCTGTGGTTAGTGCGCTGACACATAGCACCAGTGTGCTCACGGCGACCCGAGTTTGATTCCCGTCTCTGAGGTCCTTTGCCGATCCCGCTCCCCTATCTCTTCCCAACACTTTCCTGTCTACACTCCACTATACTGTCTAAATAAAAAATATATTAAAAAAAAGTTTCATTGTGAAGGACTTTAGATAGAGATCAGGTTCTGAGCGATCCTCAAAACATACACAGAGTTTAAACTGTTTGCCCAAAAGGAAATATTCTGGGTTTTCTAAGTTGGGTAAGAGCGCCAACTGGTGGGTGGATAATAGCAGAAATACGGATTGCCAGGAAAAACTCATCATTGACAGGGAAGCGTTTTCTCTTAATTGATGAGTTATTGATGAGAATTATAATGTAGGTGTTAACAGTTCCTATAAAAATATTAATCACCAATTATGTTAAATAAGGGCAGAGCAGAACTTCAAATAATGCCCATCAGCATTGCATTTTATTATTATTGTTGTGTGTTGTGTGGTTTTTTTATACGAACATAAAAAAGGCGTTGGTCTCGAGGACTCGGTCTGAAATTTCGAGTCCTTCTCGTCCCACTGTGGTCCGAGACCGAGTCTAGCAAAGTCTTTGAAGGAACAAGTCCGAGAAAGCAGAAATCGGTTTATTTTATAATAATATAAATTGAAACCCCTCCAACTATGTACTGGAATCTGATATGGGTTGCACCACATCTCTCTCAAACCATTCCTCTGGAAAAGCAAAGTGGCCCTTTTCATCATTGGGATGTTTTATTTCTCTCTGTGGAGGAAATATAACAGAAGAAGAAGAGTCTTTTCATCAATACCTAATATCTAATACCAGCAAAATGCTACGAGGGCCCCATCCTTCAGCACCGGGGACAACTCACATTCATTGTCTAACAAGATTTTTTATATTGCATTATTAAACATTTTATGTGATTCAGTGCATTTCACGTCAAATTGTATGGAAATAGAAGGTAGATTGGAGAGACTTTGTAAAGTTTCTGCCCCAGGTCTCTAATCATTTGATCTAGTCCTGTGTGATCATAGGCCGACAATAAAAACTGGATGTTGGCAACTGTTAGGGCTATACTGCCCTCCAAAGCCTAAGTGCAGTATCTACGCAAACACTGAAACTGAGAAAAATGGCTTTAAAGTTTTTACACTAGCCAGCCAAACATGTTGTAGGTAGATTAGTGGTAATGCATTCATGTAATGCCTTGTTAGGAAGAAATTTTTTATAGATAAAAACCATGACCACCGATGTGACCTTTGACTCCCAAAATGCAGATACTGCACTCTGCCTTTGAAAGACCTAACACAACTAAAACACTATTGCAAAAGCAAAGTGCAGTATCTACGAACTAAATGTGTTCATTCAACTTTTTCTCATGCTTCTTAATACATTTTGATTGTTTTTAATAACTGTAATAGTTTTATTTATGTTTGTGAATGCTAAAAATGCTCCTTATACCACAAAGAGAGTATTTAACTCACTTTATTAATTTTTATTTATTAAAAAAATTACATTAGACGAGGTTTGCTTTAAAACAGTGGTTAAAAATTAACATAATTTAAAAATAGAAGAACATGTTTGTCCCAAAGACATTATTGTTTCAAATGTACTATAAGTGGTAACTAACAGTATGTACCTTTTAGTTAATTTTCATTTCAAAGTAGCACAGTTATGTAAACTTAGATATTTTTTAAGATTAGCTTAAGAAGTACTAAACTAAATGTTTTAATATTAAGTAGCCTACAAAATTAGTTCGTGGAGAAAGAGCACTTATTATGGAAGTGTACTTTTTCACCTAGCGTGCTTTCTGCTGGCCCGGCTGCGCTCGTCAGGTTGACTGGGCTCCGCTATCTTTGCCTAACAATAAAACTTTACCAGACTCTTATCAAACTTTTGAAGGAGTAACCCCTGTCAATACAATTTGATTAGCTGCCTAAAAAGTGGAGAGATGTTCGAATCAACAAACACCAATGTGCTTGAATCGGATTATATCATTATTGTCAGAGGATATTGCCTTCAATGGACGAGCACAGGTAGGTCAAAACTTGCTAGCAGCTGGCTACTCAATGTTAACTACTTAAAAAGCTGTAATTTGCCTTAGCATGAGTTATTATTTAGCTATCTTCATTACCAGTATTTGTTTATTTGCGTTTTAACGCGAGTTCAACCAACATTTGGCCGCGGGATTGTGCCATTGTTTGTTTGTTGTTGTGTGTTACGATCGGGGGACACCGCAGTATCTGCGGTATCAAAGCCGGGGAAACAAAGCCAGAACGCAGTAACATCACTTACTGCGGTTTGCCTTGGTATTAGCATGGATTTTGTAGTTACTGCAATTTTGACACCCTCATTTCTCTGAAACGGGACAAAATTGAACCAGAAGACTTTGTCACAAGACAGAACAGATGTCATAAAGCTCATTTCAAGCCTTAACTCAATTTCGACCAATTGTGTAGTTTCTGCGCTTTGGCTTTGGACGGCAGTATACATTAATGGGCTTTTTTCCTATTCTACTATTCTACCTCTAAAAGTCTCTGAAGCTTCAGGGTAGCTGCAAGTTCCCTCGCCAGTCAACAGCAACCAGTCGCCCTCCAGTGTGAGGGACTCACACCATCAATCAGTCGGACGGCTAATGAAATATCCAGTGGAGGGTGGAGGAGGTTTGCCTTGTTGCAACGCAGAGCCTCAGGACAAATGGCAGGAAAACATCATCGCCAATGAAATCTCAGAAGCTACAATTCCACTGACAAGCTGTAACAATAAAAGCTTTCCTCAAACATGTGAAATCCATCAATTTGAGTGAAAATAGTTCCTCTCGCGACATTAATCTATGATATTTTCTTTATATCACTCATCCATTTAGGCGAAAAATTGCCAAGCTAGCATATCTCCCAGTGTAAATGAAATATGTCTGAAGAGTTAATTTGTATTAATGAGAACCTGTAGTGTTTTTTTAAGCTGCCCTTTCAAACCGCTATCCTTTAAGAGCGTTTGCAAAAAGAGTCTCATGCACCGTGCCACCTGCACACGGAGAGCCAAGAGCCATCGCTCCGGTGGCACAGAGGGGCCATAACAGGGCAGAGAGATAGCAGCTAAAGCGCTTATTTCCTCAATCTCTTTATCCTTTTTAACACTGTGAGATGTTGACAGTAAGTCAGTTAACTTCAGCCAGTGGCAGCTGCATGGGTTTTGCATAATTAATTATTTATACCAAGCCAGACACAGTAATTACCATCCAGATGAATATGATATTCTAATCAGCCACGCTTTCATTTTAATTGCCCTCCAGCATCTAACTGTCAGCGGTGGCCGGGCTTGATGAAGTGAAGACTCACCAAGTCTATTAGACATCTGCCTCAAGACCAGTGGCTCCATTAGCCGGTAATTCAGCTACTATCAGTATAGATCAATACAGCTAGAGTTTGTCTGCTTGTATGTGCGGGAGATGTCATCTGGTTTGTCATTTTCGTCCCAAATGTAAACTAGAAAGAAACGAGTGTTCGTCTGGTTCAGTTTGTTTTGGATTGGTTTAGATTGAGGCGATATGAAGGCTGTACAATAATGTTCAATGACAGATGGTCAGTGTGAAGTATTAGCCAAACACGTACGGCAGCCAGCGTGTGTACGCAGAACATAGGAGGTTTATTGGATTCTCTCATATGTGGACAGTATTATGGTAATTCATGCAAAGTTTAATGTGAACTATATTAGCTTATAAAAACCTGAAATATGGAATTGTCTTTAGGTATTATTTTATAAATGCCTTTTATTTAATAGCCTGTTGTGTCACTTCTTTTTGCTTTTAATGTTTGTTTGTTATTTGTTTCACACATTGGTATATGGCAAGCTGAGGCTTTAATGACGCAGTTTTAATGACATGAAATTGTGATTGCCATTTAAACACACGCTAATGCGTCTAAAACGCATTATTTCGCAAGTTGAAAATATTCAACTCAAGCAAAAAATTGACATATACTGAACAAGCAACAGTATTGCCGCATTTTGTCTAGTTGTTGATCTGTAAATGTAGGAAGTAATATTTGTAACCCTGTCTGTGAAATCCAGGTTAAAGTCTCATAAATTAATAATATACATTTATAAAGCGTGCAATTTGATCGTAAAGTTGTCATGACTAGTTTCTGGGGTGATGAAGTAAGGACGCATGTGCAAAGTTCTTGGGTAAATAAATAACATTTAATAATGACACTGAAAATCAAACACGAGAAAACAAGACAACGGAATCAGGTGAGTAAAACTAGAACACTAACACACAGGAACAGACAGGGTTGGAGTGAAAATCATCCGGCACAGGCTGACGGAACAAAGGCGTATAAATACAAATACAATCAAACATACAACAGGTGTGGTGTGTTGGCGTAATTAGTCCATGAGAGTCCAGGTGAAACGGATAAGTGAGAAACACAAAACATGTCACGGACTAGCCGTGACATTACCCCTCCCTCAGGGAGTGGCTTCCAGACACTTCACAGGAACAAACACGAAACAAAAATCTGGTAGGGTGGGTCCAAGGGAGGGATGGAGGGCTCTGGAACCCTGGTGAAGCCGGCAGCCGCTGGGACGAAACGCCAGGAGAACCGGAGCCGGAATACGCCAGGAGAACCGGAGCGATTGCTCCGAGGACCGAGGCAGACGAATTACCCCCCTCCTGGGAACCGTCAAAGATCAGATGCTCCCGGAAGTCACATCCCATCCCCTCGCGGAACGGAGACCCTCACTGATGACCACCCCGGGGAAATAATCGGGCGTGGTCCTTTCCGGATCCCCCGACGAGCAGGACGGTGGACCTCCGAGGACCGCCTGGGCCGATCCTCCTCCCGCAGGCCCGCAGGAGCGAGCGATCGCTCACGGTGGTCCCCGAGAGACATCGGGGCTGATGGAATACGAACCCCGATGTCACTACCCCCCCTCAACGAAATACTTGGGGGAGCCGCCCTCTGTGAACTTGCTGCGTCCAATCTGGCCGGATGATTCTGTCACGGCTGGTTTCTGGGGTGATGAAGTAAGGACGCATGTGCAAAGTTCTTGGGTAAATAAATAACATTTAATAATGACACTGAAAATCAAACACGAGAAAACAAGAAAACGGAATCAGGTGAGTAAAACTAACACACAGGAACAGACAGGGTTGGAGTGAAAATCATCCGGCACAGGCTGACGGAACAAAGGCGTATAAATACAAATACAATCAAACATACAACAGGTGTGGTGTGTTGGCGTAATTAGTCCATGACTAGCCGTGACAAAAGTGTGCGTACGCAAAAATCCACTGCAAAGTCCATTTTATAAAAACTGTCTTTGAAGTGGAAAACATATGCACTTTTGCTTCTTTGATTGCTCCAGGTTTTGGCAATATTAACCATTCTTGCTGCTCGAAATTGGGTTTAAACGTTGACAAGTGCTCTTTTATATTTCTATGACAATAATTAGGCAAAGTTTAAAGGTGGAGGTCTGAAACTGCTGAGCTGCGCACAAGTTCAAGATTATTTGCAATGTATGAATGTCACATCTAAGAAAGGGGTGCGTGCATTTTCTGTGTGTAAGTTCGGTTTATGAATCACACGTACATATTTTTGATAAATGATCGTAAGATCAAATGTAAGATGGTTTCTAAGAAGCATTTTATAAATAAAAAAAGGCCCTAGGAGCA
Source organism: Paramisgurnus dabryanus (assembly GCF_030506205.2). Lineage (NCBI taxonomy): Eukaryota > Metazoa > Chordata > Actinopteri > Cypriniformes > Cobitidae > Paramisgurnus > Paramisgurnus dabryanus. The sequence continues at coordinate 26,624,376 of NC_133353.1, forward strand.
TCAAATTTTGATTTCACTCATTGATTTTACTTTATTAAAAACAAAAAATAAAAACGTTTTTTTACATTATGTAGGGTGATTTTATGTAGAAAATAATAAATCCCCCTTTGTGGCTGTGGCATTTTTAACAAGCCATTTTGCAGGTTAGTTTAAACAACTTTTCTGGGTGGACTACGGAGCATGTCTACATAGTATATTTTATTACTTAAAAATCCATGAAATGACCCTTTTTAAACTTTTAATGATTTTTAACCATTCTTATGCTATTGACTGGTTCATTTACTTTGTTCATTCATGCCCAGGAACATATAAATGGGTTACTAAGTCCCTTCAAATTAGATTTATAGTTTCATTGTCCCACACCACAGAGCCATTCATAGCCCTATATCACAGTAGATTGTCCAGATTACTGAGGTTCCATTTGTAGCAATCATAGGGACAGCGAATAAGCAATTTGTGTTTGAGCAGATAGTGTGTAAAATAAAGACTGGCCTATAAGCACAGGTAAACGCATTAGCGGTTTCATTAGCTTTTTTTAGATAATATCTCTGTTCTTGCTTTGAATCCTGGATAATTCCAGAATGTTCTGCTAATCCTTTACCTATACCGCTTAGACATTCAGTGTTGATTATTGTACAGTCCCATAGATTTATGCATATATTTAATGAATCTATGTCAGTCAATCTTTCTCTTAATACTATTAAAGAGTACAAACGTACATCTTACAACATCTTGCTGCACCCACAAAACACCAGTATCATAAGTTGCTCCTGAATCTACTCGGTTACATTTCATCCATGATGAATAAATGATGAACAGTATCAGACACGTGTAGTTGAGAAAGTGAAAAAAAACCATACCAGTTTGTAATACTGTGCTGTTGCTGTTGTAATACTGAACTCTGCAATAGTATGGAATCATCTTGTAATTCTGTGTAACTGCATTCTCACTTTGTTTGAAAAGAGTCAGCGGTGAGATTGAGTGTACTTGCTATTGATCTTCTGCAACAGTTCCCACTGATGGCGAGCACAAAGTTGTGTGGATGACTGAAGTTTCAGCTGTTTGAGTTTTTGGTAAAGCATCTTCCACTCTTTTAGTCTATAGAGGAACAAAGACGGAGCTGAACTCTCATGTAATCCTGCCTGCAAGGCTTGAGCAGAGGGGTCAGAGGGAAGCCAATGAAATCTCAGCTAGATCTGAAGAGGATGGTGGAAGTGGAAGACAGTGGCTGAGAAGAATCTAATGAGAAGAAGCTGTCATCTGTTACTTTAAGTAAACTTTAACAAAATTTGGGTCATTGGTGAAAAATATATATATCTATGGCCATTTTTTTTCTAATAATCCTGGAAAATGTCCGAATTTAAATGTCACCTGTTGATCAAACACGACACAAAATGGAAAAGTGTTTGTATGGTAAAAATGGCTTCTGCTATAATGAAATAAATTATGATAGGCTGTAATCTTAATTTAAATATTTAGTTTAATAATGGAGATAAGAAATCTGTAGATGTGTGTTAACTCTTTTGCCACCAGCGATTTTAAAAATAGCCAGCGCCAGCATTTTTCATGATTTTTACAAAAGTTTAATGCCTTCGATAAAATGTTCTTCTTTAAATATATAAACATACAATATATCAAATGAAAGAACAGACCCTCTGCTTTCAAACAAAAAAGTTAGTTTTCTTTTTATCAGATATTTCAATTTTTGTTAAGGACTTTTGTTAGAGATCAGATTCAGAGCGATCCTCAAAACATACACGGACATGCAGCTGCTTATGGCGAAACTTATGGGGTTTTATAAGTTGTGGGAGTGCGCCACCTGGTGAATAATAACGGTATTGCGGAAAGCCGGAAATTCTCGTCACTGGCAGGGAAGCGAAAGAGTTAAAGTGCTGTCTGACTTGATTATCCTGACTTAAAAACCAAATTGAAACTATTAAAACATGTTTGATATTTTAAATAAAATAAAATATAGTTTAAATATAAAAAAACTTAAAGTAAATGATAATTAGAAATGTTGAGACACAAACATCATTAACTGAAACAAAATAAATACAATTTAATTAAATGCAATATTAGTATGAAAACAATTATTGCACGGCTCGTTTGAATGCTTGATTCTGATTGGCCAGTCGCAAAAGTTGCAGGTTTGTTATTCCCAGATAACAACTGCTCAAAACTAATAATACACGGTAAACCGGATGCTGCAAATCATTTTGACAGGTTTAGTTTATAAATATGTCTTTTAATAACATATATCACATTATATTTACAAATGATTAAACCAAATAGTGTGTTTGTGACATTTGAATGTCTTAAAACCAAAAGTAAACAGGTTTTCCTTGCAGAAGGTCTGCATTCGTAAAAAAATAGCAAATAAAATATTTCAAATCAATATTTATTGTCCTACCTTATAAGGTAAATAGACGTGTAATACGCGAGATAATGTACAGGCAGCCGGTTGTTATCACAGAAATATGCCTATACATTATCACTTACTTAATAAAATGACAAAATCTCACAGCAAAGTTGTTTAAGTTGTAGATCCGTTAAGCTGATGTGTTTTTATCTTAAAAAGTCAACGATGTGTTTATGCAGATTTATAGATACAGACAGTAAAAACTTGGTACTCAAATCCTTAAAACAACAGAACAAGTAGGATTTCTATGACATATTTTTTCTAACTGCATTTTGTTTATTAGCGAAATATATAGCCTTATATAGCCTTTGAAGATTCAATATTTTAGATCACCTGAAGTTGATGCCATATCATTACAATTCGCGCTGTATTTCTTGAGTTTGATTGAAGTTCACGTTGACCTCATTAGAGCTCTGCCGCTGTAACCTTGCAATCCACCTCATTAATGGTGATTCATTTCATCTGCATCTTCCAAAAAAGATCGGAATTGAAAGATGAGTCATAAAACCGCAGTGTGAACTAAATTTGTGATCATAAAACCTCATGGGACAGTAAAAGCATGACTGTTTTTGAAAACATCCTGGTAAAACTCAGAGAATTTTCTAACAGGTACGTCAATTACTATTAGAAATGTTTTTTGTAAAAGACAGCCAGCAAGATCAATGTTCATATGATTATAGTATTTCTTGTTATGTTTTGCATGTTCTATGTGCTGTAAAATGAGTACATGTGCATTTATTAAACATCAGAAAGCTTCTATAAATATGATTTGCTTTTTAAACATCACAGTAAAAAATAAACAGTTGTTCTGTTTTATTTGAAAATGTAACTTTTCATCATACGTCTTGCTGTGCAGCTGGCAGAGTTTAACGTTAGTGATACCAAGGTTATTGGTTTGATTCCAATAGAGCACATTCATTGTTCAAGTGTATATTGTGCGTTATAAGCTGGAATGGTTTGGATAAGCATCTGCCAAATTCATAAATGTAAATGTAAAATCAGTGTTGAAACACAATGAGCATTTTCTAAAAGAAATATCCATGAATGAATAAAGTCTTAAAAAGCAAAAGCTTAAGCCTTTGGCTTTGTTTAAATAAAAGCCTTTCAAATGTATTTCCTTTGTCATGTCACTCAACATGTATCTTGTTTTCAAACCCATTATGCAAATATGACCTATTAAATTTGACAAATGAAATTTTTTATGTAAAATACTTAGTACTTATGTGAAGTTTTAGCTCAAAATACCATATAAATAATTTATTATAGCATGTTAAAATTGCCACTTTGTAGGTGTGTGCAAAAATGTGTCGCTTTGGGTGTGTTCTTTAAAATGCAAATGAGCTGATGAAATTCAAACACTGATCACAATGATGGTGGTTTGTTGCAATTAAAACTCAATTGTGCTTTTCTCTGCACTAAATGGCAGTGCTGTGGTTGGATAGTGCAGATTAAGGGGTGGTATTATTCAGTGGCGAACCGTGGGTACTTCAGCTGGGCCTTCAAAATATGCAATGAAGTGCAAATGCCTCTCCATCCATAATACTAGGCTATTCGTATTTTCGTTAAATCATAAAGTGAACATGTAAAAATTCTGAGCACGCAAAGTTAAATTACAGAATGGGCATTGTCTGCCTTTAAATGCAGTTTTAAAGTTTAAAATTACTTTAATCTAACTGATAAACACAAATACAGATTCTGCTGCTCTGTAATGACAGGGGCTCTGTAAATTTGCATTTAACAAGCTTAAATTATGTTCTTTAATTTATATTTTATTTTTTGGAAATATATATTTAGCTGTCGGATACCTTGTTAATCTTTTTCATAAGGGGAAATATAGCACCCTGCGTTCTCAGTGCACCTCCTTGTGGCTTATAACTGTTGTTATAAGATATCCAGGGCTCGCAAAATCGCTAGCCCGAGCCCCCAGGTCCCGGGGCTATTGCGAATTCTTGTCGGGCTACCAAAATGTATCTCCGCCCTGCCCATCGGGTATAGCGAGGTAAAAAATATTTGAATGTTTTCACATTCTCTCAGATTTAGTTAGGAAATTATATTGTATGTAATTCGGCGTCGTCTGTCAGTCATTACTATCCTCACGTAACAAGTGAAACTGTCAGGAAGTAAAAGTATAATTAAACCCATTATTTTTCTCGTGTTCGCGTCATATGCAGAGGCTCCTCTGCACGCGCTTCTCCCAGATGTGCTCTTCACGAGTACGCGCTTAATTTCGTTTTTACCTCAGCCCTATCAAGCTAGCCACAACGTCAATCACGTTTTCCGCCATTTACCTCAACCACTCTCACCGCAGAGATTCGGGCCATTAGACTGTATTAATATTAACGGTCTATGATCTTCGTCTTTGGTGTTTTACGGCAGCTCGCATCCAGTTTGTTGCATGATTAGGACTTCATGAAGGCTTACAATGTTTTGTTTTTTGCCCGCCCACTTGAAATCAAAACGTGATTGGTCGATTTGCCCGTCACTCTCCACACCAAAACACATAGCTTGGCCTTCCCTGGCATTCATGAAGTCCTAACCAATGAATGAGCCAGATAACCGGGCCTTAATAGAGACGGACGATTCTGATTGGATTAGATGTTTTCATGACATGAACCTGACAGTAAGCTTAACGTTAGAACATAGATGAGAGAAAATATATTACATGTATTGTATTAAATTGAATTAAATAGAAATTAAAAAATGTAAAAACATATTTTTATTGAATATTATTTAATTGTATTATTATAATAAAAAATCTTTTTATTAAATTTTTTAGGCCTTCTCTGAAGGCGTAGAAGGCCCTGAAGGTTCCCCACTGGTATTATTATAATAAGAGCCCCTTATGACATTATAAGGAGAGTCAAAATTCAACAATTTTTTCATGTGCTTGTAGAGAATGGTTTACCAAAAGTAAGTTACTTTTTTCACATTTTCCAGGTTGATAGAAGCACTGGGGACCCAATCATAGCACTTAAACATGTAAAAAAGTCAGATTTTCATGCCATGGCCCCTTTAAATTTACATTTAAATGCACTTTTATGCAAGGCAACTTGTAAGCTGATATATATATATATATATATATATATATATATATATATATATATATATATATATATATATATATTTATTTATTTATTTATTTATTTATTTATTATTTATTTATTAATCATAGCACTTAAACATGTAAAAAAAGTCAGATTTTCATGCAATGGCCCCTTTAAATTTACATTTAAATGCACTTTTATGCAAGGCAACTTGTAAGCTGATATATATATATATATATATATATATATATATATATATATATATATATATATATATATATATATATTTATTTATTTATTTATTATATTCCTTAAAACCAAAAATAGGAAATCTGGTAAAAATGTCAAAACACAGAAATTAAGGTTATAATGTTAAACATTTCATGATAAAATTTAAAACTTATAGTAAAAGTTCTACCGAAAATGAAAATAGTAAGTGAATTCAGAACACTTAATATGCTTTGAAGAAACAATCAATTTCAAGATATGTTGCTTTGGAGATTTTTTTTATTATTTTTAAATATTGTCTTTTGTCTCTCACCAAGGAAGAAATTCATGCAGTTTAGCGCCATATTTTTTTGTATCCCTTTAAGGTTTCAAACATTTCCAAACTTTTCCTGAAATATCAACAGCCTTTCCTACAGCCTTTCCTACAGCCTTTGTTCCCTCATAAAAACAGTGATATTTCAGTGAATGGGTACCATTCTGTAACTATTATGTGCATGTCGGTTTGTTTCCAAACTATTTGACACAAGCTGCTGAACAGGAATTCCTTCCCCATTTCACCAACCCCTTTGAATTCAGATCCTAGATAGTAATCTGTGCTGGGGAAACCGTCTACAGTTTAAATTGAACCCTTAGAGACTACTCATCCAGAGAGAGAGAGAGAATGAGAGCAATTATTAAAAGCTGTGGGGACCTGAAGGTAGACCTCTAGTCCCATAACTTGTGTTGAAGACAAGTTAAGGGCCCTTGGCCCCCATTTAAATCAGACCTGGGTTCAATGTACTCTCAGCCGAGAAGCCTACAAAGTACACATTGAAGAATTGGCGACATGAGTCTTCCTCAGTTGATGCCCTGGTTGTTGATATACAGAAATGTTATCTTAATGATCTTAATGAGCAAATGTGCACTGCATGCTAATGTAAAACATGAATTCAGGATGAAAGTAAGAATATTACCAGAACATAATTATTTAAAAATGAGAAAAAACATTGTTATTGCTGGTACTGCACTTTTGTATATTTATAATCTTTTTTAACAAACCATATTTTTTTATGAAAGAGCAAACATAATTTATAACATTTAAATCTTCATGGATATGTGTATTTTTTCTATATTGTCAGAAAAATGGTCCCTAGCTATCATTGGGGCGGTACTCTTTAAAAAAGTACAAAAAAGGAGTTTATATACCTATTGTTACCAAAGAGTGCATATTAGAACCTCAAAGGTACACATTGGTATCAAATGTATTCCAATCTGTACCTACATGGTACATATCAGGAATTTTTTAAGGGACCACTGTCAGATAAAATGGTCCCATGCTGTCACTGGGACAGTCTCAGTGACAGATTGGGACCATTTCCTGCCCAGGTCCTAATACATCCGTATGTTACTGGCAAAACCATATTTCTCATGTTCTTATCTATTCCTATCACCATACTTCCATTTACAAACAAATTAAATGGAGTTCCTTATGAAACATCATATTTCTGCACAGCTCAAATGCATTACAATAGCAGACATTATTATTTCAAGCCTAGTAACTTTCTTTATTAGTCTTCATAGCTGTCGGGAAGACCAAGTGATTGCTTATCTCTCCCCTTTGCATACAGAGATAATTGTAAAATGGCTCAAGCTAATCCGCCCTTAGAACTGTATACTGGATCATTTTCTAGCTTTCAATTCATTAATGAAATTTGTTTGAGCACTGGCTTGAATCATTGCAGTAATTATGCCACAGAAGTTATTATTTGAAGTTATCTCTAATTATGTGTTTTGTGTCCCAGATTTGCATACATAAATTGCAGTAATTTTGTCACAATAATTAATACGATTTGGTCAACATATTATTATGCATAGAGCAGGGTATATAAGGGACGCCTGGAGCAAAAAGTAAATATTTTAAATATTGAATTAGGTTTCTGTAAACGAAAGCTTTTAGTTTTCTTTTTTTTTAGAAAATCAATTTAAATGTAAATGTCTTCACAATGTTTTCAGCAGCATACAGATATAAAGTTGTACAGAAGTAGTGTTTCCAATAGCTTAGTTGAGCACTGTGTTAGGAGCACAACATTTTTGGGGTATGAGATCAAAACTTACAATATGTTTACCTTGTATGTTTATTTGGATAAAATCTAATGTGTTAATCTAATAAAGTAAGAGTTGATATTTGATTTCATTATCAGCACAATGTAGTTTGTTTGACACTATGGAGCAGGGTTTGGATATGACTAGGCTTTAGTTGTATTAGTATTTTTAAGTTGTTTATACAAATATACCTTTGCAAAACTTACTTGAGACAAAATAATGGCATTTATATATATTTAAGATATGCTGGTGCAATCTGTTTTTAGTTAAAACAGCTGGGACTAAACTTAAACCCTATCCAGGAAACTACCCATAAGTGTTTCAATACTTTAAATAAGAATGCATACAGGTTTTCTCTCAAGCCCTTAATATAGCCCTTAAATAATGTGCATTTCTATCTTTCTGCTATCACAAATACGCCATACTAATCATTTATGACAGCATTAGCTACTTGCTTGGCAGGTGCGCTGCTTTCCAAGTGGCTGACCGGGTAATTCTTGCTTCTGTGCCCCCGTGACTTAAACACAGTAGGAGCTGTTTATGTTATGAGGCCCAGACCACAGGGTGTAATAATACCACCCAATTACCTTATACACGCCTATTCAAAGTGACACCAAGACACCGAGCCAAGTCCTGTCAAATATGAGCTCATAAATAAGTGCATAAATCAACCAATATAATAAGAGATGTACTGTCAATCATGAATTATACAGTGTGTTTACATTACATTTTACTTTGAATAGTGTAGGCATTAGCAGTATGTAAAAATTATTCTTATTAATTAACTGGAATAGCTCCAATCTACGTTACTGTCAGCGAATTAAAATATTTGCAGATTTTTAGAGTCAGTCAGTAGTGCTTACATTTCCTGTGCTGACTTACTGCCACTGTGCTATAGTGTTGTGGGATGTTGCCAGCACTGTTAAAAAAACTACTTGTTGCACTCACAATTTTAAGTTGATTAAACTTGAATTTAAAAATAATTTAAACTTTCTTGACTATTGAGGAGTTGCTATAAATTATAAAATAAAGTTGAAGTAGTAGCATCTCCTCACTATAGTCAAGAAAGTTGAAATTACGAACCACACACATGACGGCCTACATACGTTGTGACGAACTTCGCATTGTGCCCCCTCGATAAAAGAAGTCACTGGCCGCCATTGAAAATAACCTTGATTTCTTTAATATTGAATGAGTAACGCCAAATCAAAGATTGAAATTAAAGTAAAATCAATGAGAAACATCTAATTTTAATCTCATAACTAGATTGTGAGACTTAAGCCTGCATGGATTTTACAGACATGGTGACATTTGGTGTAGGGTTGGGCAAGTCTAAGTCCATAAGCAACTATCTGCAACAAAATATCACTGAATATATCTTTTTCTATCTCTTCTCAGGATGCATCTGATCTTGGCAGTTGTCCAGTCAAGCTGTCATTTCAAGGCCTCCACCCTTACACTACACTGATGCGGGGGCACACACACCAGGGCGTTTGTGCCTGGCATCTGCCAAACATACTGAAAACTGTCAGCCACTCAGTCTGTTTGTCAGTGAGTAATTGGCATACACCAAAGCAGACACATGCAGGTGGCTGTCTGTGCTCTGAGGTACCTTCACTTCCTTCACTAGAGGACCCCTGGGATGAGTTTGAGCTGGAGCCCCGCTGCTCCAGGCTGTATTGTGTATACATTACAGCCAATATCCTGCTCTCCTCCACAAAGCTTAAGTGCCCGCATAAAAAATAATTGGCCGTCTGGAGTCGTACATTATGACATATGTTCAGTTTTAAGGTCTTGCACTTTATTTCTTAAAGAAGGACCATTCCTTTTGGTTGTTTGTTTATAACAGATGGCATTTGTTCTGAGGTCCTGTCCCGCACATCGGCAGAGTTAAAATTCAACAACATATGTGATTCGGCAGGGGTGTTAGTTACGCTGTACTAGCCAAATCCCAAACAGGTTGTAAAGTCAGGTCTCTCCCTGGTGCCTCTCTAAAGCTCTGGAGTCATGCAAAAAAGCTTTCTTAGGCTTCAGTCACACCAAAAGCGCTTTAAACGCTTGCAAACGCAAGGCGCGACGCACTGCCTTTTTTAAAAAAAGAGCAGTGCGACGCGGCTTTTCATATTGCTAAGCAACCACCGAGTCAGCTGTATTGTCAATCAAATATTGAAGCGTGAGCGCTCTTTTGCTGTTAACTGTCATATCAGCAGAAACTTTAAAAAGAGGACGCTTGCTCTGACCTTGTTTGAGGATGAGAGGTGCACAAACACGCAGGAGAGAGTGAGCGAGTGGAGTCCGGTTCTTCAAAGCAACTGTAAACTTCCCTCGCCACAACGTAAGGCCCGCCTCTCCCCTCATTCGATTGGACAATGGAAAGACACGAATGACGTCGGGCGCTTCTCCGCTCTCAGCGCTCCTTCAAAAACGCGTCCGCGGCAGGCGGCAAAAAACCGCAAGGCGCTCGGCGCGCATAAACAGCGCGCAAACGCGCCCTGCCCATAGAATATCATTCAAAAAAGGCGCCTGCAACTGCCATAAACGCTATTGGTGTGACTGGCCCCTTAGGCTGTACTGTGATTTGCAGGAGCTGGATAACTACTAGTTGCCTGTCAAAAAAGCATGGAAGAGTAAGCAGAACACACAGCCCATTCATGATAACTGCATGAAAATATAATGTGCATGGTATATAATAGCATAATTGTCACTTTTGTGTGAACTTACTCTTTAACTCATTGTACGCCAGTCATTTTTTGAAAAGTTGCCCGCCAGCATTTTTTGTGATTTTCACAGTTTCACCAAATTTTCTTCTAAAAATATATAAACATACAAATATATCATATGAAAAAGAACAGACCCTCTGCTTTCAAACAAACAATAAACGGAATAAAAAAAAAAAAAACGTTTCATCCTGTCTATATTTTTTCTCTGCTTATAAACTCTTAAATATGGGTATTTTTCTTAAAAAATATTTTTTTTCTGGTCCTTTACCGCATTACCACCTTGGATGTGCATTATTTTCGAATAATTCACTGATACACAATGTTTCATGCATGCATCCCATACACTGAAAAAATTATTAATTCAATTTACTCAATTTTTTAAGGTAAGTGGTTGCAATCAATTTATTTAAGCTACAATTAAACAAAAGTTTTTTTTTTAATGTAGCTTATATAAATTGATTTGCGACCACTTACCTTAAAGAGTAACTAAACCCTAAACCAACTTTTTTTAGTTAATGATCTGTAAGAATGATGCTTTATTAGTGCTGTTCATTGATTTTAGTAAGTTTTTTGACATTTGGATATAAAGTGTTTTAATACTACAATATATGGTGTAAAAACGTCTGAGTGCTGCCCTCTTCAGGTTGAACGGTGGCTACTGCAGTTGAATTTTCCTATTGGATGTTGGGTCCAAGAAATAACTCGTGACGTAAGCAGGTTCAAGCTCACCACGCCCTTGTTACGATCTCACCACACACTTAGTTCGTCCCCTCTATCTCCGTTGGGGTCTGCCCACTTTTCTTGCATTTTTCAAATATTGCAGTGGGTGGAGTCAGGCTCTGACCAGGGGTTTAGTTACGCTTTAAAAAAATGAGTATATTGAATGAATCATTTTTTTTCAGTACAACTCTGCTATATTCACATGTACTGTAGCATGTCGCCCGTAGAGATGTCGACTGCAAACGGTCACGTGAGCAGAATTGCAGAGGATTTATATGAGGATCTTAAAAGGCCTGAATTTCTTAGCTGCTCTCTAAAGTTTAAATTGATTTCTTGGTGAACCAATGAATCATTATGAAATAAGTTTAATAGATATAAACTAGTTTAATATCCCCAAGATAATAGGAGACCCTGAGAAATTATTCCATAGCATGGAAATGCCTTTCGCCATTAAAAATGTGCCCTTATGTAAACAGTCATTGCCAGAATCTCTGCTGAGGCTGAAGATTTTAAGGCTTTGGTTTACAATAAAGATGTTAGAATCTGGACTGTACTGTTTCTAGTAAATGTGCATTTCACATGTGGTTCACAGAAGTGCGTGTGTCATTAAACAACTACTTGATACATACATGTGCACTTATTCTTCTCTGTTTCTTTGGTAAAAACAGCTTCAAACATACATTTGTCCATGTTTGCGTGTGTTAGAAAAACAAAATAGCTTAAATAAAAATATGAAATAGTTCATGCATAATTATGAGCTTTATTATTGCAGAGATTAAACAATAACTTTTTTAGTGGTATAATAACATACTGTAAATAAAGGCATATTTAATTCTTGAAACAAAGTCATTTTGTATACTTCTTAATGTTTCCAGCCAACTCAGCAGGGATTTTATTAAAGCTGGATGGTAATTCCACTAGTGGTGGTGCAGACTAGATTATAAAAGCAGTAGGGTATTGTAAAATCATTAACGAGTCTCAAAAAAGATATTTTTCACAATTCATCCGATTTGTATGTAAAGCGCATCTTTGCGAGTCGAGACAATGAGACCCATAGGAAATACCACTCGGCATAATGCAGCAGTACAGCCCTCCTGTTGACACTCGTCGAATCAGGTCGTTGTACTCCAGAAGCAATGGGGTTCCCTGCTGAGTCCTGTGAGCCAATCAACTCGAGCCTCTGGGAGACAAAAATGTAACCCACAACTTAACAAATGTCGCTACACTGATGCGTGATGCCTGAGTTTTACTTAAGTAATTGTGCTGGGGGGTGACAGGGCTTTCGAACCATCTAGTGTGCAATGAAAAAGTTTTCTACAGTATTTATTTACATTATGTTTATCCTATATTGAACTGGATGGGGTCTCTGTTGTATACAAGGGTAAATGTCTATGCAAAAAAGTCATGTGGTCGGTGGTGAATAGGACGTTCATGTGAAAGTCCTATTAAAGGATTCGTTTTCACAGGAGAACCTTCGTCTGGTATATAACAAAAAGAATAAACAGAGTACTTCCGCAGTGAGATCATGTGAAATCTTGGAGTTTTCAAAATCTCATTAATCTTATTTTTTAACACAACATTGTAAATGTGTTCCAAGGGGCAGAAAAATGTTTATACTTCTAATTCAAAAACGCAATGGCTTTCCAGACTGCTGTTTTTCTATTTGAGCTTTAGTAGACATGGATATGCTGGCCTCTTGGGACTGCCTTGTGTGAAATGGTACTCTGGGGTACCAGAATGAAAGTCTAAGATGCATTACATAAAAGTCCCAGATGGCCAATCAGAGTTTACGCTGTGGATTATTGGCTCAATTAAAAGGTGATGTTTGGTTCTTTGTCTATAGGAGCTTTTCCAAACGGTTAAGGTTCAATAAAATTCAATGCAGCAGGTGATGTATATGTCTGGGTACATCGAATAAAGAGGATAATGTTCCTTTGGGTGGGTAACGGCTAGACCTCTGTGTGACATAATAATTTAGGTTTCCTGAGGTCTAACTCTACACATCAGTACTTACAAAGTTTGGTGGAAAGTTTCCCAAATAATTAAATTCCCTTTAAATACATTCATTATTAATTGAATTGACAAGAATTAGAATGAAAGTAAACTTCAAATGAAATAAATTTTAAAGAAAATAAAGGAAAGGTTTACCCAAAAAAAACACAAAATTCTCTCATAATTCACCCATTTTCATGCCATCTCAGCCTTGCATGTCTCATGACGAAATATATGAAATACACAAAAGACAATTTCATTTGAAGTTACCAGTTTTCCGTAATACCTGAATTTAGATCTGATGTGTATCAGATCTAATAAACTGAAAATGTTGTTTTCTCTCACAAATGCTATATTCAAAAAAATGCTAGGCTATTTTCAACCCAGCACTGGGTCAAAAATGTATACATTTTACCTACACTATAAAAAAATATTTTGCACTTACATTTTTAACTCATTCCTCGCTAGTTGTTTTTTGAAAAGTTGCCCGCCATCATTTTTTGTAATTTTCACAAATGTTTCACAAAATGACTTCCAGGAAAATTTTCTTCTAAAAATATATAAACATGCAAATATATCAAATGAAGAACCGATGCTACAATTTTTGCAAAAAGCTGAAATAATTGCATTTTTGTATAGGATTCAGAACGATTATAAAAACATACACGGACATAATCAAAACATAATTTAAAATTTGTAAATAACATTTTTGCTTCAGTTTTTTATAAATTGGGTAAGTGGACCATCTAGTGGATAATCGCGGTGTTGCAGATTAACATAAAAATAACAAAAAAAATTGAATACTTTTTATGCAAATGTTTTCTCTTAATTGAGGAGATAACTGGTCAATGGTGGGGAAAAAGTTCAATCAACTAGGACATCAACAGTCATTTCAACCATGGGCGAGGCTAGCCCCTTTTTAGGGGTGCTTCAGCACCCCTAAAAAGGAGCTCAGCACCCCTAAAACTTGGGGCAAGAAATTTAATTATTCTAAAATGTTCGTTCGTCTTTGACCAGGTTAAATAATGTCCAAAACATACTCCGTAGTTTGTGGTTTAAAATGAATAATAAGGTAGAAAATGAAAACCTCCCCGCTTAGCAAATGGTGTCATCCTCTTCTTCTACTTCTCTGTACCTGCATCGCTTAGCCCGACCATTCAGTGCGAAACACACGCAGAGAGAGAATCGGTTAAAAGTGTTGTGTTGCAACTTTTTTGTTCAAATCTTACAAAATGTTTACGTTATGTTTATAATGAGCGAGTACATCACAAATCAGTCTTTCAAGCCGTGTTTTTGTCTTATAATGAATCACCATGGTACACGTATAATAAGTGTTTATTTTCGGATTATTTTAGTCCGGCGGGTACCCGCGTGTGGAGTAGCAAAGTTCCTGGGTGACTCGTCCATAGACTTAAACGGAGAGAAGTAGCGCCGGTTACAATGTTCTTCCGCAAGACGCATGCAGTGCGTCTCAGTGGGTAGTTGCATGCGTGTGTCTCCGTTGTTAAAGTTTATTGTATGATTTATCGTTAATTTGAGACTTATTTTAACAATCGGGAGTCATGTAAACATGACATCACGTGCGTCTTTTCTGGTCAGTTGTTATGAAAACACGGCGTTTGGAACAGAGTGAAAACAAACTACATATCACTGTATACCACCAGTAGGCTACCGGTAAGTTATGTGTGAAATCACTAACTGTCTGACTATCAAACTAGACAATAAATATTTGTTTAGTTTGTCACATATAGACTAATATGAAGGGGATAACGTTTTTAACCCTTAGTACAGGAGTTACAAGTGTTTTGTTTTAGACATATAGTAAAGGTAATGGTTCAATTAAAGGACTGTTAAAAGAAAAACTGCAAATTAACAAACTATTAATAAACCTACCATATGTTGTAGGCATAAAAGTTATAAATTAGGAGATTTGTCATTTTGACAAAGGCTTAAAACGATACACTGTATATTCACATAAAACCATACCCACACTGCTGGTGTAGCCCACCTTTTGTCCTGAGACTTTAATATGGCACTAATGGCAAAAATGTGCTAGCTCACCATTAATTAGAAATAAAAAGGTTGGCAAAAAAGATGCATCTGAAAACTTATCAGATTGATGCTTTAAAATGTTATTTTAAAAAAATTCTATGGGGGAGCATGCTCCCGGACCCTAGAGGGGTAATATTCTTCTCATCTTTTTCACCCCTGACCCATTTTCATGCCTGAAAGGTCTCCAAAAAAAATCTTTATTTTGGAGTTAGTTGAACCAATGTTAAAATGATAGCTATTTTACAATAGACATATTATTGGTTTCTGTAGGAAAAAAGAGCGGGTGGTGGCAGCGGAGCTCATTGGGTGCTCAGCACCCCTAAAGCTCTAACCCTAGAATCGCCTCTGATTTCAACTATCTTGGCAAGTTATGAGTTGTTGTAAATCAAGTTGAATTTGCTATAATTATGTCAACTTCATTTTATACTGTAAGTTACTGCAACTCATCACTAGTCAGTACTGTTAAAATGACTTCTAAATCCAATATATGCTGGGTTGTTTTAACGCAAAATGCTTTTTCATATTTTAAATCATTCACTGTAAAAAATACTTTGCTGCCTTAACATTTTTTGTTGAATCAACTCATTTCAAGTCATTTCAACTTACTATTATTTATCTTGACTAGAGATGAGTTGTTATAACTACAGGTGAGTTGTTATAACTTATAAAATTAAGTTGACTTTCATCTCTGTTGACATGACTTGTAAATCTGAGTTGATTTAACAAAAAAATGTAAGGCAGCAAAGTTTTTTTACAGTGTTGTTGGGTCAAATATATACATTTTCTGGGATTTTTTTAGGTGTACAGTTTTTTGTATTTGTTTTTTTTTTTACTTTTTTGAGTCGTTGTGTGACTTCTAATACATGCTCGTGAAGAAATAGTTTAGTGAATGTGAAAGTGTACTGTAGCATGTTCCTCTGTAGCAGCAGATGTGACAACCTTCATTCTTAACTTAAACTAGTAACATATTGGCTCCAAATAATAGATACAGCACTTTGCGGATCCCACACTGAATACATTACAATAGACATGATAGATGAGCCATTTGGTTTACACTTTAACAGACATAGATGCAGTTAATTGCGTCTGATACACCCTCAGAATATAACACATGTGACTACAGTCAATACATAATCCTTCACAAACATGACATTTCAAAATGGTTTGTTAACCCACTGGAGTCATTTGGATTACTTCAGTGATGAATGGATGTGCTTTTTGGAACATTTTCAAACCAGTTTAACATGATAAAAATGATGGCATTTTAATATAAATATTTAATATAATATTTTGCGAGGAGGCTAATTGATATGAATTTTTACGATCTCATTTGTAAGTTTTAGTACAATCTGCTTTCACCCCAGTGATCTTGAGTTCCGGGCTGGAGTTAATGATGGGACTTGCTGTTTTCTACAAATTATTATTAAATTGTGAATTTATACAGAATCGCCAACTTGTAAAATACACTCTAAGAAAGGATAATAATACACATTAAATGTGTTCTCATTAAATAGACACAACATGTGTTGTTTCAACACAACCTTTTTAAGAGCTTTTACATTTTTCTGTAAGATCTGGTTGCCAGGTCATCTAGGATGGCATAAGAGTTAGCAATTTATTTATTTTTTAGGTGAACTTTTGTCTTTCTATAATAAATCGTCTGTTGTGTATCTGTGTTGATTTTTACATTTTAATAAATTCCCCTTTCTGTCATTCCATTTCAAATATTTATTTAACACCTTTTCGAGTCTGGCCAATTCAATTCCAACTTGTGATTTAACAAGTATGCGAATTGTATGCTTCAGCTCCCCTCGGGAAAGTTTACTCTGTTAAGTCAATGATCTGGTAAGAATTATAGTACCTGGCAAAAAAATGTGTGGCCCCTCACCTATCAACCACAGAGCATTGCTATTCCTGCTTGACTAATCAATAAAAAATATGCGCTCTTACCCAATTAGTCTGACACACGGGGAGAGAGGTGAGGAAAACATATTCCATGTTGATACACATCTAAGGCTGTCAGACACCCCAGGTGGTATTGATTTAGCCTAACCGCTCCAACTAAGCAGCAATCTGATGGCGCTCGACCCCTCATCATTAAACCCTTCTTCGGAGTTCTGTAGCCCCCTAGAGTAAGCTGCCATCCTAGACCCATCCACGCTCATTCAGTTCTCCCCTAATGTCATGACGACGACCCCCTGCTGGTGATAATAGGGGTGCAAATCAGGTCTGGGCATCAACATACATCTCATCCCTCAGGTGTTAGCCTGCTGGTAATGAGGACAGGCGCTGCATTCGCCCCACTTCTTCTCCCATCATACGCACATACAGACAGCCAAATGAGTAGAGGAAGGAGCTCTCTGCACCTGTTTTGGGCTTGATTGGAGGCAAGATGAGTTCCACATGGCAGCCAATTACGTTCCTGGTGCATTTTTCATGTTTCGGTTTGTGTTTGCTAGCAGCTTTGTTTGTATTCACAGTTCAGTTCTAGTGGCCTGATAAATGTGACCGGTCGTTATAATATATTTATTCAGGTTCAATAGAAAGATGTATGCTCAACATGCGTGCAAAACAGCACAGCCCTGGAAGCGGGCGGATCAATATTTGAATTGCTAAACAAATGGATGTTTTCGCACCGGCAGTCTAGGACGAAAATTATTCGGAGGGTGCAAATTGCTTCTGCTCTGACCAACTGACCTTTGACTTCTCCCATTTAGAGCAGCTGTGTGATCTGAATGCAGTTACAGCTTCTATTAATCACAGGGACGAGCAAATGGTACCTCTGTAATTAGAATTGGTATTATGCGTAAATTTGTCTTTTATTGACACCAGCCAATACATTTTGTTCATTAAAAACGAGCAGTGTAATCTAAAATTGTAGTAGCTGATCATTAGGACTTGAACCCCAAAAAAGAAAGTTTTAGCATAGATGAAATTAAGTCTTGTTTGCCCAAGGTAGCCAATTTTGTTTGTTTTTAAGAAAATAGTATGGCATAACAATAATGCAGGCCCTCTATTGACTTTTATAAGTTTGTTACAAAATGTACCTTTTTAATTTGATGTCATTGCTACAACTTTGAATTAGGGCTGTGGAAAAAGTCGCCTACGATTCTCGTGCGTGTTTCATCAGTAAAACCAGTGATTAGTAGTAAATCGCCATCACCTGCTTTCAGATGGAGCCGCATTTACTACACAGTTCCATATTTCAAAGAGAAGCTAGACGAAATTGCATTCATAATCGACTCCGATAATCTATGCGATTTTGCGCAGCTTTTTGGTGAACCACGGCTCTGTGTAGTAAATGCCGCTCCATCCGAAAGCAAGTGATGGCGATTTACTACTAATCTAGGAACCAGCATTACCGATGAAACACGCATGAGAATCGCAGCCCTACTTTGAATACATCAAAAAATGCACGATTTTGGAAACAGAATACATTATGCATGCTCTGTGTGTGAGGGGCTACATTTACAAGCCCAGTGTTGTACAGCATTACCCTGAGATATTTTACCACGCGATCAATAATTCCCCATAAACCCGATCAGAGAGCTGAGCTTTGAAGTCCTCTGACAAGTTAAACCCCGTCCAGTGTTTAGAGCGTTAATGGCCTGAGACGCTTTATGTTGTAGAATTTTCATTTTCGCACAACACAATTGTGTGATATTCAGGGTATTAGAGTATCTGCTATGTACTGAGTCCTTGATAGCCTGAGTTGTAGCTAAGGGAAAAAACAAGGCACCTGACACTTTGAACAGAGCAACTGCGAGAAACAACGGCACTTTGAACGGATGACGGCACCAGATAAAAAAAATTCTGAGGCAAGTTTATTTGAGTGGAGTAAAAATGCCCTCTGGTATCTTTCCTCTGAAAGGTGAGCTGTACATTTGAGCTAATGAGACCTGTCAGACTCCAACAGTAAGTCTATGAGCAAGCTGTCGATCAATTAGCAACAGTGCTACTTTTACATTCCTCCGTGTCTTATTTACAGTTTGCTTTGATCGATAAACTGCAAGTCCTGCAAGAACAAAATCCACTATCTGAAGAAAAGTGGATTTTTTAACACTAAAAGACTGAAAACAGAGTTATCGCTCTCTTTTTTGTTTCTTGACGTCTTTTTTTAACTTAAAATATCTTTTCCATCTCATTGCTCAGTCACTAAGGTAACCACATCGGCAGGAGGTCGATATGGTGCAACTCAAAGGCAATTCAAGAAGTGGTGGTGACATCTCTGCATGGTGCACTGTGAACACTCTTCAAAACCCATTTCAGCTCTGCTGCTGTAAAGTTTAAACTCAAATATCACATCAGAAGTGTGAAGTTTTTTCTTTCTGACAGGGCAGTGTGTTATGAACAGGAAGTAATTTACACAGGTTTACAAAGAAAAAACGTGAATCAACTAACACTTTCGGTTTGGTGACATCGTATGTAATGGGTTAAATATCATTTATTACCTTTTCATGGCTTTATTGCTTTGAAAACTTAACAGTATATATTGCCGAGCTAAAGGCTGTTCTGCACATGAGTAATAATCTTGAATGTTCATTAGATGCTTTAAAAGACAAAGAGATTAGATGAGATTAAATGAGAAGGTATTTGAAGGCATGATCTCTTCCCCCTTACTAAGCCTGAAGGGGGCTGACCACTGATACTCAATTACTTCTCTCACTTTGTGGTCTGAGACTCCAGAGGCCAACTGCGAACATCTGTCTGTGGCTGAGACAACACACTCCATCTTCACCTCATGATGCAAGAATGTGACATCGGGCAAGGCCACACGAGAGATGTCTGCGGCTGACAACGTGTGGTACCTCATCCACGCCATCCAAAACATAAGGGACTACCCAAGACGCTGCCGTAATTGGTGCTTCCTGGATTGGAACCTTACAGGCAATTGGTTGCTGGGCAGACTGTATTCATTTTGGGAAGGCGTTTGTAGCGAGATCTTGTCAACCAAATGCTGATGACAGCTTACAAGACCGTGTAAGACCCCCAAACATACAGGCTGTTTTTGCGCTTTCCTCCATTTGAAGTGAGAACAGTGACAAATTTTAGCCATTTAAAGATAACAATAAAACAAAAACAAACTCAATTTTTAATTAAAAGATGTTTGCATTATTAAAACAGCTGTGGTTGAGATAACCGTGAAGCAGGCTTGTAAAAGAGGTGCCTGGACGGAGTGGGACGATGAAGCAAGGTAATAAGGTGGAGTTAATGAACAGAATACTAATAACAAGTTTGTTTTTCAGCGTGTCAGGTTCTACAAGCCAATAACTCATATGCAGTTAACTATGGGGGTCTGCCCTGTGTGATTTGGCTGCCCCTTCTACAAAAATCAGTTCAATTAAGGGGATGCTATGATCCATTAATTAGCCTGACCAATGAAGCTTGTAATTTGGCATATGCAGTATAAATAAAGTTGTAGATATACAGACGGTGAGTCCAACTGCTTACATTGGCCATTTGAAGCCACACAAAGCTCAAAAAACAGATATGAAACATCTTTAGGATTTGGAAATTCATTTTAGTTCATTGATCACAGCGGGATAAATGAGCAAATTGGTAACAACACAGTCTACTTTCATCTGCATGGGCAGTGGCTATGTTTGATCACAAGCTTTGCTTTCTCACGGAAGTCTACCAAAAACGTCAATAGCTTAGCATTAGACTCTCTATAGGATTTGTCAATTATTGGGATAGTGTGCAAAACAAAAGCCTGATGACAAGTTCCAGGATGTGGGCAGCTTCTGAAGGCTGGATGGTCTGTTCGTTCTTCGGCGTAATGTTCTGGTCTTGCTGAGACTTTAGGGGTTAACACAGTAGAAGCATCCAGTGCCGAAACAGGGGGGTGCAAAAGCAGAAAAATCCCCCGCAGCATCTACAAGCCAGGAAAATGCACAAGAGGATATACTGTAGAAGCAATTACAGCATTTTGCTTGAGGGCTTCTGCTTCACTGAGGGGTCGAGGGAGAGGAAAGAACAATCAATGCAGCCTACTGAGGGGTCTATGTCAGGCCACTTACTAGGTAGACCACCCCTGTGAGTTTGACTGGCCGATTGCAGCTCCACAGCAATCTGCCCGAATACCTTTCCTTGCATAAAATCATCAATGTCATATAAAGAATACAGGTGGTAAGACGTGGAAGGTGCAAATGGGACATGAGTTGGGAAAGTGGAGCGATAGACGAATAAGGGGGAAATGTTCTACGGTCACCTGTCTTGTCCCAAAGCTTGGCTGCAGTTCAATAGAGAACTCGTGCTGTCTGATTGACACCACCCTGCAGAGAAAACATTTGTCAGAGGTGGACAAAGTGCTAGTGGGGTCATCTCTCACAGGACCATAGCCTCCTTCAGACAGCAAAGGGTAACATGTCAGGTGGACACACACCTAATCAGGCCTGCCACACAAAGAACTACATAAACTAGCCCCATTGTCCTTCTCTACAAGACTCTTTCTAGAATACTCCCTGGATAAACAAGCTATGACCTTCAGTGCACTTTGCACCAACCTATAATCTTTACAATTCTTTGACAGAACAAACTGTCTGTCTTGGCTTTTTACTCCCCAAAGCGAGAGCACTGGTCCTGACAGTGATCTGTACGAAACCATTACCATCGGAGTCTTACGCCATAGTTCAGAATACATTACAGCTACTGTCTTGGTTCTCTCATTGGAACGCGCCGATTCTTAATCTTCCGGTTTAAAGGGTTCATTCAGTCCTATTAATTGTCATGCTTGTGGTTTGTCAGAGACTCATTAATGAGTAAGCCTGTTACGTGGCCCTGTCGGTTCCGCTCCGGTGGTCACATCTGCCTCCGCTAACCTCCGGAATCACAGAGGTGTCAAATTGAGGTGCAAACCCAGCAGGTATTAGCATATTGTCACTTTTGCCATTAAAAGCAAAGCTGAGGAGATTATGATCCCATTCAGAGGGAAGAATGACACAGACATGAATGATGGCACATCATAAGATCCTTAATAAAAGGGGAGCAGTGAGGAAGCATGGAGATGCATACATAATGCTGAGTCTAATCAGAGCTCATTCTCTCCTCTCTGTCTCTCTCTCTCTCTTTCATGTACTGTCTCTTTCTAAACACTATTTTTGTAGTCTTGTGCAACCAGACCTTTGGCTAAACTGGTCTGGGTACACAAAATCCACAATGCAGGTAATTCTTGCCAATTGTCCACAAAGACTGGAATAGACTGTGTGAGGGACATCTAAAGAAACCAACCACTTGTTTTAACATGCTGATAAGAGATACAAGTTCATCTGAAATTGATTATATTGGTTAAATACAATACTTTTAGTACTCTATCTTCATAGTTTTCTCATAAGACAATGAGGTAGGTACAAGCTTTTAGACAAAATGAGAATTTTTAATGATGCCTGTCTATTTTTTGGAGTGGTTTAAATTTTATGTTCACACTCTGAGCATCACTCTGGTGTGTACTGCCTTATAAGTACCACGCGCTGACCATTTGCGCCACTGGAGCTCTGGGATGACATGTAAATTACAGTACTGCTAGTTGTAGGACTAGTTTACGCCTTCGGTCTGAGAAAAGCAAATTTCTGGTCTCTGTAAATTACAGCTTAACTTGGCAGAGACAGAGAGGTTTCTTCAATTTCTTGCTCAAGGTGAGGCTCGACCTCACAACCTTGGCATTGCTTTGTTGCGTACTGCCTAATAAGTATCGCGCACTGACGAATTGCTCCACTGGAGGTCTGGGTCAGTATGATAATGATAGTAATAGTTGTTGTATGACTACTTTAGGACTTCTGCACATAGAAAGACAATTTTCTAGTCTCTGTATATTAAAGCTTACCGGTTAACTTGTCAGAGGGGGTTCTTCAATTTCTTAAAATCGCGCTAAAGGTAAGGCTCAAAATCACAACCTTGGCATTGTGTACAACCTTACGCCAGTGGCGGCTTGTGACTGCTCATCCGAGGGGCGCTAATTCAAAATAAGTGTTCGGAGTGTCGTGTGTGGTTCCTTTATTCAAAATATGTGTTCTGCGAGTCGAGAGATCCTGTGTGAATCACATGTTTTGTCAAAATAATTGCCTGCTCCACACGCGTCAAAACCGTTTATGATAAAAGAGACGCTCACGTTCACGAAATACATGCAAGACACTCCCTTAACAGTAAACTTTGATTATGCATGAGATTATGTGAGTATCTGGCAAATGCAAGCGTCTCTTTTATCATAAACCCTTTAGACGTATCTGCAGCAGGGTCTTATTTTGAAAAGACATGTGATCGCAGAACACATATTTTGATTAAAGGAACCACACACACGATGGGCTACATACATGTTGTGATGAACTTCGCATCAAGGGCCCTCAAAAAAAGAAGTCACCTGCCGTCACTGCCTTACGCTCTGACAACAACTACAGCAGTTTTCATGAATGGTTACATGGAAAATGTGCACAAATAAATGTATTTTCTTGGTGCTCATGATTTCCTCAAACAAAATTCTGAATGTCAAAGGTCTGATACCACATTTCTGGCAAACTTTTCCAAATCAAGTCATTACTTCTTTAAAAGAGCATATGTGTAAACACATCAACCAAAACACATCTAAACCCAGTCAATTAGATTATTGCTTGTTTGAGGGAGAAAAGGCTTTCATGTCTCTGAACAACATCAGACTGTAAATGAGGCTAAAACTAATTTCTGTTAGGTCATACGGACAACTGGAGTGAATTATTTGGCTGTAAGAACATGTTTGTGTTGTGTTTCCTGAGGGCAACACTGATTTGTTTATGAGCCTTTCCCATGCATAACAAATTAAAATTGTAGTATCACTGTACAACAAGAAAAAGATTCAAACCGCACTTATAAAGGGACTATATTTTAGACATTTTTTAAATAAACTTGTTTATTTGTGTGGCAAAACCACCACTGCCAATCTGTGTATATTGTCAACGTGTGATCTTCAGTATACTTTACAGTCCATGACAATATGGGCTTGGTAAGACTGTAAAATCCCCCTGGAGCATAATGGACCACATCTTCTCATTATCCTACAGGGCAGTGTTAGCCCATATTAAAACAGGCTCTCAAACAGCAGGACTGAACTAGTGATAAAATGTGGGTATAAACCGTTCCTATAGGAAATCAACCACAGCGCATCCGAAGAATCTAAAGTGGAACTTGTAATATGTTAGGTGTTTTTATCACATCGTTTTTTTCTGTGCAGACATTTATGTAAGTGATTTTATTGCCTAAGCCTGCATCATGGGGATGAGAATAGCTAGTTTATTAGATTAGCACAGGAAAAAATACATTTTCAAGGGGATGCTGATCTTGTTGTTTAACTTATAAATGTTTCTGTACAGGTATGTTTGATTAAAATTTCATACCTGCACAATAAAGTTGTTAAAACTTTTGCTTTGTGTTATAGAAAGCAGGTAAGATGTAAAGCCCAACAAGTTCAGTTTGATGCATATGGCACACATTTTTGGAAACGCTTCAGCAGCGTGGAAAGTCCGTGGCACAAAGCGAAACGTGAGTCAGTCGGCCTCTTGGGCAGTATGAATATTAGGCCACCTGGATATTTTGAAATTTCAGTAGACATTATTTGTTGTAACAATTAAGAGTTTCGAAATATGTTAAGTGCAGTTATTTTAATTAAAGGAATGATGGGTTTGAAATAGATTTTTATATATATATGTCTGATCTGGATTGCAATCGTTTAATGCTACCTCTATTTTGGTTGCATTGCATTAAAGGAACAGTACTGAACAATCGATCTATCTTACATTAATTCCTGATAGATTATAATAACATATCACATTCCACCAGCTAAATTATAAAGCTTTATCATTGTAAGAACAGCTTAGAATGATATTTAGATAAATCAAAAGATGCTTTGTGATTGCACTTCTGCTGGTTTGGCTGAATTAATAGGTTTCAGTCAGACAAATAAAACTAATTGAATTCTGAGCAATGATGTCGCAAGAGCAGTTTTGCAGTTGCTTGCTTATGCTGATGTTGGATTTGCTAAGATTGCACAGAATCTCGATAAGCACACAGGGACTCGTGTGATGTCAGTAAGTTTTATAGCACCGGAGCTGCACATATATAAAGCTGCTGACTCTACAATCTAAGGCATGTGTTCTTTTACTGCTATTACACTCTTCTTAATCTAAAATGCTGCCGACAGCCTACAGTAATTAATGAGGGTGGGATCCTGATGTAATTTAACTCACTCAGGGTAGAGATATACATTACATTAGACTGTATGGATCAGGGAGACATATGTGCATGAGGGCCTTCCAAAATCAGAGCACATGTGTTTAGGAAAGAACCCTCATTAAGACCAATATTTCACAATCTTTTAATTGTGTTGAGGATCGAAGAGGCCTTGAAAGCCTCTTCACAAAATAGCTATAGGATATGTATTAATTGAGCAGGCTTGTTGTCAAATCCTATACATTCCTGGTAGCATGCTAACTTTCTTCCACCTCATTAGCATTGCTGTGTGAGAATCCTAAATGGCATATGTTGGAAGCCCTTTTTTAGGCAGAGAGCTGTCCTAGTGCTTAAACTACCCAAACCTCGCAAGTTTTTAGCTTGTCTTAGTTGAATAACAGTAGTCTACCCACATTCACAAACATAAAAAAAGTGTTAGACATTCTGAACATCTCCGTTTCGTAGAAATTCCTCCTTTAGAAATGTCTGCCAGAAAATGGCCCAGTCTGAACAACGGATACGTATTACATAAAATGCATCTCACCCCCCCACACTCTCATTCAATTCCCTCTCCTTCAAAATAATTTGCATACATCCGGCCTCTCGCCTCCAACGGGAAGTAAATTGCAGCTGTGTTCATGAAGTTCACGGCAAAATGGTGAGTTGTATTCCGAGGTGTGCTCTTCAATCTGTAAAATTTTAGTCTGTCCGTGTTCAGAAGATGGCGAAGTTTATATTCTTTTGAGTGGCAGCAAAGACAGCCTATCAGCGTCAAGTGCTTGCATTTCATAATGAGGTTGCCAGTTAAGCCCGAAGGGATGCCAAATAGGTATTAATAGACCACACTTGTGAGTTATTGACCAAAGCAAAAATATATCTCTGTCCAAGGGACCTTTTTCCACCAGGTCACTTCATGTGTTTTATCTAATCAGATTGATTTCTGATTTGTTAATACTGTTTCATTTACATAAGGTCACATAAAAATGGATATCAATCCGATCTTCTTATCCCATGAAAAATGTAAATACACTATTCATTACTCCGTCTTAAAAAACATAAGATGACACTTATGCAACAAAAGGCAGCACTTACTGTATGTTGGGCAGGGGACACGTGTCTTATTGCTCGACATGAACTGGATCGCGCAGTACAGAGCAGCAGAAGGGTGAGACAGCAGGTGATAACTGACAGGACCATGACAGGGAAAACGCTTGACAAAGATCTCTCAAAGTTTTATTTATTTGTTTAATATAATCGAGTTTGTCATTGGACTCTTTTATTGGTTCTAGAAAGATTTTTTTGTTGATCGGATTTAAATCTGTCTCAGAAACGTTTCAGAGGGTATTTACACCTAAATACGTAAAAAAAAACCTTAAACAATATCTTTTAAAATTACTTTCTTTTTTTTTTTATTGGACTTTCGCCCCTGCTCTTCCCTACTGTCACTTTAAGACCGGATAAGCACGGATCCATACTGACACACATCTGATTTCTTTCTGAACTGTTTACATTCACTTTCAGACACAACTTGTTTTTTATGAAAAAAATTGCCAAGACTGTGGTATATATGTATTTCAGGATAATTTTGTGTGTATGTGTCCTGCCAAGCATGCTGTCTTTGCGTGCTTTTTGAAATGCTCGTCTCCATGCACGCGCTTATGAGTGTGTGTCCATTTGAGTATGTGTGTGCATTTGTGCACACAGAAAAAATGTGAGCGATTAGCGATTATTATCATGTATGCATGATTATCTTCTGCTTCACCACAAATAGGTTTTCTGTCTCCTATGACTGGGTGGGCAATCAGATTGGCCTGTGCCACCCTGCCCCTTATGTAGCCTTGCCACTGAGCGATGCTGTAGAAACTGGTTCTTCCAAAGAATCTTTTAATGTTCTTCAAAAGAACCATTTGTTATGTTTCATAGCCTATAGAACTTTCTTCCACTACAAGGAATAATTTGTGGAATGCATTTTTAAAAATAAAGGTGCTACGCCGTAACATAGAAGGATCAATTTTTGCAGAATGGTTCCATAAAAAACTTTAACATCTGAAGTTGTTAACATCTTGTTGTTTTTTGAGGTTCTTTAAACTATATTAAGTTTAGAAAGAAATTATTATTTTAAAAACCTTTTACTGAATAGTTTGACTAAATGGTGTAATGTGAAGAACCGTTTGTAGCACCTTTATTTTTAAGAGTACAAAAGGGTTCTGTGGATGCTGAATGTTCTTTGTGTAACCATATAGACCTAAAAACAGTGGTGGACGGTGACTTCTTTTTTCAAGGGCGCACGATGCAAAGTTTTCACAACATGTATGTAGCCCCTCATTGTGTTCGTCATTTCAAAATATGTGTTTGGCGTGTTGAGTGAACCTATGTGCATCACGTTTTTTGTCAAAATAAGTGCCTGCTGCAGATGCCTCTAAAAAGTTTATGATAAAAGAATGCTCGCTTTTGCCAGATACTTGAATAATCTCATGTGTAATAAGAGTTTACTGTTAAGGGAGTGTCTTGCGTGTATTTTGTGAACGTGAGCGTCTCTTTTATCATAAATGGTTTTAACGCGTGTGCAGCAGGCACTTATTTTGACAAAACACGCGATGCACATGGTTCACATGACGCAACAAACACATATTTTGAGAACACGAGCAACACACATGACACTCTGAACACATATTTTGAATTTTTGCCCCTCGGAAGAGCAGTCACGAGCCGCCACTGCCTACAAAGACATTTTTTTAACCTATATTTTTAAACGTGAACCTTTCTGTTACACAAAATATTTTTGTAAGTTCTACAAACTACAAAAAGGTACATTCTTTTAAGGGCCTTTGACTAAAATATCCTTTGGTGAAGCACAAATATCACATCTCTGTGAAGAACCCTTTTTTATTTTTAAGAGTGTAGAGGTGCATGTTTATGTCCTAGTGTATGTGATTATGTTGTGCTGTAATATAAAGTATTCCTAGGTGTTCCATTTGTCTCTACGATTAGTGCTTAATTTTCATTGGTGTCCAAACATTTAAACATTAAAGCCAGTCCGTGAAGCACACACCGGGGTTGGCATTCGCAAGTAAGTTGCAACAAGTTTTGTAATTGGCAAGATTAATAACATTTACAGCGTGGCGATGCAAATCGTCCTCTCAGCACATGAATAATGGAAGGCGAGCCATCACTTTGAATAATTCATCTCAAAATATCCTTTAGTGCAGTTTTTAATGACCAGGGGCATTTCTAGATATGTGACAACAGCACTATGCCAAAGTAATTAACGAGCGCAGCAGCACTCACTTAATTGCTGTGAGAAAGTTCCTCGATGCTGGCAGGCTCTGGAACCGGGGGTTGAAATAAACAGGAGAGCGGAGGTTAGTTATGGAAGACCCATAGAGAAAATGCTCCACAACGGAGACTCTGTGGCTTAACGCACACCGGGTCTGATCACCACTCATGAGTAGAATATTGATGTTGGGAATTAATTACTTGTTTTACATAGATCCAGACAAAGCCCTCGGAGGCAGAGCAAGCTTTGGGAGTGGAGCACACTTTGATGGAGGTGGGAAATTAGAATGGGGCTTTAAAAGCTAAGTTGATGTGCGCGCTGGGGAAGAGACTAACGATGGCTGAGATCGCCGATGATTACAATTAGAATTACTGGCGGACGCGCTTGGAGATTTATTTCACGAACATTGTTTCTTTCAAAATGTATTGCTTTGTTCTTTTAGACTGAATCAAAGTGTGTTCGTCTAAGCTGTCAATCATTAAATAGTTCTTTTATCTGCAGGAATTTTCTCTCTCTGGACATAAATGTAAAATATCATGATAAACTAAGAATCTTAGATTTAACTTAAGATTCCAGGCCTTTTAACTAGATTAACCAGCAAGAAGACATCCTTGTTTGATCATACACAAAGTTTTGCTAGTGAATAGCGTGATTCAATTGCTGTAGCTAGACCAGCACTATCTAAAATAAACTACCTTGGATAATTCTTGTGACAGTTATACAGACAATTTGTGAATTAGTATGGATAGTACTATGGATAACTTTATCCTAATGCCAGTGTTGTAGTTGAGTCCAGCTTATTTGAATTTTAGTTCAGACTCCAATGAGCTGGACTTGACTACAACACTGCCTAATGCCTGTAAGTGGTACGTTAAAATAAGTTTTGGACATTACCTCATTGTGTATTCACTTCACAAACTGTCATTGACGTATAGTCCTACAATTGCTATGTATGTACATTGTGTTCCCATTAGACCCTCTTTGATTTGTTTTACTTCCCTTTGATTTTCTATTTTTCCTCTCTCCTCTTGTTTCTATTACAGTAATTACCTCTAACAAACAACTAGGACCCGTAGTCCTTTAAGGTATGTAAGGCTTTCACCTCCCCATCTCAGACAGGAGAAGGGTCGACTCAGGCCTTGCAGAGAGCAGAATCGATCCACACAGCGTAATGATGGCTGAGAGATAGCTTGCTTTAGGGACTGATCTTGGCACTGCAGCTGGATTAAGGGAACCATGGATTGCCATCGATTTTTATCTGATACAATCATTTCATTCAGACTCAAATCTCCTGCCTCGTAGACGGGGACAATCCCTGCAAAGATCTTTTAATTCCTACCTGGGACCTTCATCACAGGCCCCCAATCACTACATGTTTCACAATCCTGCCAGGTTAAAAACTATTGTTGTTCTGGCTATTACTGCCAAAGTTATTACTGAAGCCACAACAGAAGACTAAGACCCTGCTAGTCCCAAAGGGCTCTGCTTCTTTCATGACTGTGCAGAATGAAGTCCTAGGCAGGTTTACACCATTTTTTCTTTATGACCCTATATTTTTTACTAAAAAACAGATTATCTGTCATTCCCTTTGCACTTTCTCTGCAGAATGCTAAATCTACAGTATTACTACAGTAATGCAGTACTGCATTGCTTATATTTATATGTGTGATATATGCATTTACTTCCAAGCAGTCAACATCATCATCTTGTATGACTATTTTGTCCCATTAAATTAAGGGGGTGGTTTCCGTGTTGTTTACGGGGTTGCAACGTTGCCTTTAGTCACTCAATTTAGATCTCTTACATCCTGTGCATATAGATCAACTTTCAGTGTTTCATTTGATTTGGTAATGAAGTTTTTATTAATTTCTTACCTTCCAGGTTCTGTTTGAGTAAACATTTCATTTGCAGATCAGCATCAAAGATATTCCCGGCTGGTAGCTGATACATTCTCCCTGATCCATGTTTCTATCTGCTTATTATGTTAGTCTCTTACCTTGCAGATCATTTACAGCCTCGTGCATCACAATTTCATTGACAGCCTTCTTAAAGGCTTCTAATAAATCGCACACTTCAATTAGTCCAATTTAAGTACCAGGGCACCGATTCGCTCCTACGAATAAGAGCAAACAGGCGGATTTATTGATTTTACCCAGCTTTTGTTTGGACATTGATTAAATCTCTGTATTATCTCCCCTAAAGGTGTATAGAGCAGGGAAGTGTTGCTCTTGTAAAATTCCCATCTAAGGCCACACAAGGCAACAAAAGCAAAATTCTGAATTTTTGCTTTGTGATGTTATAATATGTTTTTATGTGGCTGATTACAGACTGGTTTGGATAAAACTTTCAAACTAGACAACAAAGCTTTATATTAGTTGCCATTAGTGATGCATTTTGATGATACAAAAGTTCAATAAGAGATCGTCATGGAAATTTATAAATTGATAATAATCGATATTCATCAACTGCACAACAACTGCATCCTGTTTTAACCACCATAACATTGACACAACGATTTTAAGCAATTGAACAATCCTCTCTGGGCCCTATTTTAACAATCTAAATGCATGGTCTAAAGCGCCTTACCTGGAGCATGATTTAAAGAAATTCTCCCTGTTGTTGATAAATTAACTATTAAGCATTACTATACAGAGATCCAAGGATTTGCAGAAGTCATAAACTAGTCATAGACCAGACCAGAGACCAGAAATTAGCATTTCTACTTGCATGTCGCAAAGTAGTGGTACATCTAGCAATACTTTAATATGCCCCTTTCTCCAGTGGCGCAATCAGTCAGCGCGCGGTACTTATAAGGCAGTACACAGCAGAGCTGTGGTCAACGCGCGGTACATATACGGCAGTACGCAGCAGAGCAATGCCGAGGTCGGAGGTCGAGCCTCACCTGGAGCATGATTTTAAGAAATTGAAGAATCATCTCTGTCTCTGCCGAGTTAACTAGTAAGCATTAATCTACACTACAGAGACCAGCGATTGGCAAAAGTCCTTAACTAGTTATACAATTAGAAATACTATTATTTGTACTCTTCACCAGAGCTCCAGTGGCGCAATCGGGCAGCGCGCGGTACTTATAAGGCAGTACGCAGCAGAGCAATGCCGAGGTTGTGAGTTCGAACCTCACCTGGAGCATGATTTTAAGAAATTGAAGAATCCTATGTCTCTACCGAGATAACTAGTAAGCATTAATCTACAGAGAATAGACATTTGCAGAAGTCGTAAACTAGTCATACAACTAGCAATACAACTAGCAATACTATACTTACTATACTTTCTATGCTTTCTGAGGGCTCCAGTGGCGCAATCGGTCAGCGCACGGTACTTATAAAGCAGTACGCAGCAATGCCGAGGTCGGAGGTCGAGCCTCACCTGGAGCATGATTTTAAGAAATTGAAGAATCCTCTCTGTCTCTGTTGAGTTAACTAGTAAGCATTAATCTACACTACAGAGACCAGCGATTGGCAAAAGTCCTTAACTAGTCATACAATTAGAAAGACTATTATTTGTCCACTTTCCCAGAGTTCCAGTGGCGCAATCGGTCAGCGCGCGGTACTTATAAAGCAGTACGCAGCAGAGCAATGCCGAGGTTGTGAGTTCGAGCCTCACCTTGAGCATGATTTTAAGAAATTGAAGAATCCTCTGTCTCTGCTGAGTTACCTAGTAAGCATTAATCTACAGAGAACAGACATTTGCAGAAGTCGTAAACTAGTCATACAACTAGCAATACTATACTATACTATCTACGCTTTATGAGGGCTCCATTGGCGCAATCGGTCAACGCGCGGTACTTATAAAGCAGTACGCAGCAATGCCGAGGTCGGAGGTCGAGCCTCACCTGGAGCATGATTTTAAGAAATTGAAGAATCCTCTCTGTCTCTGTTGAGTTAACTAGTAAGCATTAATCTACACTAAAGAGACTAGCGATTGGCAAAAGTCCTTAACTAGTCATACAATTAGAAATCCTCTTTCTCTGCCGAGTTAACTAGTAAGCATTCATCTACAGAGAACAGACTTTTGCAGAAGTTGTAAACTAGTCATACAACTAGCAATACTATACTTTCTACGCTTTATGAGGGCTCCATTGGCGCAATCGATCAGCGCGCGGTACTTATACGGCAGTACGCAGCAGAGCAATGCAGCAGGTTGTGAGTTCGAGCCTCACCTGGAGCATGATTTTAAGATATTGAAGAATCCTCTGTCTCTGCCGAGTTAACTAGTAAGCATTAATCTACACTACGGAGACCAGCGATTGGCAAAAGTCCTTAACTAGTCATACAATTAGAAAAACTATTATTTGTACACTTTCCCAATGCTCCAGTGGCACAATCGGTCAGCGAATGGTACTTATAAGGCAGTACGCAGCAGACCAATGCCGAGATTGTGAGTTCGAGCCTCACCCGGAGCATGATTTTAAGAAATTGAAGAATCCTCTGTCTCTGCCGAGTTAACTAGTAAGCATTAATCTAAGGGGAACAGACATTTGCAGAAGTCGTAAACTAGTCATACAACTAGCAATACTATACTTTCTACGCTTTATGAGGGCTCCAGTGGTGCAATCGGTCAGCGCGCGGTACTTATAAGGCAGTACGCAGCAGAGCAATGCCGAGATTGTGATTTCTAGCCTCACCTGGAGAATGATTTTAAGAAATTGAAGAATCCTCTGTCTCTGCCGAGTTAACTAGTAAGTATTAATCTACACTAAATAGACCAGCGATTGACTAAAGTCCTTAACTAGTCATACAATTAGCAATACTATTATTTGTACACTTCCCCAGAGCTCCAGTGGCGCAATCGGTCAACGCGCAGCACTTTTAAGGCAGTACGCAGAAGAGCAATGCAGAGGTTGTGAGTTCGAGCATCACCTGGAGCATAATTTTAAGAAATTGAAGAATCCTCTGTCTCTGCCGAGTTAACTAGTAAGCATTAATCTACACTACAGAGACCAGCCATTGGCAAAAGTCCTTAACTAGTCATACAATTAGCAATACTATTATTTGTACACTTCCCCAGAGCTCCAGTGGCGCAATCGGTCAGCGCGCGGTACTTATAAAGCAGTACGCAGCAGAGCAATGCCGAGGTTGTGAGTTCGAGCCTCACCTGGAGCATGATTTTAAGAAATTGAAGAATCCTCTGTCTCTGCCGAGTTAACTAGTAAGCATTAATCTACAGAGAATAGACATTTGCAGAAGTAGTAAACTAGTCATACAACCAGCAATACTATACTTTCTATGCTTTCTGAGGGCTCCAGTGGCGCAATCGGTCAGCGCACGGTTCTTATAAGGCAGTACACAGCAGAGCAATGCCGAGGTTGTGAGTTCGAGACTCACCTGGAGCATGATTTTAAGAAATTGAAGAATCCTCTGTCTCTGCTGAGTTAACTAGTAAGCATTAATCTTCAGAGAACAGACATTTGCAGAAGTCGTAAACTAGTCATACAACTAGTAATACCATACTTTCTACGCTTTATGAGGGCTCCAGTGGCGCAATCGGTCAACGCGCGGTACTTATAAAGCAGTACGCAGCAATGCCGAGGTCGGAGGTCGAGCCTCACCTGGAGCATGATTTTAAGAAATTGAAGAATCCTCTCTGTCTCTGTTGAGTTAACTAGTAAGCATTAATCTACACTACAGAGACCAGCGATTGGCAAAAGTCCTTAACTAGTCATACAATTAGAAAGACTATTATTTGTCCACTTTCCCAGAGCTCCAGTGGCGCAATCGGTCAGCGCGCGGTACTTATAAAGCAGTACGTAGCAGAGCAATGCCGAGGTTGTGAGTTCGAGCCTCACCTGGAGCATGATTTTAAGAAATTGAAGAATCCTCTGTCTCTGCCGAGTTAACTAGTAAGCATTAATCTACAGAGAACAGACATTTGCAGAAGTCGTAAACTAGTCATACAACTAGCAATACTATACTATCTACGCTTTATGAGGGCTCCATTGGCGCAATCGGTCAACGCGCGGTACTTATACGGCAGTACGCAGCAGAGCAATGCCGAGGTCGGAGGTCGAGCCTCACCTGGAGCATGATTTTAAGAAATTGAAGAATCCTCTGTCTCTGCCGAGTTAACTAGTAAGCATTAAATACACTACAGAGACCAGTGATTGGCAAAAGTCCTTAACTAGTCATACAATTAGAAATACTATTATTTGTACACTTTCCCAAAGCTCCAGTGGCGCAATCGTTCAGCGAACGGTACTTATAAGGCAGTACGCAGCAGAGCAATGCCGAGATTGTGAGTTCGAGCCTCACCTGGAGCATGATTTTAAGAAATTGAAGAATCCTCTGTCTCTGCCGAGTTAACTAGTAAGCATTAATCTACAGAGAATAGACATTTGCAGAAGTCGTAAACTAGTCATACAACTAGCAATACTATACTTTCTATGTTTTCTGAGGGCTCCAGTGGCGCAATGGGTCAGCGCGCGGTACTTATAAGGCAGTACACAGCAGAGCAATGCCGAGGTTGTGAGTTCGAGCCTCACCTGGAGCATGATTTTAAGAAATTGAAGAATCCTCTGTCTCTGCTGAGTTAACTAGTAAGCATTAATCTTCAGAGAACAGACATTTGCAGAAGTCGTAAACTAGTCATACAACTAGTAATACTATACTTTCTACGCTTTATGAGGGCTCCAGTGGCGCAATCGGTCAACGCGCGGTACTTATAAAGCAGTACGCAGCAATGCCGAGGTCGGAGGTCGAGCCTCACCTGGAGCATGATTTTAAGAAATTGAAGAATCCTCTCTGTCTCTGTTGAGTTAACTAGTAAGCATTAATCTACACTACAGAGACCAGCGATTGGCAAAAGTCCTTAACTAGTCATACAATTAGAAAGACTATTATTTGTCCACTTTCCCAGAGCTCCAGTGGCGCAATCGGTCAGCGCGCGGTACTTATAAAGCAGTACGCAGCAGAGCAATGCCGAGGTTGTGAGTTCGAGCCTCACCTGGAGCATGATTTTAAGAACTTGAAGAATCCTCTGTCTCTGCCGAGTTAACTAGTAAGCATTAATCTACAGAGAACAGACATTTGCAGAAGTCGTAAACTAGTCATACAACTAGCAATACTATACTATCTACGCTTTATGAGGGCTCCATTGGCGCAATCGGTCAACGCGCGGTACTTATAAAGCAGTACGCAGCAATGCCGAGGTCGGAGGTCGAGCCTCACCTAGAGCATGATTTTAAGAAATTGAAGAATCCTCTCTGTCTCTGTTGAGTTAACTAGTAAGCATTAATCTACACTACAGAGACCAGCGCTTGGCAAAAGTCCTTAACTAGTCATACAATTAGAAAGACTATTATTTGTCCACTTTCCCAGAGCTCCAGTGGCGCAATCGGTCAGCGCGCGGTGCTTATAAAGCAGTACGCAGCAATGCCGAGGTCGGAGGTCGAGCCTCACCTGGAGCATGATTTTAAGAAATTGAAGAATCCTCTCTGTCTCTGTTGAGTTAACTAGTAAGCATTAATCTACACTACAGAGACCAGCGATTGGCAAAAGTCCTTAACTAGTCATACAATTAGAAAGACTATTATTTGTCCACTTTCCCAGAGCTCCAGTGGCGCAATCGGTCAGCGCGCGGTACTTATAAAGCAGTACGCAGCAGAGCAATGCCGAGGTTGTGAGTTTGAGCCTCACCTGGAGCATGATTTTAAGAAATTGAAGAATCCTCTGTCTCTGCCGAGTTAACTAGTAAGCATTAATCTACAGAGAACAGACATTTGCAGAAGTCGTAAACTAGTCATACAACTTGCAATACTATACTATCTACGCTTTATGAAGGCTCCATTGGCGCAATCGGTCAACGCGCGGTACTTATACGGCAGTACGCAGCAGAGCAATTCCGAGGTCGGAGGTCGAGCCTCACCTGGAGCATGATTTTAAGAAATTGAAGAATCCTCTGTCTCTGCCGAGTTAACTAGTAAGCATTAAATACACTACTGTGACCAGTGATTGGCAAAAGTCCTTAACTAGTCATACAATTAGAAATACTATTATTTGTACACTTTCCCAAAGCTCCAGTTGCGCAATCGTTCAGCGAACGGTACTTATAAGGCAGTACGCAGCAGAGCAATGCCGAGATTGTGAGTTCGAGCCTCACCTGGAGCATGATTTTAAGAAATTGAAGAATCCTCTGTCTCTGCCGAGTTAACTAGTAAGCATTAATCTACAGAGAACAGACATTTGCAGAAGTCGTAAACTAGTCATACAACTAGCAATACTATACTTTCTATGTTTTCTGAGGGCTCCAGTGGTGCAATCGGTCAGCGCGCGGTACTTATAAGGCAGTACACAGCAGAGCAATGCCGAGGTTGTGAGTTCGAGCCTCACCTGGAGCATGATTATAAGAAATTGAAGAATCCTCTGTCTCTGCTGAGTTAACTAGTAAGCATTAATCTTCAGAGAACAGACATTTGCAGAAGTCGTAAACTAGTCATACAACTAGTAATACTATACTTTCTACGCTTTATGAGGGCTCCAGTGGCGCAATCGGTCAACACGCGGTACTTATAAAGCAGTACGCAGCAATGCCGAGGTCGGAGGTCGAGCCTCACCTGGAGCATGATTTTAAGAAATTGAAGAATCCTCTCTGTCTCTGTTGAGTTAACTAGTAAGCATTAATCTACACTACAGAGACCAGCGATTGGCAAAAGTCCTTAACTAGTCATACAATTAGAAAGACTATTATTTGTCCACTTTCCCAGAGCTCCAGTGGCGCAATCGGTCAGCGCGCGGTACTTATAAAGCAGTACGCAGCAGAGCAATGCCGAGGTTGTGAGTTCGAGCCTCACCTGGAGCATGATTTTAAGAAATTGAAGAATCCTCTGTCTCTG
Source organism: Paramisgurnus dabryanus (assembly GCF_030506205.2). Lineage (NCBI taxonomy): Eukaryota > Metazoa > Chordata > Actinopteri > Cypriniformes > Cobitidae > Paramisgurnus > Paramisgurnus dabryanus. The sequence goes on from NC_133353.1 coordinate 26,661,949, forward strand.
CCGAGTTAACTAGTAAGCATTAATCTACAGAGAACAGACATTTGCAGAAGTCGTAAACTAGTCATACAACTAGCAATACTATACTATCTATGTTTTCTGAGGGCTCCAGTGGCGCAAGCGGTCAACGCGCGGTACTTATACGGCAGTACGCAGCAGAGCAATGCCGAGGTCGGAGGTCGAGCCTCACCTGGAGCATGATTTTAAGAAATTGAAGAATCCTCTGTCTCTGCCGAGTTAACTAGTAAGCATTAAATACACTACAGAGACCAGTGATTGGCAAAAGTCCTTAACTAGTCATACAATTAGAAATACTATTATTTGTACACTTTCCCAAAGCTCCAGTGGCGCAATCGTTCAGCGAACGGTACTTATAAGGCAGTACGCAGCAGAGCAATGCCGAGATTGTGAGTTCGAGCCTCACCTGGAGCATGATTTTAAGAAATTGAAGAATCCTCTGTCTGTGCCGAGTTAACTAGTAAGTATTAATCTACACTAAATAGACCAGCGATTGACTAAAGTCCTTAACTAGTCATACAATTAGCAATACTATTATTTGTACACTTCCCCAGAGCTCCAGTGGCGCAATCGGTCAGCGCGCGGTACTTATAAAGCAGTACGCAGCAGAGCAATGCCGAGGTTGTGAGTTCGAGCCTCACCTGGAGCATGATTTTAAGAAATTGAAGAATCCTCTGTCTCTGCCGAGTTAACTAGTAAGCATTAATCTACAGAGAACAGACATTTGCAGAAGTCTTAAACTAGTCATTCAACTAGCAATACTATACTATCTACGCTTTATGAGGGCTCCATTGGCGCAATCGGTCAACGCGCGGTACTTATAAAGCAGTACGCAGCAATGCCGAGGTCGGAGGTCGAGCCTCACCTGGAGCATGATTTTAAGAAATTGAAGAATCCTCTCTGTCTCTGTTGAGTTAACTAGTAAGCATTAATCTACACTACAGAGACCAGCGATTGGCAAAAGTCCTTAACTAGTCATACAATTAGAAAGACTATTATTTGTCCACTTTCCCAGAGCTCCAGTGGCGCAATCGGTCAGCGCGCGGTACTTATAAAGCAGTACGCAGCAGAGCAATGCCGAGGTTGTGAGTTCGAGCCTCACCTGGAGCATGATTTTAAGAAATTGAAGAATCCTCTGTCTCTGCCGAGTTAACTAGTAAGCATTAATCTACAGAGAACAGACATTTGCAGAAGTCGTAAACTAGTCATACAACTAGCAATACTATACTATCTACGCTTTATGAGGGCTCCATTGGCGCAATCGGTCAACGCGCGGTACTTATACGGCAGTACGCAGCAGAGCAATGCCGAGGTCGGAGGTCGAGCCTCACCTGGAGCATGATTTTAAGAAATTGAAGAATCCTCTGTCTCTGCCGAGTTAACTAGTAAGCATTAAATACACTACAGAGACCAGTGATTGGCAAAAGTCCTTAACTAGTCATACAATTAGAAATACTATTATTTGTACACTTTCCCAAAGCTCCAGTGGCGCAATCGTTCAGCGAACGGTACTTATAAGGCAGTACGCAGCAGAGCAATGCCGAGATTGTGAGTTCGAGCCTCACCTGGAGCATGATTTTAAGAAATTGAAGAATCCTCTGTCTCTGCCGAGTTAACTAGTAAGCATTAATCTACAGAGAACAGACATTTGCAGAAGTCGTAAACTAGTCATACAACTAGCAATACTATACTTTCAATGTTTTCTGAGGGCTCCAGTGGCGCAATGGGTCAGCGCGCGGTACTTATAAGGCAGTACACAGCAGAGCAATGCCGAGGTTGTGAGTTCGAGCCTCACCTGGAGCATGATTTTAAGAAATTGAAGAATCCTCTGTCTCTGCTGAGTTAACTAGTAAGCATTAATCTTCAGAGAACAGACATTTGCAGAAGTCGTAAACTAGTCATACAACTAGTAATACTATACTTTCTACGCTTTATGAGGGCTCCAGTGGCGCAATCGGTCAACGCGCGGTACTTATAAAGCAGTACGCAGCAATGCCGAGGTCGGAGGTCGAGCCTCACCTGGAGCATGATTTTAAGAAATTGAAGAATCCTCTCTGTCTCTGTTGAGTTAACTAGTAAGCATTAATCTACACTACAGAGACCAGCGATTGGCAAAAGTCCTTAACTAGTCATACAATTAGAAAGACTATTATTTGTCCACTTTCTCAGAGCTCCAGTGGCGCAATCGGTCAGCGCGCGGTACTTATAAAGCAGTACGCAGCAGAGCAATGCCGAGGTTGTGAGTTCGAGCCTCACCTGGAGCATGATTTTAAGAACTTGAAGAATCCTCTGTCTCTGCCGAGTTAACTAGTAAGCATTAATCTACAGAGAACAGACATTTGCAGAAGTCGTAAACTAGTCATACAACTAGCAATACTATACTATCTACGCTTTATGAGGGCTCCATTGGCGCAATCGGTCAACGCGCGGTACTTATAAAGCAGTACGCAGCAATGCCGAGGTCGGAGGTCGAGCCTCACCTAGAGCATGATTTTAAGAAATTGAAGAATCCTCTCTGTCTCTGTTGAGTTAACTAGTAAGCATTAATCTACACTACAGAGACCAGCGCTTGGCAAAAGTCCTTAACTAGTCATACAATTAGAAAGACTATTATTTGTCCACTTTCCCAGAGCTCCAGTGGCGCAATCGGTCAGCGCGCGGTGCTTATAAAGCAGTACGCAGCAGAGCAATGCCGAGGTTGTGAGTTCAAGCCTCACCTGGAGCATGATTTTAAGAAATTGAAGAATCCTCTGTCTCTGCCGAGTTAACTAGTAAGCATTAATCTACAGAGAACAGACATTTGCAGAAGTCGTAAACTAGTCATACAACTAGCAATACTATACTATACTATCTACGCTTTATGAGGGCTCCATTGGCGCAATCGGTCAACGCGCGGTACTTATAAAGCAGTACGCAGCAATGCCGAGGTCGGAGGTCGAGCCTCACCTAGAGCATGATTTTAAGAAATTGAAGAATCCTCTCTGTCTCTGTTGAGTTAACTAGTAAGCATTAATCTACACTACAGAGACCAGCGATTGGCAAAAGTCCTTAACTAGTCATACAATTAGAAAGACTATTATTTATCCACTTTCCCAGAGCTCCAGTGGCGCAATCGGTCAGCGCGCGGTACTTATAAAGCAGTACGCAGCAGAGCAATGCCGAGGTTGTGAGTTTGAGCCTCACCTGGAGCATGATTTTAAGAAATTGAAGAATCCTCTGTCTCTGCCGAGTTAACTAGTAAGCATTAATCTACAGAGAACAGACATTTGCAGAAGTCGTAAACTAGTCATACAACTTGCAATACTATACTATCTACGCTTTATGAAGGCTCCATTGGCGCAATCGGTCAACGCGCGGTACTTATACGGCAGTACGCAGCAGAGCAATTCCGAGGTCGGAGGTCGAGCCTCACCTGGAGCATGATTTTAAGAAATTAAGGAATCCTCTGTCTCTGCCGAGTTAACTAGTAAGCATTAAATACACTACAGTGACCAGTGATTGGCAAAAGTCCTTAACTAGTCATACAATTAGAAATACTATTATTTGTACACTTTCCCAAAGCTCCAGTTGCGCAATCGTTCAGCGAACGGTACTTATAAGGCAGTACGCAGCAGAGCAATGCCGAGATTGTGAGTTCGAGCCTCACCTGGAGCATGATTTTAAGAAATTGAAGAATCCTCTGTCTCTGCCGAGTTAACTAGTAAGCATTAATCTACAGAGAACAGACATTTGCAGAAGTCGTAAACTAGTCATACAACTAGCAATACTATACTTTCTATGTTTTCTGAGGGCTCCAGTGGTGCAATCGGTCAGCGCGCGGTACTTATAAGGCAGTACACAGCAGAGCAATGCCGAGGTTGTGAGTTCGAGCCTCACCTGGAGCATGATTTTAAGAAATTGAAGAATCCTCTGTCTGTGCCGAGTTAACTAGTAAGTATTAATCTACACTAAATAGACCAGCGATTGACTAAAGTCCTTAACTAGTCATACAATTAGCAATACTATTATTTGTACACTTCCCCAGAGCTCCAGTGGCGCAATCGGTCAGCGCGCGGTACTTATAAAGCAGTACGCAGCAGAGCAATGCCGAGGTTGTGAGTTCGAGCCTCACCTGGAGCATGATTTTAAGAAATTGAAGAATCCTCTGTCTCTGCCGAGTTAACTAGTAAGCATTAATCTACAGAGAACAGACATTTGCAGAAGTCTTAAACTAGTCATTCAACTAGCAATACTATACTATCTACGCTTTATGAGGGCTCCATTGGCGCAATCGGTCAACGCGCGGTACTTATAAAGCAGTACGCAGCAATGCCGAGGTCGGAGGTCGAGCCTCACCTGGAGCATGATTTTAAGAAATTGAAGAATCCTCTCTGTCTCTGTTGAGTTAACTAGTAAGCATTAATCTACACTACAGAGACCAGCGATTGGCAAAAGTCCTTAACTAGTCATACAATTAGAAAGACTATTATTTGTCCACTTTCCCAGAGCTCCAGTGGCGCAATCGGTCAGCGCGCGGTACTTATAAAGCAGTACGCAGCAGAGCAATGCCGAGGTTGTGAGTTCGAGCCTCACCTGGAGCATGATTTTAAGAAATTGAAGAATCCTCTGTCTCTGCCGAGTTAACTAGTAAGCATTAATCTACAGAGAACAGACATTTGCAGAAGTCGTAAACTAGTCATACAACTAGCAATACTATACTATCTACGCTTTATGAGGGCTCCATTGGCGCAATCGGTCAACGCGCGGTACTTATACGGCAGTACGCAGCAGAGCAATGCCGAGGTCGGAGGTCGAGCCTCACCTGGAGCATGATTTTAAGAAATTGAAGAATCCTCTGTCTCTGCCGAGTTAACTAGTAAGCATTAAATACACTACAGAGACCAGTGATTGGCAAAAGTCCTTAACTAGTCATACAATTAGAAATACTATTATTTGTACACTTTCCCAAAGCTCCAGTGGCGCAATCGTTCAGCGAACGGTACTTATAAGGCAGTACGCAGCAGAACAATGCCGAGATTGTGAGTTCGAGCCTCACCTGGAGCATGATTTTAAGAAATTGAAGAATCCTCTGTCTCTGCCGAGTTAACTAGTAAGCATTAATCTACAGAGAACAGACATTTGCAGAAGTCGTAAACTAGTCATACAACTAGCAATACTATACTTTCAATGTTTTCTGAGGGCTCCAGTGGCGCAATGGGTCAGCGCGCGGTACTTATAAGGCAGTACACAGCAGAGCAATGCCGAGGTTGTGAGTTCGAGCCTCACCTGGAGCATGATTTTAAGAAATTGAAGAATCCTCTGTCTCTGCTGAGTTAACTAGTAAGCATTAATCTTCAGAGAACAGACATTTGCAGAAGTCGTAAACTAGTCATACAACTAGTAATACTATACTTTCTACGCTTTGTGAGGGCTCCAGTGGCGCAATCGGTCAACGCGCGGTACTTATAAAGCAGTACGCAGCAATGCCGAGGTCGGAGGTCGAGCCTCACCTGGAGCATGATTTTAAGAAATTGAAGAATCCTCTCTGTCTCTGTTGAGTTAACTAGTAAGCATTAATCTACACTACAGAGACCAGCGATTGGCAAAAGTCCTTAACTAGTCATACAATTAGAAAGACTATTATTTGTCCACTTTCTCAGAGCTCCAGTGGCGCAATCGGTCAGCGCGCGGTATTTATAAAGCAGTACGCAGCAGAGCAATGCCGAGGTTGTGAGTTCGAGCCTCACCTGGAGCATGATTTTAAGAACTTGAAGAATCCTCTGTCTCTGCCGAGTTAACTAGTAAGCATTAATCTACAGAGAACAGACATTTGCAGAAGTCGTAAACTAGTCATACAACTAGCAATACTATACTATCTACGCTTTATGAGGGCTCCATTGGCGCAATCGGTCAACGCGCGGTACTTATAAAGCAGTACGCAGCAATGCCGAGGTCGGAGGTCGAGCCTCACCTAGAGCATGATTTTAAGAAATTGAAGAATCCTCTCTGTCTCTGTTGAGTTAACTAGTAAGCATTAATCTACACTACAGAGACCAGCGCTTGGCAAAAGTCCTTAACTAGTCATACAATTAGAAAGACTATTATTTGTCCACTTTCCCAGAGCTCCAGTGGCGCAATCGGTCAGCGCGCGGTGCTTATAAAGCAGTACGCAGCAGAGCAATGCCGAGGTTGTGAGTTCAAGCCTCACCTGGAGCATGATTTTAAGAAATTGAAGAATCCTCTGTCTCTGCCGAGTTAACTAGTAAGCATTAATCTACAGAGAACAGACATTTGCAGAAGTCGTAAACTAGTCATACAACTAGCAATACTATACTATACTATCTACGCTTTATGAGGGCTCCATTGGCGCAATCGGTCAACGCGCGGTACTTATAAAGCAGTACGCAGCAATGCCGAGGTCGGAGGTCGAGCCTCACCTAGAGCATGATTTTAAGAAATTGAAGAATCCTCTCTGTCTCTGTTGAGTTAACTAGTAAGCATTAATCTACACTACAGAGACCAGCGATTGGCAAAAGTCCTTAACTAGTCATACAATTAGAAAGACTATTATTTATCCACTTTCCCAGAGCTCCAGTGGCGCAATCGGTCAGCGCGCGGTACTTATAAAGCAGTACGCAGCAGAGCAATGCCGAGGTTGTGAGTTTGAGCCTCACCTGGAGCATGATTTTAAGAAATTGAAGAATCCTCTGTCTCTGCCGAGTTAACTAGTAAGCATTAATCTACAGAGAACAGACATTTGCAGAAGTCGTAAACTAGTCATACAACTTGCAATACTATACTATCTACGCTTTATGAAGGCTCCATTGGCGCAATCGGTCAACGCGCGGTACTTATACGGCAGTACGCAGCAGAGCAATTCCGAGGTCGGAGGTCGAGCCTCACCTGGAGCATGATTTTAAGAAATTAAGGAATCCTCTGTCTCTGCCGAGTTAACTAGTAAGCATTAAATACACTACAGTGACCAGTGATTGGCAAAAGTCCTTAACTAGTCATACAATTAGAAATACTATTATTTGTACACTTTCCCAAAGCTCCAGTTGCGCAATCGTTCAGCGAACGGTACTTATAAGGCAGTACGCAGCAGAGCAATGCCGAGATTGTGAGTTCGAGCCTCACCTGGAGCATGATTTTAAGAAATTGAAGAATCCTCTGTCTCTGCCGAGTTAACTAGTAAGCATTAATCTACAGAGAACAGACATTTGCAGAAGTCGTAAACTAGTCATACAACTAGCAATACTATACTTTCTATGTTTTCTGAGGGCTCCAGTGGTGCAATCGGTCAGCGCGCGGTACTTATAAGGCAGTACACAGCAGAGCAATGCCGAGGTTGTGAGTTCGAGCCTCACCTGGAGCATGATTTTAAGAAATTGAAGAATCCTCTGTCTCTGCTGAGTTAACTAGTAAGCATTAATCTTCAGAGAACAGACATTTGCAGAAGTCGTAAACTAGTCATACAACTAGTAATACTATACTTTCTACGCTTTATGAGGGCTCCAGTGGCGCAATCGGTCAACGCGCGGTACTTATAAAGCAGTACGCAGCAATGCCGAGGTCGGAGGTCGAGCCTCACCTGGAGCATGATTTTAAGAAATTGAAGAATCCTCTCTGTCTCTGTTGAGTTAACTAGTAAGCATTAATCTACACTACAGAGACCAGCGATTGGCAAAAGTCCTTAACTAGTCATACAATTAGAAAGACTATTATTTGTCCACTTTCCCAGAGCTCCAGTGGCGCAATCGGTCAGCGCGCGGTACTTATAAAGCAGTACGCAGCAGAGCAATGCCGAGGTTGTGAGTTCGAGCCTCACCTGGAGCATGATTTTAAGAAATTGAAGAATCCTCTGTCTCTGCCGAGTTAACTAGTAAGCATTAATCTACAGAGAACAGACATTTGCAGAAGTCGTAAACTAGTCATACAACTAGCAATACTATACTATCTACGCTTTATGAGGGCTCCATTGGCGCAATCGGTCAACGCGCGGTACTTATAAAGCAGTACGCAGCAATGCCGAGGTCGGAGGTCGAGCCTCACCTGGAGCATGATTTTAAGAAATTGAAGAATCCTCTCTGTCTCTGTTGAGTTAACTAGTAAGCATTAATCTACACTTCAGAGACCAGCGATTGGCAAAAGTCCTTAACTAGTCATACAATTAGAAATACTATTATTTGTACACTTTCCCAAAGCTCCAGTGGCGCAATCGTTCAGCGAACGGTACTTATAAGGCAGTACGCAGCAGAGCAATGCCGAGATTGTGAGTTCGAGCCTCACCTGGAGCATGATTTTAAGAAATTGAAGAATCCTCTGTCTCTGCCGAGTTAACTAGTAAGCATTAATCTACAGAGAACAGACATTTGCAGAAGTCGTAAACTAGTCATACAACTAGCAATACTATACTTTCTATGTTTTCTGAGGGCTCCAGTGGCGCAATCGGTCAGCGCGCGGTACTTATAAGGCAGTACACAGCAGAGCAATGCCGAGGTTGTGAGTTCGAGCCTCACCTGGAGCATGATTTTAAGAAATTGAAGAATCCTCTGTCTATGCCGAGTTAACTAGTAAGTATTAATCTACACTAAATAGACCAGCGATTGACTAAAGTCCTTAACTAGTCATACAATTAGCAATACTATTATTTGTACACTTCCCCAGAGCTCCAGTGGCGCAATCGGTCAGCGCGCGGTACTTATAAAGCAGTACGCAGCAGAGCAATGCCGAGGTTGTGAGTTCGAGCCTCACCTGGAGCATGATTTTAAGAAATTGAAGAATCCTCTGTCTCTGCCGAGTTAACTAGTAAGCATTAATCTACAGAGAACAGACATTTGCAGAAGTCTTAAACTAGTCATTCAACTAGCAATACTATACTATCTACGCTTTATGAGGGCTCCATTGGCGCAATCGGTCAACGCGCAGTACTTATAAAGCAGTACGCAGCAATGCCGAGGTCGGAGGTCGAGCCTCACCTGGAGCATGATTTTAAGAAATTGAAGAATCCTCTCTGTCTCTGTTGAGTTAACTAGTAAGCATTAATCTACACTACAGAGACCAGCGATTGGCAAAAGTCCTTAACTAGTCATACAATTAGAAAGACTATTATTTGTCCACTTTCCCAGAGCTCCAGTGGCGCAATCGGTCAGCGCGCGGTACTTATAAAGCAGTACGCAGCAGAGCAATGCCGAGGTTGTGAGTTCGAGCCTCACCTGGAGCATGATTTTAAGAAATTGAAGAATCCTCTGTCTCTGCCGAGTTAACTAGTAAGCATTAATCTACAGAGAACAGACATTTGCAGAAGTCGTAAACTAGTCATACAACTAGCAATACTATACTATCTACGCTTTATGAGGGCTCCATTGGCGCAATCGGTCAACGCGCGGTACTTATACGGCAGTACGCAGCAGAGCAATGCCGAGGTCGGAGGTCGAGCCTCACCTGGAGCATGATTTTAAGAAATTGAAGAATCCTCTGTCTCTGCCGAGTTAACTAGTAAGCATTAAATACACTACAGAGACCAGTGATTGGCAAAAGTCCTTAACTAGTCATACAATTAGAAATACTATTATTTGTACACTTTCCCAAAGCTCCAGTGGCGCAATCGTTCAGCGAACGGTACTTATAAGGCAGTACGCAGCAGAGCAATGCCGAGATTGTGAGTTCGAGCCTCACCTGGAGCATGATTTTAAGAAATTGAAGAATCCTCTGTCTCTGCCGAGTTAACTAGTAAGCATTAATCTACAGAGAACAGACATTTGCAGAAGTCGTAAACTAGTCATACAACTAGCAATACTATACTATCTACGCTTTATGAGGGCTCCATTGGCGCAATCGGTCAACGCGCGGTACTTATAAAGCAGTACGCAGCAATGCCGAGGTCGAAGGTCGAAGCTCACCTGGAGCATTGTTTTTAGAAATTGAAGAATCCCCTCTGTCTCTGCCGAGTTAACTAGTAAGCATTAAATACACTACAGAGACCAGTGATTGGCAAAAGTCCTTAACTAGTCATACAATTAGAAATACTATTATTTGTACACTTTCCCAAAGCTCCAGTGGCGCAATCGTTCAGCGAACGGTACTTATAAGGCAGTACACAGCAGAGCAATGCCGAGGTTGTGAGTTCGAGCCTCATCTGGAGCATGATTTTAAGAAATTGAAGAATCCTCTGTCTCTGCTGAGTTAACTAGTAAGCATTAATCTTCAGAGAACAGACATTTGCAGAAGTCGTAAACTAGTCATACAACTAGTAATACTATACTTTCTACGCTTTATGAGGGCTCCAGTGGCGCAATCGGTCAACGCGCGGTACTTATAAAGCAGTACGCAGCAATGCCGAGGTCGGAGGTCGAGCCTCACCTGGAGCATGATTTTAAGAAATTGAAGAATCCTCTCTGTCTCTGTTGAGTTAACTAGTAAGCATTAATCTACACTACAGAGACCAGCGATTGGCAAAAGTCCTTAACTAGTCATACAATTAGAAAGACTATTATTTGTCCACTTTCCCAGAGCTCCAGTGGCGCAATCGGTCAGCGCGCGGTACTTATAAAGCAGTACGCAGCAGAGCAATGCCGAGGTTGTGAGTTCGAGCCTCACCTGGAGCATGATTTTAAGAACTTGAAGAATCCTCTGTCTCTGCCGAGTTAACTAGTAAGCATTAATCTACAGAGAACAGACATTTGCAGAAGTCGTAAACTAGTCATACAACTAGCAATACTATACTATCTACGCTTTATGAGGGCTCCATTGGCGCAATCGGTCAACGCGTGGTACTTATAAAGCAGTACGCAGCAATGCCGAGGTCGGAGGTCGAGCCTCACCTGGAGCATGATTTTAAGAAATTGAAGAATCCTCTCTGTCTCTGTTGAGTTAACTAGTAAGCATTAATCTACACTACAGAGACCAGCGCTTGGCAAAAGTCCTTAACTAGTCATACAATTAGAAAGACTATTATTTGTCCACTTTCCCAGAGCTCCAGTGGCGCAATCGGTCAGCGCGCGGTGCTTATAAAGCAGTACGCAGCAGAGCAGTGCCGAGGTTGTGAGTTCGAGCCTCACCTGGAGCATGATTTTAAGAAATTGAAGAATCCTCTGTCTCTGCCGAGTTAACTAGTAAGCATTAATCTACAGAGAACAGACATTTGCAGAAGTCGTAAACTAGTCATACAACTAGCAATACTATACTATACTATCTACGCTTTATGAGGGCTCCATTGGCGCAATCGGTCAACGCGCGGTACTTATAAAGCAGTACGCAGCAATGCCGAGGTCGGAGGTCGAGCCTCACCTGGAGCATGATTTTAAGAAATTGAAGAATCCTCTCTGTCTCTGTTGAGTTAACTAGTAAGCATTAATCTACACTACAGAGACCAGCGATTGGCAAAAGTCCTTAACTAGTCATACAATTAGAAAGACTATTATTTGTCCACTTTCCCAGAGCTCCAGTGGCGCAATCGGTCAGCGCGCGGTACTTATAAAGCAGTACGCAGCAGAGCAATGCCGAGGTTGTGAGTTTGAGCCTCACCTGGAGCATGATTTTAAGAAATTGAAGAATCCTCTGTCTCTGCCGAGTTAACTAGTAAGCATTAATCTACAGAGAACAGACATTTGCAGAAGTCGTAAACTAGTCATACAACTAGCAATACTATACTATACTATCTACGCTTTATGAGGGCTCCATTGGCGCAATCGGTCAACGCGCGGTACTTATAAAGCAGTACGCAGCAATGCCGAGGTCGGAGGTCGAGCCTCACCTGGAGCATGATTTTAAGAAATTGAAGAATCCTCTCTGTCTCTGTTGAGTTAACTAGTAAGCATTAATCTACACTACAGAGACCAGCGATTGGCAAAAGTCCTTAACTAGTCATACAATTAGAAAGACTATTATTTGTCCACTTTCCCAGAGCTCCAGTGGCGCAATCGGTCAGCGCGCGGTACTTATAAAGCAGTACGCAGCAGAGCAATGCCGAGGTTGTGAGTTTGAGCCTCACCTGGAGCATGATTTTAAGAAATTGAAGAATCCTCTGTCTCTGCCGAGTTAACTAGTAAGCATTAATCTACAGAGAACAGACATTTGCAGAAGTCGTAAACTAGTCATACAACTTGCAATACTATACTATCTACGCTTTATGAAGGCTCCATTGGTGCAATCGGTCAACGCGCGGTACTTATACGGCAGTACGCAGCAGAGCAATTCCGAGGTCGGAGGTCGAGCCTCACCTGGAGCATGATTTTAAGAAATTGAAGAATCCTCTGTCTCTGCCGAGTTAACTAGTAAGCATTAAATACACTACAGTGACCAGTGATTGGCAAAAGTCCTTAACTAGTCATACAATTAGAAATACTATTATTTGTACACTTTCCCAAAGCTCCAGTTGCGCAATCGTTCAGCGAACTGTACTTATAAGGCAGTACGCAGCAGAGCAATGCCGAGATTGTGAGTTCGAGCCTCACCTGGAGCATGATTTTAAGAAATTGAAGAATCCTCTGTCTCTGCCGAGTTAACTAGTAAGCATTAATCTACAGAGAACAGACATTTGCAGAAGTCGTAAACTAGTCATACAACTAGCAATACTATACTTTCTATGTTTTCTGAGGGCTCCAGTGGTGCAATCGGTCAGCGCGCGGTACTTATAAGGCAGTACACAGCAGAGCAATGCCGAGGTTGTGAGTTCGAGCCTCACCTGGAGCATGATTTTAAGAAATTGAAGAATCCTCTGTCTCTGCTGAGTTAACTAGTAAGCATTAATCTTCAGAGAACAGACATTTGCAGAAGTCGTAAACTAGTCATACAACTAGTAATACTATACTTTCTACGCTTTATGAGGGCTCCAGTGGCGCAATCGGTCAACGCGCGGTATTTATAAAGCAGTACGCAGCAATGCCGAGGTCGGAGGTCGAGCCTCACCTGGAGCATGATTTTAAGAAATTGAAGAATCCTCTCTGTCTCTGTTGAGTTAACTAGTAAGCATTAATCTACACTACAGAGACCAGCGATTGGCAAAAGTCCTTAACTAGTCATACAATTAGAAAGACTATTATTTGTCCACTTTCCCAGAGCTCCAGTGGCGCAATCGGTCAGCGCGCGGTACTTATTAAGCAGTACGCAGCAGAGCAATGCCGAGGTTGTGAGTTCGAGCCTCACCTGGAGCATGATTTTAAGAAATTGAAGAATCCTCTGTCTCTGCCGAGTTAACTAGTAAGCATTAATCTACAGAGAACAGACATTTGCAGAAGTCGTAAACTAGTCATACAACTAGCAATACTATACTATACTATCTACGCTTTATGAGGGCTCCGTTGGCGCAATCGGTCAACGCGCGGTACTTATAAAGCAGTACGCAGCAATGCCGAGGTCGGAGGTCGAGCCTCACCTGGAGCATGATTTTAAGAAATTGAAGAATCCTCTCTGTCTCTGTTGAGTTAACTAGTAAGCATTAATCTACACTACAGAGACCAGCGATTGGCAAAAGTCCTTAACTAGTCATACAATTAGAAAGACTATTATTTGTCCACTTTCCCAGAGCTCCAGTGGCGCAATCGGTCAGCGTGCGGTACTTATAAAACAGTACGCAGCAGAGCAATGCCGAGGTTGTGAGTTTGAGCCTCACCTGGAGCATGATTTTAAGAAATTGAAGAATCCTCTGTCTCTGCCGAGTTAACTAGTAAGCATTAATCTACAGAGAACAGACATTTGCAGAAGTCGTAAACTAGTCATACAACTAGCAATACTATACTATCTACGCTTTATGAGGGCTCCATTGGCGCAATCGGTCAACGCGCGGTACTTATACGGCAGTACGCAGCAGAGCAATTCCGAGGTCGGAGGTCGAGCCTCACCTGGAGCATGATTTTAAGAAATTGAAGAATCCTCTGTCTCTGCCGAGTTAACTAGTAAGCATTAAATACACTACAGTGACCAGTGATTGGCAAAAGTCCTTAACTAGTCATACAATTAGAAATACTATTATTTGTACACTTTCCCAAAGCTCCAGTTGCGCAATCGTTCAGCGAACGGTACTTATAAGGCAGTACGCAGCAGAGCAATGCCGAGATTGTGAGTTCGAGCCTCACCTGGAGCATGATTTTAAGAAATTGAAGAATCCTCTGTCTCTGCCGAGTTAACTAGTAAGCATTAATCTACAGAGAACAGACATTTGCAGAAGTCGTAAACTAGTCATACAACTAGCAATACTATACTATCTACGCTTTATGAGGGCTCCATTGGCGCAATCGGTCAACGCGCGGTACTTATAAAGCAGTACGCAGCAATTCCGAGGTCGGAGGTCGAGCCTCACCTGGAGCATGATTTTAAGAAATTGAAGAATCCTCTCTGTCTCTGTTGAGTTAACTAGTAAGCATTAATCTACACTACAGAGACCAGCGATTGGCAAAAGTCCTTAACTAGTCATACAATTAGAAATACTATTATTTGTACACTTTCCCAAAGCTCCAGTGGCGCAATCGTTCAGCGAACGGTACTTACAAGGCAGTACGCAGCAGAGCAATGCCGAGATTGTGAGTTCGAGCCTCACCTGGAGCATGATTTTAAGAAATTGAAGAATCCTCTGTCTCTGCCGAGTTAACTAGTAAGCATTAATCTACAGAGAACAGACATTTGCAGAAGTCGTAAACTAGTCATACAACTAGCAATACTATACTTTCTATGTTTTCTGAGGGCTCCAGTGGCGCAATCGGTCAGCGCGCGGTACTTATAAGGCAGTACACAGCAGAGCAATGCCGAGGTTGTGAGTTCGAGCCTCACCTGGAGCATGATTTTAAGAAATTGAAGAATCCTCTGTCTCTGCCGAGTTAACTAGTAAACATTAATCTACAGAGAATAGACATTTGCAGAAGTAGTAAACTAGTCATACAACCAGCAATACTATACTTTCTATGCTTTCTGAGGGCTCCAGTGGCGCAATCGGTCAGCGCACGGTACTTATAAGGCAGTACACTGCAGAGCAATGCCGAGGTTGTGAGTTCGAGACTCACCTGGAGCATGATTTTAAGAAATTGAAGAATCCTCTGTCTCTGCTGAGTTAACTAGTAAGCATTAATCTTCAGAGAACAGACATTTGCAGAAGTCGTAAACTAGTCATACAACTAGTAATACTATACTTTCTACGCTTTATGAGGGCTCCAGTGGCGCAATCGGTCAACGCGCGGTACTTATAAAGCAGTACGCAGCAATGCCGAGGTCGGAGGTCGAGCCTCACCTGGAGCATGATTTTAAGAAATTGAAGAATCCTCTCTGTCTCTGTTGAGTTAACTAGTAAGCATTAATCTACACTACAGAGACCAGCGATTGGCAAAAGTCCTTAACTAGTCATACAATTAGCAATACTATTATTTGTACACTTCCCCAGAGCTCCAGTGGCGCAATCGGTCAGCGCGTGGTACTTATAAAGCAGTACGCAGCAGAGCAATGCCGAGGTTGTGAGTTCGAGCCTCACCTGGAGCATGATTTTAAGAAATTGAAGAATCCTCTGTCTCGGCCGAGTTAACTAGTAAGCATTAATCTACAGAGAACAGACATTTGCAGAAGTCGTAAACTAGTCATACAACTAGCAATACTATACTATCTACGCTTTATGAGGGCTCCATTGGCGCAATCGGTCAACGCGCGGTACTTATACGGCAGTACGCAGCAGAGCAATGCCGAGGTCGGAGGTCGAGCCTCACCTGGAGCATGATTTTAAGAAATTGAAGAATCCTCTGTCTCTGCCGAGTTAACTAGTAAGCATTAAATACACTACAGAGACCAGTGATTGGCAAAAGTCCTTAACTAGTCATACAATTAGAAATACTATTATTTGTACACTTTCCCAAAGCTCCAGTGGCGCAATCGTTCAGCGAACGGTACTTATAAGGCAGTACGTAGCAGAGCAATGCCGAGATTGTGAGTTCGAGCCTCACCTGGAGCATGATTTTAAGAAATTGAAGAATCCTCTGTCTCTGCCGAGTTAACTAGTAAGCATTAATCTACAGAGAACAGACATTTGCAGAAGTCGTAAACTAGTCATACAACTAGCAATACTATACTATCTACGCTTTATGAGGGCTCCATTGGCGCAATCGGTCAACGTGCGGTACTTATAAAGCAGTACGCAGCAATGCCGAGGTTGGAGGTCGAGCCTCACCTGGAGCATGATTTTAAGAAATTGAAGAATCCCCTCTGTCTCTGCCGAGATAACTAGTAAGCATTAATCTACAGAGAATAGACATTTGCAGAAGTCGTAAACTAGTCATACAACTAGCAATACAACTAGCAATACTATACTTTCTATGCTTTCTGAGGGCTCCAGTGGGGCAATCGGTCAGCGCACGGTACTTATAAAGCAGTACGCAGCAGAGCAATGCAGCAGGTTGTGAGTTCGAGCCTCACCTGGAGCATGATTTTAAGATATTGAAGAATCCTCTGTCTCTGCCGAGTTAACTAGTAAGCATTAATCTACACTACGGAGACCAGCGATTGGCAAAAGTCCTTAACTAGTCATACAATTAGAAAAACTATTATTTGTACACTTTCCCAATGCTCCAGTGGCACAATCGGTCAGCGAATGGTACTTATAAGGCAGAACGCAGCAGACCAATGCCGAGATTGTGAGTTCGAGCCTCACCCGGAGCATGATTTTAAGAAATTGAAGAATCCTCTGTCTCTGCCGAGTTAACTAGTAAGCATTAATCTAAGGGGAACAGACATTTGCAGAAGTCGTAAACTACTCATACAACTAGCAATACTATACTTTCTACGCTTTATGAGGGCTCCAGTGGCGCAATCGGTCAGCGCGCGGTACTTATAAGGCAGTACGCAGCAGAGCAATGCCGAGATTGTGATTTCTAGCCTCACCTGGAGAATGATTTTAAGAAATTGAAGAATCCTCTGTCTCTGCCGAGTTAACTAGTAAGCATTAATCTACACTAAATAGACCAGCGATTGACTAAAGTCCTTAACTAGTCATACAATTAGCAATACTATTATTTGTACACTTCCCCAGAGCTCCAGTGGCGCAATCGGTCAACGTGCAGTACTTTTAAGGCAGTACGCAGAAGAGCAATGCAGAGGTTGTGAGTTCGAGCATCACCTGGAGCATAATTTTAAGAAATTGAAGAATCCTCTGTCTCTGCCGAGTTAACTAGTAAGCATTAATCCACACTACAGAGACCAGCCATTGGCAAAAGTCCTTAACTAGTCATACAATTAGCAATACTATTATTTGTACACTTCCCCAGAGCTCCAGTGGCGCAATCGGTCAGCGCGCGGTACTTATAAAGCAGTACGCAGCAGAGCAATGCCGAGGTTGTGAGTTCGAGCCTCACCTGGAGCATGATTTTAAGAAATTGAAGAATCCTCTGTCTCTGCCGAGTTAACTAGTAAACATTAATCTACAGAGAATAGACATTTGCAGAAGTAGTAAACTAGTCATACAACCAGCAATACTATACTTTCTATGCTTTCTGAGGGCTCCAGTGGCGCAATCGGTCAACGCGCGGTACTTATAAAGCAGTACGCAGCAATGCCGAGGTCGGAGGTCGAGCCTCACCTGGAGCATGATTTTAAGAAATTGAAGAATCCTCTCTGTCTCTGTTGAGTTAACTAGTAAGCATTAATCTACACTACAGAGACCAGCGATTGGCAAAAGTCCTTAACTAGTCATACAATTAGCAATACTATTATTTGTACACTTCCCCAGAGCTCCAGTGGCGCAATCGGTCAGCGCGTGGTACTTATAAAGCAGTACGCAGCAGAGCAATGCCGAGGTTGTGAGTTCGAGCCTCACCTGGAGCATGATTTTAAGAAATTGAAGAATCCTCTGTTTCGGCCGAGTTAACTAGTAAGCATTAATCTACAGAGAACAGACATTTGCAGAAGTCGTAAACTAGTCATACAACTAGCAATACTATACTATCTACGCTTTATGAGGGCTCCATTGGCGCAATCGGTCAACGCGCGGTACTTATACGGCAGTACGCAGCAGAGCAATGCCGAGGTCGGAGGTCGAGCCTCACCTGGAGCATGATTTTAAGAAATTGAAGAATCCTCTGTCTCTGCCGAGTTAACTAGTAAGCATTAAATACACTACAGAGACCAGTGATTGGCAAAAGTCCTTAACTAGTCATACAATTAGAAATACTATTATTTGTCCACTTTCCCAGAGCTCCAGTGGCGCAATCGGTCAGCGCGCGGTACTTATAAAGCAGTACGCAGCAGAGCAATGCCGAGGTTGTGAGTTCGAGCCTCACCTGGAGCATGATTTTAAGAAATTGAAGAATCCTCTGTCTCTGCCGAGTTAACTAGTAAGCATTAATCTACAGAGAACAGACATTTGCAGAAGTCGTAAACTAGTCATACAACTAGCAATACTATACTATCTACGCTTTATGAGGGCTCCATTGGCGCAATCGGTCAACGCGCGGTACTTATACGGCAGTACGCAGCAGAGCAATGCCGAGGTCGGAGGTCGAGCCTCACCTGAAGCATGATTTTAAGAAATTGAAGAATCCTCTGTCTCTGCCGAGTTAACTAGTAAGCATTAAATATACTACAGAGACCAGTGATTGGCAAAAGTCCTTAACTAGTCATACAATTAGAAATACTATTATTTGTACACTTTCCCAAAGCTCCAGTGGCGCAATCGTTCAGCGCGCAGTACTTTTAAGGCAGTACGCAGAAGAGCAATGCCGAGGTTGTGAGTTCGCGCCTCACCTGGAGCATGATTTTAAGAAATTGAAGAATCCTCTGTCTCTGCCGAGTTAACTAGTAAGCATTAATCTACAGAGAACAGACATTTGCAGAAGTCGTAAACTAGTCATACAACTAGCAATACTATACTTTCTATGTTTTCTGAGGGCTCCAGTGGCGCAATCGGTCAGCGCGCGGTACTTATAAGGCAGTACACAGCAGAGCAATGCCGAGGTTGTGAGTTCGAGCCTCACCTGGAGCATGATTTTAAGAAATTGAAGAATCCTCTGTCTATGCCGAGTTAACTAGTAAGTATTAATCTACACTAAATAGACCAGTGATTGACTAAAGTCCTTAACTAGTCATACAATTAGCAATACTATTATTTGTACACTTCCCCAGAGCTCCAGTGGCGCAATCGGTCAACGCGCAGTACTTTTAAGGCAGTACGCAGAAGAGCAATGCAGAGGTTGTGAGTTCGAGCCTCACCTGGAGCATGATTTTAAGAAATTGAAGAATCCTCTGTCTCTGCCGAGTTAACTAGTACGCATTAATCTACAGAGAATAGACATTTGCAGAAGTCGTAAACTAGTCATACAACTAGCAATACAACTAGCAATACTATACTTTCTATGATTTCTGAGGGCTCCAGTGGCGCAATCGGTCAGCGCACGGTACTTATAAAGCAGTACGCAGCAGAGCAATGCAGCAGGTTGTGAGTTCGAGCCTCACCTGGAGCATGATTTTAAGATATTGAAGAATCCTCTGTCTCTGCCGAGTTAACTAGTAAGCATTAATCTACAGAGAATAGACATTTGCAGAAGTAGTAAACTAGTCATACAACCAGCAATACTATACTTTCTATGCTTTCTGAGGGCTCCAGTGGCGCAATCGGTCAGCGCACGGTACTTATAAGGCAGTACACAGCAGAGCAATGCCGAGGTTGTGAGTTCGAGACTCACCTGGAGCATGATTTTAAGAAATTGAAGAATCCTCTGTCTCTGCTGAGTTAACTAGTAAGCATTAATCTTCAGAGAACAGACATTTGCAGAAGTCGTAAACTAGTCATACAACTAGTAATACTATACTTTCTACGCTTTATGAGGGCTCCAGTGGCGCAATCGGTCAACGCGCGGTTCTTATAAAGCAGTACGCAGCAATGCCGAGGTCGGAGATCGAGCCTCACCTGGAGCATGATTTTAAGAAATTGAAGAATCCTCTCTGTCTCTGTTGAGTTAACTAGTAAGCATTAATCTACACTACAGAGACCAGCGATTGGCAAAAGTCCTTAACTAGTCATACAATTAGAAAGACTATTATTTGTCCACTTTCCCAGAGCTCCAGTGGCGCAATCGGTCAGCGCGCGGTACTTATAAAGCAGTACGCAGCAGAGCAATGCCGAGGTTGTGAGTTCGAGCCTCACCTGGAGCATGATTTTAAGAAATTGAAGAATCCTCTGTCTCTGCCGAGTTAACTAGTAAGCATTAATCTACAGAGAACAGACATTTGCAGAAGTCGTAAACTAGTCATACAACTAGCAATACTATACTATCTACGCTTTATGAGGGCTCCATTGGCGCAATCGGTCAACGCGCGGTACTTATAAAGCAGTACGCAGCAATGCCGAGGTCGGAGGTCGAGCCTCACCTGGAGCATGATTTTAAGAAATTGAAGAATCCTCTCTGTCTCTGTTGAGTTAACTAGTAAGCATTAATCTACACTACAGAGACCAGCGCTTGGCAAAAGTCCTTAACTAGTCATACAATTAGAAAGACTATTATTTGTCCACTTTCCCAGAGCTCCAGTGGCGCAATCGGTCAGCGCGCGGTACTTATAAAGCAGTACGCAGCAGAGCAATGCCGAGGTTGTGAGTTCGAGCCTCACCTGGAGCATGATTTTAAGAAATTGAAGAATCCTCTGTCTCTGCCGAGTTAACTAGTAAGCATTAATCTACAGAGAACAGACATTTGCAGAAGTCGTAAACTAGTCATACAACTAGCAATACTATACTTTCTACGCTTTATGAGGGCTCCAGTGGCGCAATCGGTCAGCGCACGGTACTTATAAGGCAGTACACAGCAGAGCAATGCCGAGGTTGTGAGTTCGAGACTCACCTGGAGCATGATTTTAAGAAATTGAAGAATCCTCTGTCTCTGCCGAGTTAACTAGTAAGCATTAATCTACAGAGAACAGACATTTGCAGAAGTCGTAAACTAGTCATACAACTAGCAATACTATACTATCTACGCTTTATGAGGGCTCCATTGGCGCAATCGGTCAACGCGCGGTACTTATAAAGCAGTACGCAGCAATGCCGAGGTCGGAGGTCGAGCCTCACCTGGAGCATGATTTTAAGAAATTGAAGAATCCTCTGTCTCTGCCGAGTTAACTAGTAAGCATTAAATACACTACAGAGACCAGTGATTGGCAAAAGTCCTTAACTAGTCATACAATTAGAAATACTATTATTTGTACACTTTCCCAAAGCTCCAGTGGCGCAATCGTTCAGCGAACGGTACTTATAAGGCAGTACGCAGCAGAGCAATGCTGAGATTGTGAGTTCGAGCCTCACCTGGAGCATGATTTTAAGAAATTGAAGAATCCTCTGTCTCTGCCGAGTTAACTAGTAAGCATTAATCTACAGAGAACAGACATTTGCAGAAGTCGTAAACTAGTCATACAACTAGCAATACTATACTTTCTATGTTTTCTGAGGGCTCCAGTGGCGCAATCGGTCAGAGCGCGGTACTTATAAGGCACTACACAGCAGAGCAATGCCGAGGTTGTGAGTTCGAGCCTCACCTGGAGCATGATTTTAAGAAATTGAAGAATCCTCTGTCTATGCCGAGTTAACTAGTAAGCATTAATCTACACTACAGAGACCAGCGATTGGCAAAAGTCCTTAACTAGTCATACAATTAGAAATACTATTATTTGTCCATTTTACCAGAGCTCCAGTGGCGCAATCGGTCAGCGCCCGGTACTTATAAAGCAGTACGCAGCAGAGCAATGCCGAGGTTGTGAGTTCGAGCCTCACCTGGAGCATGATTTTAAGAAATTGAAGAATCCTATGTCTCTGCCGAGTTAACTAGTAAGCATTAATCTACAGAGAATAGACATTTGCAGAAGTCATACAACTAGCAATACAACTAGCAATACTATACTTTCTACGCTTTAAGAGGGCTCCAGTGGCGCAATCGGTCAGCGCGCGGTACTTATAAGGCAGTACGCAGCAGAGCAATGCCGAGATTGTGAGTTCGAGCCTCACCTGGAGCATGATTTTAAGAAATTGAAGAATCCTCTGTCTCTGCCGAGTAAACTAGTAAGAATTAATCTACACTAAATAGACCAGCGAGTGACTAAAGTCCTTAACTAGTCATACAATTAGAAATACTATTATTTGTACACTTTCCCAAAGCTCCAGTGGCGCAATCGTTCAGCGAACGGTACTTATAAGGCAGTACGCAGCAGAGCAATGCCGAGATTGTGAGTTCGAGCCTCACCTGGAGCATGATTTTAAGAAATTGAAGAATCCTCTGTCTCTGCCGAGTTAACTAGTAAGCATTAATCTACAGAGAACAGACATTTGCAGAAGTCGTAAACTAGTCATACAACTAGCAATACTATACTTTCTATGTTTTATGAGGGCTCCAGCGGCGCAATCGGTCGGCGCGCGGTACTTATAAGGCAGTAAGCAGCAGAGCAATTCCGAGATTGTGAGTTCGAGCCTCACCTGGAGCGTGATTTTAAGAAATTGAAGAATCCTCTGTCTCTGCCGAGTTAACTAGTAAGCATTAATCTACACTACAGAGACCAGCGATTGGTAAAAGTCCTTAACTAGTCATACAATTAGAAATACTATTACTTGTACACTTCCCCAGAGCTCCAGTGGCGCAATCGGTCAGCGTGCGGTACTTATAAGGCAGTACAGAAGCAGAGCGATGCCGAGGTTGTGAGTTCGAGCCTCACCTGGAGCATGATTTTAAGAAATTGAAGAATCCTCTGTCTCTGCCGAGTTAACTAGTAAGCATTAATCTACAGAGAACAGACATTTGCAGAAGTCGTAAACTAGTCATAGAACTAGCAATACTATACTTTCTACGCTTTATGAGGGCTCCATTGGCGCAATCGGTCAACGCGCGGTACTTATAAGGCAGTACACAGCAGAGCAATGCCGAGGTTGTGAGTTCGAGCCTCACCTGGAACATGATTTTAAGAAATTGAAGAATCCTCTGTCTATGCCGAGTTAACTAGTAAGCATGAATCTACACTAAATAGACCAGCAATTGGCAAAAGTCCTTAACTAGTCATACAATTAGAAATACTATTATTTGTCCATTTTACCAGAGCTCCAGTGGCGCAATCGGTCAGCGCCCAGTACTTATAAAGCAGTACACAGCAGAGCAATGCCGAGGTTGTGATTTCGAGCCTCACCTGGAGCATGATTTTAAGAAATTGAAGAATCCTATGTCTCTGCCGAGTTAACTAGTAAGCATTAATCTACAGAGAATAGACATTTGCAGAAGTCATACAACTAGCAATACAACTAGCAATACTATACTTTCTACGCTTCATGAGGGCTCCAGTGGCGCAATCGGTCAGCACGCGGTACTTATAACGCAGTACGCAGCAGAGCAATGCCGAGATTGTGAGTCCGAGCCTCACCTGGAGCATGATTTTAAGAAATTGAAGAATCCTCTGTCTCTGCCGAGTAAACTAGTAAGCATTAATCTACACTAAATAGACCAGCGAGTGACTAAAGTCCTTAACTAGTCATACAATTAGAAATACTATTATTTGTACACTTTCCCAAAGCTCCAGTGGCGTAATCGTTCAGCGAACGGTACTTATAAGGCAGTACGCAGCAGAGCAATGCCGAGATTGTGAGTTCGAGCCTCACCTGGAGCATGATTTTAAGAAATTGAAGAATCCTCTGTCTCTGCCGAGTTAACTAGTAAGCATTAATCTACAGAGAACAGACATTTGCAGAAGTCGTAAACTAGTCATACAACTAGCAATACTATACTTTCTATGTTTTATGAGGGCTCCAGCGGCGCAATCGGTCGGCGCGCGGTACTTATAAGGCAGTACGCAGCAGAGCAATTCCGAGATTGTGAGTTCGAGCCTCACCTGGAGCGTGATTTTAAGAAATTGAAGAATCCTCTGTCTCTGCCGAGTTAACTAGTAAGCATTAATCTACACTACGGAGACCAGCGATTGGTAAAAGTCCTTAACTAGTCATACAATTAGAAGTACTATTATTTGTACTCCTCCCCAGAGCTCCAGTGGCGCAATCGGTCAGCGCGCGGTACTTATAAGGCAGTACAGAAGCAGAGCGATGCCAAGGTTGTGAGTTCGAGCCTCACCTGGAGAATGATTTTAAGAAATTGAAGAATCCTCTGTCTCTGCCGAGTTAACTAGTAAGCATTAATCTACACTAAAGAGACTAGCGATTGGCAAAAGTCCTTAACTAGTCATACAATTAGAAATCCTCTGTCTCTGCCGAGTTAACTAGTAAGCATTAATCTACAGAGAACAGACTTTTGCAGAAGTTGTAAACTAGTCATACAACTAGCAATACTATACTTTCTACACTTTATGAGGGCTCCATTGGCGCAATCGATCAGCGCGCGGTACTTATACGGCAGTACGCAGAAGAGCAATGCAGAGGTTGTGAGTTCGAGCATCACCTGGAGCATAATTTTAAGAAATTGAAAAATCCTCTGTCTCTGCCGACTTAACTAGTAAGCATTAATCTACACTACAGAGACCAGCCATTGGCAAAAGTCCTTAACTAGTCATACAATTAGCAATACTATTATTTGTACACTTCCCCAGAGCTCCAGTGGCGCAATCAGTCAGTGCGCGGTACTTATAAAGCAGTACGCAGCAGAGCAATGCCGAGGTGGTGAGTTCGAGCCTCACCTGGAGCATGATTTTAAGAAATTGAAGAATCCTCTGTCTCTGCCGAGTTAACTAGTAAGCATTAATCTACAGAGAATACACATTTGCAGAAGTAGTAAACTAGTCATACAACCAGCAATACTATACTTTCTATGTTTTCTGAGGGCTCCAGTGGCGCAATCGGTCAGCGCACGGTACTTATAAGGCAGTACACAGCAGAGCAATGCCGAGGTTGTGAGTTCGAGACTCACCTGGAGCATGATTTTAAGAAATTGAAGAATCCTCTGTCTCTGCTGAGTTAACTAGTAAGCATTAATCTTCAGAGAACAGACATTTGCAGAAGTCGTAAACTAGTCATACAACTAGTAATACTATACTTTCTACGCTTTATGAGGGCTCCAGTGGCGCAATCGGTCAACGCGCGGTACTTATAAAGCAGTACGCAGCAATGCCGAGGTCGGAGGTCGAGCCTCACCTGGAGCATGATTTTAAGAAATTGAAGAATCCTTTCTGTCTCTGTTGAGTTAACTAGTAAGCATTAATCTACACTACAGAGACCAGCGATTGGCAAAAGTCCTTAACTAGTCATACAATTAGAAAGACTATTATTTGTCCACTTTCCCAGCGCTCCAGTGGCGCAATCGGTCAGCGCGCGGTACTTATAAAGCAGTACGCAGCAGAGCAATGCCGAGGTTGTGAGTTCGAGCCTCACCTGGAGCATGATTTTAAGAAATTGAAGAATCCTCTGTCTCTGCCGAGTTAACTAGTAAGCATTAATCTACAGAGAACAGACATTTGCAGAAGTCGTAAACTAGTCATACAACTAGCAATACTATACTATCTACGCTTTATGAGGGCTCCATTGGCGCAATCGGTCAACGCGCGGTACTTATACGGCATTACGCAGCAGAGCAATGCCGAAGTTGGAGGTCGAGCCTCACCTGGAGCATGATTTTAAGAAATTGAAGAATCCTCTGTCTCTGCCGAGTTAACTAGTAAGCATTAATATACACTACAGAGACCAGCGACTGGCAAAAGTCCTTAACTAGTCATACAATTAGAAATACTATTATTTGTACACTTTCCCAAAGCTCCAGTGGCACAATCGGTCAGCGCGCGGTACTTATAAAGCAGTACGCAGCAGTGGAATGCCGAAGTTGTGAGTTCAAGCCTCACCTGGAGCATGACTTTAAGAAATTGAAGAGTCCTCTGTCTCTGCCGAGTTAACTAGTAAGCATTAATCTACAGAGAACAGACATTTGCGGAAGTCGTAAACTAGTTTTACAACTAGCAATACTATACTTTCTACGCTTTATGAGGGCTCCAGTGGCGCAATCGGTCAGCATGCGGTACTTATAAGGCAGTACGCAGCAGAGCAATGCCGAGGTTGTGAGTTCAAGCCTCACCTGGAGCATGATTTTAAGAAATTGAAGAATCCTCTGTCTCTGCCGAGTTAACTAGTAAGCATTAATCTACAGAGAACAGACATTTGCAGAAGTCGTAAACTAGTTTTACAACTAGCAATACTATACTTTCAACGCTTTATGAGGACTCCAGTGGCGCAATCGGTCAGCACGCGGTACTTATAAGGCAGTACGCAGCAGAGCAATGCAGAGGTTGTGAGTTCGAGCCTCACCTGGAGCATGATTTTAAGAAATTGAAGAATCCTCTGTCTCTGCCGAGTTAACTAGTAAGCATTAATCTACAGAGAACAGACATTTGCAGAAGTCGTAAACTAGTCATACAACTAGCAATACTATACTTTCTACGCTTTATGAGGGCTCCATTGGCGCAATCGGTCAACGCGCGGTACTTATACGGCATTACGCAGCAGAGCAATGCCGAGGTTGTGAGTACGAGCCTCACTTGGAGCATGATTTTAAGAAATTGAAGAATCCTCTGTCTCTGCCGAGTTAACTAGTAAGCATTAATCTACAGAGAACAGACATTTGCAGAAGTCGTAAACTAGTTATACAACTAGCAATACTATACTTTCTATGTTTTCTGAGGGCTCCAGTGGCGCAATCGGTCAGCGCGCGGTACTTATAAGGCAGTACACAGCAGAGCAATGCCGAGGTTGTGAGTTCGAGCCTCACCTGGAGCATGATTTTAAGAAATTAAAGAATCCTCTGTCTATGCCGAGTTAAGTAGTAAGCATTAATCTACACTACAGAGACCAGCCATTGGCAAAAGTCCTTAACTAGTCATACAATTAGAAATACTATTATTTGTCCATTTTACCAGAGCTCCAGTGGCGCAATCGGTCAGCGCGCGGTACTTATACGGCATTACGCAGCAGAGCAATGCCGAGGTTGTGAGTTCGAGCCTCACCTGGAGCATGATTTTAAGAAATTGAAGAATCCTCTGTCTCTGCCGAGTTAACTAGTAAGCATTAATCTACACTACAGAGACCAGCGATTGACAAAAGTCCTTAACTAGTCATACAATTAGCAATACTATATTTGTATAGTCCTAGAGCTCCAGTGGCGCAATCGGTCAACGCGCGGTACTTATAAGGCAGTACGCAGCAGAGCAATGCCGAGATTGTGAGTTCGAGCCTCACCTGGAGCATGTTTTTCAGAAATTGAAGAATCCTCTCTGTCTCTGCCGAGTTAACTAGTAAGCATTAATCTACAGAGAACAGACATTGCAGAAGTCGTAAACTAGTCATACAACTAGCAATATTATACTTTCCTGCCGGTTGAAACTCCTTTGCCTTCACGTTACAATTGACCCTTCCCATTGATTTAGCACAATCAACTGGAAGTAAAGGGTAATTCAGGCACCATCTATGCACTGAGCAAAGGCACCTTGGGACTGCGACAGACAGTTCACAACCTCCCATTATTTGCAAGATGATAAAACAAGAGCTAAAGAGTAAAGGTGCAGGACTGGAGACCAGAAAAGACCGGGAGCCGGGCAGCTGAGTGGGTCCCTAAGGTTGTTATTTAGCTGCATAAAAAAACAATCAGCTTAACAAGCAAAATAGTTATTAGACTCCCCTCATGAGGGCCTGCTTAGGCTTCTGGTCTATTGTCGCATCTCTGCTCTGATCACTTTGACAACTGTTATAGTAGATAAAGCATATGCCAGAGGAGCAGAATCAATGATTTTGCCTAAAACAAAAAGGAATTACTTTGAAAGCTAGAGACTCATTTTAAACTTGAGGCTATTCAGTCACAAGCATAATGTTAACCAGTCAACCAACAGTGATGGGCAGTAATGCGTTAGAAGTAACGCGTTACTGTAATCCGATTACTTTTTTCAAGTAACAAGTAAAGTAAGGGATTACAATTGCAAAAACAGTAATTAGATTACTGTTACTTCCCCGTTAGCAGGCTGCGTTAATGCGTTATTTTTTAACCTTGATTTTGTTTCGTGAGACTGTCTCGTGTCGGGACGCGGGTCGAGTGACAATGACGTATGAGCGCCGTCAGTCAGTGTAGTGTTGAACGTGAAAAGACAACATGGACCGTGGAAGAGAACAAGACTATGCAGCGTTTAATGCTTGGAAGTACCGACATTACTTTGAGTTTAACCCAGTTAAAGGTGACAAAAAAATCAGCATCCGCTGTACACTCTGCATGGGAATAAAACTTTTATCCACAGCGAAAAATTCCACCTCAAATCTGAGCAAACACCTAGCAAGCCGTCACAGGAATGTGAAACTTTTAACGCTGCTAACAATATCTATATAGCCTACTATCTACAAACATTAATAATATAAATATTAACATATTATACATCGTTTAAAAGGTCTACGGGTTTAGCATCAGTGTATGGTCTCTGTTTTGAGATACAGATGCTCTAGCATGATAAACATAGTATTTTGTGACAGAAGTCCAGATGACAACATGCAGAATATAAACGGGACTTCTTACCTTGGTGTTAATATAATGGAATGAACTTAAGGGAAAATTACATTTACTGTAAGGTGCTTTATGCAATCGGGCCCTGTTGCTTTATACTGTAGCATATTCAGGTCGTGCATCGTGTTTTTTGAGTAATCAGTAACTAATTACTATTTCCAAGTAACTTGAGCAACACTGCTGCCCAATAATGCCATTGTCAAAATGTGAATGAAAACAGCAATAGCGTTCTCTGAATGCTTGTATAAGCTTTGACAGAAATCGCAGGCATTAGAAGGGAATTTGGGCACTTCCCCATACAAACAAAATGAAATTCTCTTTTTTCATGGGCTTGTAACTTAAGTTGGTCTTTACCGCTGTCCAAACAGCTTGCCATACGTTATTGGTTTATTTATACTAATGACACCAGTGAGGTCTGGACACATGCAGTGCTAGGGGCAAATACACACGCGTGAAACTGGACATCACTACTGTAGCTGTCATAACTGGAGCTGAGCACAGAGGCCAGGCAGATGCCATGGTTGAGGTGTGGATGGCAAAAAAGTGCTTGGCTTGGATGAGGGCCATACTGTCCCACAGTGATGTGGACAAAAGACTGCTTGGCTTGGATGAAGGCCATCCTGTCCCACAGTGATGTGACCAGAAGAGCTCCTTTCATTGCATGCTGCCGGGGAACTGGGGGGATCTGGTTTACAGTTTTTTACAATCGCTATGACAGTTTTTTCAATACATTTAACAAATTTCCTAAACTCTTAACACACCAACACACCTAAAACACACAATTGGCAAAACGGTTAATTTCATGTTCAAAATCACACATTGTAAACTAAACTCCAAAACTAATTTTCAAAATACAACAATCCACTAACACAATATACTATGTCTACAAAACAATGCAAACAGGTTTCAAAAGCAAATAATTATTCAAAACACTAACACGTGTTTTCTTCCAACTGAAACATTTAGTCAATCATAACACACTGACAAAAAAACAACTATCATCAGCTGAAATAACAGAAACTGCATTGCTTTATGTGTCAGATATGCCCTTGTACAACAGACAGTATATTGTATTGATCATAGAATGTGTTTTGCACAGTTTTTTGAACCCTCTCTGCATTTTTGTTTTGTTGGGTTTAGTAAATCCATGCATTTTGTTTCTTTTGCTGCAGAAATTCAATACAAAAAAAATGAATGACCATCTCAGAGTAGCTTTATAGAATGTACAGTTTATGAAAAAAATAGAAGACAGAAAAAGAGACATAATTGCTGCAGTAAAGACTTTATTTGCAAAATGACATTACTGCAAGATATTCAAACAGAAAAAGCACCAGAATAAAAAGTTATCTTCTAATCTGCCCGGTCTTCTGCATTTGGCCACATGTTCTCATCCACATCACACCTGATATCTTCTCTGGCAAGGCACCTTGGGAAGAATCTTTTTGCATGCCTTATCCACCCCTGGCAGTGTTCAGCTGTGATGTCTTGGCATGCAGCACCCATTGCATCCAGGAGGGTCATTTGGTCATGTGGACGATGGTCAAAAACCTTCCATCTCCAGGCTGAAAAAAACTCTTCAATGGGGTTGAGGAAAGGGGAGTAAGGGGCAAGGAAAAGGGACATCATCCTTGGATGGGCGTCAAACCAGGCTGTGACTGCACTGGAATGGTGGAATGCCACATTGTCCCATGTGATCACATATATTGCCAAATGGTCTCCCACCTGTCCCCTTTCTACTTCTGGCACCAGTCTTTCGTGTAGTTCTTCTAAAAATAGGAGAAGCCGGTCGGTGTTGTAGGGGCCAATCTCACATTTATGTAGGAGTGGACCGTTGTTGGAGATTGCAGCGCACATGGTGATGTTGGCTCCTCTCTGGCCCGGCACAGTGACTGTGGCCCTTTTGCCAATTATGTTTCTCCCACGGCGACGCCTTTTCGCCAAGTTGAAGCCAGCCTCATCAACATAGATAATTTCATGTGGGACTTGATTGGCCTCCAACTCCATGACTCTCTGAAAGTAATTAGACACAGTGTATGTAGGGCTGTACTGTATATCTACTGTATGCACTACAGTAATGTACTACAAGTTTATAGAGTAGTTTACTGCAAAACACACTGTGTCTAGTACAGTAATGACTGTATTTCATAACCTTACCTGGACATATTGGTGACGGAGTTCTTTGATGCGCTCACTGTTCCTTTCAAAGGGAACTTTGTATAGTTGTTTCATTCGGACTCTGTGTTTAGCTAGAGTCCGAGAAATGGTTGTTATGCTGATTGCTGCAATGTTCGCAAAGACAAGGTTGTCCTCTACAACTCTGGACTGAATGTCCTTCAGTTTTATTTCATTGTCAGCAACTACTATGTTAACAATAGCTAGTTCCTGTTCTTCATTTAGGAGCTGTCCTCTGCCCCCTGAGGGAGGTAGACGTTCAATCCTTAGAGAGGCAAAATACAGTTACATATTAGAGCCTGGAGGCATACAGTCAATCTACTGTAAATGGTAAAAGTATTTACACTTTGATGTAAGAGAAGCAATATCCTACCTGTTGGTTTCTCTGAAAATACGGACAATGGATGCCACTGTGTCACGGCTGAGATTTGGCTGTACTCTTTCACCAGCCTCTCTGTATGATAGCCCATGGTTTATGACATGGTCAATGATAGTAGCTCTTATTTGATTAGTTACCCTAGCTCTGGTCCTTCTTTGAGCACCACCACGCATTCTAACTCCTCTCCCTCTAGCTTGCCCCACTCCTCTCCCTTGCCCTTGCCCCACTCCTCTCCGTTGTCCTTGCCCCACTCCTCTCCCTTGTCCTTGCCTGACTCCTATCCCTTGTCCTTGCCCCACTCCTCTCCCTTGTCCTTGCCCCACTCCTCTCCCTTGTACTTGCCCCACTCCTCTCCCTTGTCCTTGCCCCACTCCTCCCCCTTGTCCTTGCCCCACTCCTCTCCCTTGTACTTGCCCCACTCCTCTCCCTTGTCCTTGCCCCACTCCTCTCCCTTGTACTTGCCCCACTCCTCTCCCTTGTCCTTGCCCCACTCCTCCCCCTTGTCCTTGCCCCACTCCTCTCCCTTGTACTTGCCCCACTCCTCTCCCTTGTCCTTGCCCCACTCCTCTCCCTTGTCCTTGCCCCACTCCTCCCCCTTGTCCTGGTACTCTTCTTCCTCTCCCTCGTGGAGGCATTTTTTCTTTCTTTCTTTCTTTCTTTCTTTCTTTCTTTCTTTCTTTCTTTCTTTCTTTCTTTCTTTGTGTTGCTCTATATTGTTCCTTTTACCCACAAGATCAGCCCACAGAGTCCTCTTTTATACCATATGGTCATGCGATTGAAAGAACCTCAACATCTTCCTAGATGGGAATCAGCTGTGATTTATATATTTGCATAACTTACAGTTTTTCTGAATTGCTAAAACACTAAACCCCAATCTCTGAACCAAATTCATAGTGGCCTAAACCCATTTGTCAAATCATGCACTCTTTTTGCAAAATACTAAACACAAACTTCTCACTAAAACACACATTTCACACTGCAATGCACTTGTTTTATAAATGCTAAACACAGGCAGGCAAAAGTTGAACACAACTAAAACACCGTTATCATCGAGTAAACACAACAACTCAAAATTCTACACACCTTTATCTAAAGGTATTTTTTACCAATTGTGTGAATTGGAAACAGTCTGAGAGGCAGATGAAGAGTATGAGGAAGAAAAGGACACCAGAGACGATGCAATTGGCAAAATTTGCAGTTGGATTGCTGACTTTTTACAAAATACAAGTGCTGCTTACAGTAATATTGAAAACTTACTATTACTTGCAGTACTTACAGTAAAGTATTCACTATATTCACTGAACTAAACTTGTGATTACAGTAATAGAGATTTTTAACAGTATTTGTCAAGTGTGTCGTTATGTACAATAAACGTGTATTTTTCTGTAAGCAGATCTCCTGGATGTTGTGTTTTCCATTTTTTAGGGTAGTGTCTAATGGATGCTTGTAGTGTTTTATATTATAGACTTATGTGTGTATGATTTGAAAGCTTAGTTTGATTTTGAGTACAAGTGAAATGGTTTTGAAGCAATTGTTTGATTTTGCTAGAAGAGTCAGGGGTTCTGTGAATTTTGTTTAAAAATGGGATTTGTGTTTAAGGTTTTGAGAAAATGAGTGATGGTTTCAAAAAATGTGTTTTAGCAATTCAGAAAAACTGTAAATCAGCTGTTTCTCAGTAACAATATAATAAAATACAGGAGATATATTTGTATTTCAATTCACAATATAAACAGCTGTTTAACTTGACTTTAGCATGTAAGGTTAGGTTTAGAACGTGGTGTTATCTGTTCTGACATACAGTGTTAAAGCATTGGTAAATTTGGCAGTAAAAATACATTGTTTTGGTCTTGTTTGAGCTTGTCTGTAAAAGAAGTTCAAGCATTTTAAATGTGTGTTAATTGTATGCATTTTGTGTTAAACCAACAAGAAATGTGTTAATTGTATAGCTTACATAGGTGGATGTAGTGCTAACTGTGTTAAGAGTTTTGAAAACTTGTTAAAAGTATTGAAAAAGGTGTCATAGCAATCGTAAAAAACTGTAATACCAGCCAGCTGCCTGAACTGAGCGCTTTAATACAATGTTTGTTATGTTTGTGGTTGATTGAGATTTTTACCTATATGTGTATAATTAAATTGAAAATAAAGGGAGAAAATGTGATGAAAATGTTGAAACATTTGAGGTGGTTTCTTACTATTTTAAGGGATCGTAAATTTGTGCAATTTGTGATCTTTCTGTCTTAAACAACAGAACCCATGACAAAGCAACAGATGTCATATCTGTCATTTCAGAAGTACCTATAAGTAACAAAATAAAGTATGATACTTTTTGAAGTTTTGAGTAAAATGTGCCAAAGAATGCATTGAAATAATATGATAAATTGTTCTCTAAGTGTAAAAAAAATATCCAGACATGGTTTTACATGTCCATTTACAACCCTAGGATTTGCCTTAATAATGAAATGGTCTATTATTACTTTATTTGAAAGGGTTATGATTCATGAATAATAATGTTGAGCTTTGCTCTGATTGGTTGTTTCTCAGAGCAGTTCAGTTGCTCTTTGTGTGTGTGTAAACAGACTTTGGGCTCTATTTTAAAGAGCACCAATTATGCTAATAAATTAGCACGTTAGCACGTTATTGTAATATCCCATAGTACATACATGTTATTACAGTTTTTCTGAATTGCTAAAACACATTTTTTGAAACCATCACTCATTTTCTCAAAACCTTAAACACAAATCCCAACTTTAAACAAAATTCACAGAACCCCTGACTCTTATAGCAAAATCAAACAATTGCTTCAAAACCTTTTCACTTGTACTCAAAATCAAACTAAGCTTTCAAATCATACACACATAAGTCTATAATATAAAACACTACAAGCATCCATTAGACACTACCTTAAAAAATGGAAAACACAACATCCAGGAGATCTGCTTACAGAAAAATACATGTTTACTGTACATAACAACACAATTGACAAATACTGTTAAAAATCTCTATCACTGTAATCACAAGTTTAGTTGAGTGAATATAGTGAATACTTTACTGTAAGTACTGCAAGTAATAGTAAGTTTTCAATATTACTGTAAGCAGCACTTGTATTTTGTAAAAAGTCAGCAATCCAACTGCAAATTTTGTCAATTGCATCGTCTCTGGTGTCCTTTTCTTCCTCATACTCTTCATCTGCCTCTCAGACTGTTTCCAATTCACACAATTGGTAAAAAATACCATTAGATAAAAGTGTGTAGAATTTTGAGTTGTTGTGTTTACTCGATGATAACGGTGTTTTAGTTGTGTTCAACTTTTGCCTGCCTGTGTTTAGTATTTATAAAACAAGTGCATTGCAGTGTGAAATGTGTGTTTTAGTGAGAAGTTTGTGTTTAGAATTTTGCAAAAAGAGTGCATGATTTGACAAATGGGTTTAGGCCACTATGAATTTGGTTTAGAGATTGGGGGTTAGTGTTTTAGCAATTCAAAAAAACTGTAAAACTTTAATGAATGCATTGTGAGTCTTATAAATTGCTTACATACCTCACCGATTTCTGCCTGTCTGGAAAACGCTCGGTTTAGTTCCTGTCTCTGCCTCCCAAAATGTCTAGTGTATTCGGATTGGTCAGATGACTACTCAACTGTTATTGGTCAACTGGGTTCGGCGTGTGTTTGAAGGGTTTCGCCCCTGACTAGGCGTGGGTTTTCCGGTTCTGACTGAGAGTCACAGGCAACGTAAACAAGCGCTATATTTCTCTATAAACGATGGTGTCTGTACTGCCTTACCACTTCGAGCTCGATCCAGAGAGTTCAGACGGCCGTTACGATATAAACGATCTCCGTCAATGAACGCGAATGGATTTAACTTTTTTAGGTGTCCTTAGCTCTGCCAGAATGCTAAACGAAGACGAAAATGTGTTGCAAAGACATCCAAAAGGTAATTATAATGTACTACATTACTTTGCAAACTATATGGAAACACCAAATGTAGCACATGGAAAGTATTTTTTGAAATGATTATAAAACTATTTCACTTGTTAACATTATTTTACTATAGTAAACTTTATTATAAAATACTGCTTACATACTATATTACTGTGCAAACTATATGGAAACACCAAATGTAGCACATAGAAAGTATTTGTTGAAATGATTATAAAACTATTTCATTTGTTAACATTATTTTACTATAGTAAACTGTATTATAAAAGACTTCTTACATACTATATTACTGTGCAAACTATATGGAAACACCAAATGTAGCACATAGAAAGTATTTGTTGAAATGATTATAAAACTATTTCATTTGTTAACATTATTTTAGTAAACTGTATTATAAAAGACTGTTACATACTATATCACTGTGCAAACTATATGGAAACACCAAATGTAGCACAAAGAAAGTATTAATTGAAATGAATGTTCTACATTATTTCACTATGGTAAAGTTTATTATGAAAGACTGCTTACTTAAAAGTGCTCTTTTTACTTATTAGGTTTTAAGGAGAATGCAACAGGTTCCAGGGCCTCTTACCTGCGTGATTCATCATCCAGGTTTTGCACAAATTGTCTAAATCCCTACACACAGAACATTTATTGTACCGACTATAAGCCTTTGAGGTGCAGGACTAGAGTAAGTTTTATTACATTTTTAAACCAATAACACTTAAGTATCATTATAGTAACAAAGTACCCAAAAGAACAAAATATGTAACTTTAAAGAAAATATAGTAGTCAGTCAAAAGTTTTTTATTTATTACAAATATATATTTAAATGTTAAACAATATACAAATAAACATACTTTAGTAACCATATTGTGCTCTTCTTTCAAAAATTGTTCAATTCATTTCTTACAGCTATCTATTCAGATAAATGGCATATCAAAGCTTTGTCAGCTGGTGCTATTTAAGACGACACTATAAGGTTATCATCCTGTCGTGTGTTGTTCTCCAGATACGCTTGGAGCTTCCTGATCAGATCGGTCACAATTTTGGCTTTCGACGACCCCTGCACTGAAGATGGCATGCAATCACGTCCTCCTTTGAAGGTCTCTCAAACTGTGATGCCAGGTCCATTGGAATCGGGGTTTCCTTCAGCTTATCTTCAAATACCTCATCAAACACAAGCCTGATCACATCATCCACATAACTGTAGAAATATTGCAGTCAATAAATCTTTTGTTTTGATCATTTATTTCCCTGCTTCATACATTAAGTTTTTAATTATGAATGTATTTGAAATAAAACATTACTGCTTACGGTATGTCATTTGTGTGTTTTGGGAACATAGCCTTGTACTTTCCCTCTCCTGCTTTTGTTACGGCTTGGTGACATTGTAATGGATGGCTGCAAGTTACAACCTGTAAAAATATAAGCAAGCATAAATTTATTGTAAAAGTAAATACTACTTTATTTAACACAGTTACTAAAATACTTAAATACCTGCATAGCATTCCAATAAATGAGAAAATCAAATTTTTTTGCTGCAAATCTGAAATCTCAGGCTACGGACGGCAAAGGCATCCACTGATGATGATGATGGAAACATTGTGAAACGATGCTACTGCCTGGGTTCCTATGATTATGCAGAGAAAAAAAACTTTGTCATCATCAGTTATACATTTAAGACTGGTAGTGGTTTCACTAGCTAAATACATCATGTGTGTTACACACCTTTGATCCTCATATGCCAGTCTGACTCCTTGTACTGTGTGTTATGATGTTGCATGTTTGCATACAGTGTAGAAGGATGTGTCCAGCTGCGAATCTAAGATATAGACAAATAAAACAAACATGTATTCAGTCAAAAAGACATTATATCAATAGAGTACCATGACTATAAATCGTTAGACTATTCATTAAAACGTTAATGTATTACATATTACATGGCCCAACATTAGCAACACACATTACGTGTTTACTTCGTTTCAAAATCTAAGAAAGCTTCACGTAAATACAACAGTAAAATACATATAACTTTAAACAAATCATCTGTACTTAGAGTTTCTTGAGTTTGATCATGAGAATAAATTTAAAAATACAGTATTACAACACAAAACAGTTCGCTTGCAAGCTTAGCTCTACACGCACATTATGTTAATCTCCGGTTACCGGTTACGTAATGTACAGTAAAAGGCAAATA
Organism: Paramisgurnus dabryanus; assembly: GCF_030506205.2. Classification (NCBI taxonomy): domain Eukaryota; kingdom Metazoa; phylum Chordata; class Actinopteri; order Cypriniformes; family Cobitidae; genus Paramisgurnus; species Paramisgurnus dabryanus. Next base: position 26,699,087 of record NC_133353.1, read on the forward strand.
ATAAACGTGAATACTTACAGCCTGTGATCCAGAAGTGCACAGTAATCCAACTTTCAGGAGGAGACGTCCAGCTTCGGTTCATGAGAAGCAGTTATTGTGAAAACTCCGTGAACAACTTCTGACTGGATTTTTCCGGAACCGTATTAAACATGATGTCCTCTGTGGAAGTCCATAAAGTGCTATTTTGCCCTTGCATCTAAAGAGACAGCGTCCGCCATTTTAGCTCTCTTCTGACTCGGCGCTCCCCACCCTCGTCTTTGAGGGCATACCCAAGCAAAGCAGAGAGGGCTGAACTATGATAATGTTGGTCTTATCTACGTCACTAATCCCAGGAAGTAAACTGTTGCCTACAATCCGAGTGTTTTTTGTAGTCCTCGAACGTTAGAGACGATAACTCGCGTCATCGTTTTCTTTGAGGTATGTACTTTTTGAATATCGTTAGCATGTACTAATACACACTTACACACAAAATGATGTTTAAAAACGTGTATCCCATAATAGGTGCTCTTTAATTATCTAAGCGCATTGTCTAAAGCGCACTGCGCACAGTCTAAAAAGGCGTGTCCAAATTTAACGACGGGAAAATTAGGTTGTGCGCCTAGCACACTGTCTAAAAGGGTTGTTACTATTCTCGTAATGAGTAATGGGTGTGTTTTGGGCATAACATGCAATGAGAGTCTCAGCTCTCATCCCCTTTAAAAGCCAGTTGCACTGGTGCCATGCCGATTCCCTATTTAGATGTGAGAATCTGTAAACTGAAAAATAAAAAGGTTGAAGAAGACCCCCAATTTAAGATTGACGTTAAAAAACTGCAATGTTTTTTTTTATTAAAACCTTTAAAAGTCGTTTTCTTTCAGTCATGGAGGTAAAAATAGCAAGCTTTTAATTGCTGTAAATGAATATCCTACATGATCAGTGTAATCTCAAAATATAATTTACAAATATGCAAGAAAAGGTTTGTACTCTTAAAATACTTTATTTGTAACAAACATGAGATAAAGAATTTACAAATGTCTAGAGATACAAAACTTTTAGCACCCGGCCAGCGCTGTATTTAAAAAAAAGCATTACTTAAAAAAAGTTCTCATCTCATCATATTCACAGGTACAGAGTCATCATATGCAATAAATCTGTGGGGTAGCATTAAAAATAGCTGAAATATTTGCATTTGTTTAAAGTAAAACATTTAATTACTTACCAGGCTACATGGTAAAGAAGCTCTTTACGCCTTCTAACGTCTCATAATTGATCCTCATTTATGTCCAAGGGTCTTACTAATAATATTTTACATTTTAATCCTTTAATTTTTCATATTTAAACATGTTTGTGTGCTACTGCGCATCCATGTGTGTGATAAGCAAACGCGCGTTGTCGTCCCCTTTATAGGTGCATATTACTTACGCTCTCTTTAAATAACAAAAACACTATTGTGCCATTGACTTTAGACCAGGTTTTAGTTGGTCAATGGCGTAGTCCATTTAAATTGCCTCAAAATAGCAACGTGCCAACAATGCGCCTGAACACACCTCGTTTTCGGACCAGAATGCCCCCATGGGCGCAAATGCATTTGCTATTTAAACAACGTGGTGCTAAATGTGAAAATGATATATGCGCCGGGACACTAGCATATAGCAATAACAAGCATAAAGAGCTAACTCAGCAGTCACAACTTTGTTTTTAACATTGTAACACCATTTTAATTAATTGATTGTGTAATTTAATGTTCTCGGCTGTAAAGTCACATTTTGTGAGATTAGCCTGTTTCCAGCAGTCTTTTGCAAGCACAAGGTTGACATAAGGTGCTGGTATGCTGATGACCACCAGCATACCAGCACCAGCATCCTATGCTGGTCATCCCAGCAGAACCACCAGCTAAACCAGCACCAAACCAGTATGGAACAGCATAGGAATTATTCTGGTCTATGCTGGGTTTTTTTTCAACAGACATCTGTGTGACCAAACTTGATCTATTAATTAAGCTATGCCATAGTCAAAACATTATGTAATATCAAAAATGTCACCCCTTTATAGTTGTTTACAATAATGTAATGTTTTAAAAGTTACATTCCCCAGAGATGCTCTTTTGCATACAGCAGATTGTCTTTACTGTCTGATGGACCCATTTATCATTAAAAAACCGTGAACGGTTTGATTCACCACATTGCATTTCAGTTGATGAACGTAAGGCTGTGTGCATGCATGTGTAAACAGTGCACATGCTTTAAAGAAAAGTGCTGTTATTTCAATTTGCTGCTTAGCAATATTTTGTATGTATGAAGCAAGAAGGTGAGAATGCATAAATCCTTGCAACATACGCATTATTGCTGTTTTATTGTTGAACTTCTGCTAGCATCTGAGCGTTACAAACAACATTTGCTTTAACAACACAATCTGTTCCTCATGGCGGCCATTTGGTTTATTGACTATATACGGCTCACCAACTTGCCACTGTGTGCAATGGCGAGGGTGAAGTCTTCGCTCCAATAATCCACTAAGTGACAACAATACCATTTGAGGAGCAATCCAGTGAATTATGTAAACTGCTCGGGAACATTTCACCTGATATTGCTGCAGTTAATCACAGAGAGGTCTTATGAAGAACTGGAAGATGCTCATAAATCAGTTTAGGGTTGTGTGACGCTCAAGCTGTTTTTTAGCGTGTGCGGCATTGTCCCGAGTACACAATAATCTCTTTTATCAGTTTTAAGAGAAGCGCACACCACCACGAAATCTGTTTTATTTATTGTCAGTATAGCGTTCTTATGCTAATGTGATGAAATTGTGGAGCAATTGACCGTGCACGATGGCGCAAACCTCACCGCGACCGCCTCTCCGAGAACCTGCTAAAGCTATTTGCCAAAGAATTCAATTATAAAGATGTGAATCCCTGCAGCATTGGGAAGCTATTACACTTTATTGTACTCAAAATTTTACGCTCTATTCTAACTCTGCATATTTGCAAACATAAACACTGACCTGCGCATAATTGCATAGTGCTCAGGAGGCATCTGGATATCAATTTTTAGATATTACCTAACAGGATTACAGCACAAGATCTTTGCTACTAAGACCAGCATGGTGTGCTGATGTTTCTATCCGGTATTTAAGCTAGCTTTTTGGACGACCACTGACATTAGCTAAAATCGCTTACTTCCATACAGTAGTATGCCAAAATCAGTATGCAATATGAGTAGTATGTCCAAAAGATCAGTATGCAATTTTGTCATATCCACATTCGGTAAGAACAACTTAAACAATAAATAGGGTTTGTATTAGTCCATAAAAACATGTTAACCTTTGTCTTTTTATTAATCTGTAAAACTGAAGGTCTAAAGGCCTTGAATCACCTTAACAAAGTAAAAAAAGAAACCACTTCACAAAATCATTACTTCACACAAATGGCTGCATCTCTGTCCAAGAAAACATTATTTATAACATGTTTGTGTGTCTCTCTGGTGTGTGCACATGTGTTTATCTACTTGCTTAGATGAGGTGCGTTAATGGGGTCTTAAGGTGAAAACAGTAATCCATCAGAACCCCCTCCTCCGTGTCCCCTGACCCCCTTGAGAAAAATCAGAGGTTGCCTATCTAATCTAAAAATCCCCCTACATTCCCCAAACCTGTGACAGTTTGAGAGAAATGGCATCCTGTGTTGACAATATGTAATATGGGGGCTTATGGTGTTCAGTGCTTTAGTTTTAGCCTTCATATTCCCCCTGTGAAGTTCCTTTGGGAGGTGGCGGAGTACCAGTGGATGGTGATTGATTCGAGAGGTTCTGCGCACCGCCTGTTTAAGTTGCCCTTTACTACAGTTCACTGCTTCTTCACTTTAAAGGCTGTGCACTCTTCCACTGTGTTTCACTTTTTTTGAAGTGTCAGCAGAAAATGGAGAGATTGTTTGGTGCGTCTTTTACAACAGGACAAGAACCTTGTTCACCAACAAAAACAAAATGAAAAGCCTCAGAGATTGGTCTTTTAATAGCTAAGGAGATTTAATTAAGTTTGCAGTTATGTTTCTTTACAAATTCTTTGGGAGAAATTAAAATAGAGATAAATGATGTAGGTGTTGACCTACTGTATAGTAAGAGTGCATTGCTATAAAATTTATGTTGATGGCATAGCCCAGATAATTTGGTCTTGGAAATTTTGTGAAAGGTTTGCGCGCTTCTCTGACTCTTACTGCAGAAGTTATGCTGACAAACGTGCAGAGGTGGAAAGTAACGAATTACATTTACTCACGTTACTGTAACTGAGAAGTTTTTTTGTGTACTTTTACTTTTTTGAGTAGTTTTTAAAATCTGTACTTTTACTTAAGTATGTTTTGATTAAAGTATTTTACTTCGCTACATTTTAAATCATATCCGTTACTGAGTAAAAAATATTTTAAAAAGCAAGGTGAAAAGACGCGCAACGGATGTTTGATGGGCAGGATGCGCAAAAAGAACCATGGAGACGGACGAGACAGGCGCGCGCTAATGCAGACCCGCCTCAGTTCAAATCTTATGAAAGAAACCCATGGTCATATTTAAGTGACCACTTTTCACTGACGCGAAGCGAGTGTTTCATTCCTATGAAAGGTAGGACTCATTAGCCTAGAAATCTAGACGCACCCTAGCGGCCGCAAAATATATTTGCTGCCAGGGTTTAGTCTAGGCACTCACAATACACTTAACAGCTCCAAAAACCAAAATTTGGTCAGGCCAATCACATCGTGTGTAGCGTCTGTGGGGCGGGCTTAACATGATGACGACAGAGCTGCGACGGTTCCTACTTGAAAACTTCGTTCTTTGTTGCTCTGTTTGGTCATAGCGCTATCCTATTGCATGCAGAGGCATTTTGAGGGACAACCTTATATCCCGCCCCTTGCATTGAGCCGTTTGTGTGAAGAGTTGCCAGACCTTACATCTTGATGTAGGTCTGGCTAACCAGGCTAAGGACTCATGCCTTTGAGTACGAAATTGCCGAGCGTGTTTTTACCGCTCATTTGCAAGACGCGTTTTTAATACCATGCGCATTATCTTCCGAGGTCTAGCAGATTCGCGTCAAGTCAAACACAACGTCAGAACGTCCTCGAGAATGCGCAGGTCATTAGACATTGCAGAGAGAGAGAGAGAGAGAGAGAGAGAGAGAGAGTGAGTGAAAGAATAAAGGTCTGACATCAGGTACCCAGGTCAGGGAAGCTAGAAGACAATAAACGTGTCAAAAGTATATAGCCATGGCACTCATCTCATTATATGCTCATTTAAACTATATATAGTTTAATAAAATAATGTATGTTACCAGCAATACATCAATTACAACCTTACTATAGTGATTGTATTTACTAGCTGCTGACCACCTTCAAAAGTGCATAACTCACATGTAAAAATCATTAAACAATTCCATAAATGTTTCTTAGCTTAAAAAAGCTTTTTATTTTATTAACTTTTTGTTATTGCACTTTAATTGTTAAGATGTTCCTACAATTAAAAACAACTAGTTTGAGATTTATATTCCCTTGTAGTTTTTGAACTATACTAGAATCCTCCACCTCTCCCCACTGTAAAAAAGTAACTTTTACTCTGAGTAAATTTAAAATGATTTACTTTTTACTTTTACTTGAGTAGATTTTTAGACCAGTAACTTTACTTTTACTTAAGTAAAATATTATTAAAGTAACTTTACTTTTACTTGAGTACAATATTTTATTACTTTTTCCACCTCTGCAAACGTGTCCTTACTAAGATGCAGTAAGATTCCAGCAATTTGTCTGTCCACGCCAGATGTAACGTGGTGTTAAAATAGGAGAAAATCAATCAAAAATCACAGCTAATTAGAAGAGCATGTAGCTCTCTCTTCAAGCACACTGCTGTCCTGCACTCTCATACAGGTATGTGCAAAATTTTATTAAAATTCATTAAATTCATTAAAAATACATAATCATTGACTAAAACACACATTTTGAGGTCAAAATTATCGTCTTTCATAACTAATAATTATTATTCGTGATGCACAGAACTTCAATCAAATGACATCTTTGTGTGGGTGGAGCTGTCAGAGAAATAGAAACTGTACTAACTGGCTGGTTAGTACAAAAACTCTAACATGGAGAAGATCCACTATTATTTATTTATTTATTAATTTTCAGCCCAGCATTGTGTCAAATAGGAACAAACCCAGCCCACTGGGTTGTAATTTAAAGGTACATTGTGTACATTTATGGAGGATCGCTTGACAGAAATGCAATATAATATACATATATTGTAGAAACTATATTTTCAGTGGTGTATAAAGACCTTACAAAATTACCTGTATTGTTTAATTACCTTATAGTGTATTCCCACCAGCCGCGGTAGAGACGGCAAAAACACGCTGAACTCAAATGCGAGTGAACTGAAATGTTCAAGCGTCCAACTTCGCTCGAATAGGGCGTAGTTGGACGCTTGAACATTTGAGTTCACTCGCTTCATTCGCGCTTGAAAGCTACGCGTGAAATTCGCGTCATGGGAGGGGCTTCTTCTACTCTGCTGAGACTCGCCGCTCGCTTCCTGTAATAACGTCACTACTACAGCCAGGTCCTGATTGGTTAACGCTGCGCGGAAATCCGCCGAAGTTCAGATTTTTCAACTGGCGCGTTTCCCGCGGCAACTTTCAATTCGCGCAGAACGTGCCATCCGCGCGTTCCGGCCCACGCTGCAAGATGTCTAATCGCATCTTTGCATTAACTTAATATGTAAAACACTCACGCTTGCCGCATCTACCGAGTCTGGTGTAAACCCTACATTAGAATGAGCCATTGTTTAGAGTTCTCAACGGGCCTGAAAATTACAACCCGACCCGGCCCGTGGCTTTTAAAGCCCGGACCCGATGTAACCCGACACATCAACGTGAATTATCTGTGTGAACCCGACCCGCGTCCCGACCCCGGCGACCCCCCCCTGCCTTTTTTTTCTCATACACGTAGGCTATTATCATGACCAGCAGACGGGAATTCAAATCAAGCTTTAATGTTCACGCCTTTTAACAATACAAACAACTGAAACAATAAACTTTAAATATAGGCTATATAAATATGCCTTAAATAAAAATCACACAATAATAAATAAAAAGAACTCAAACATGTACCCAGCCAGCGGCTTCTCCTCCTGTAGGAGCAAGCAACGGTGAATTCACCTGCGGCAAGTTTACTTTTCTCCATCTCTTCTTCTCCAGGCAACAGGCGTGTACACAGTGATAGCAATAAGCTCCGGGGCGGATCCGCATGGATCCGCTCTGAAGCCGGCAGCTCCGGTCTGGATCCGTTGCTGATCCGCTCCAGAGCAGCCGGCAGCTCCGGTCTGGATCCGTTGCTGATCCGCTCCAGAGCTTATTGCTATCTCCCGCCCCTCTCTGTGATGCACGTTGCACGCAGTAGCCTAACCAGACTTTCTTTACGGTGAACAGCAGTGATTATTAATCATTTTTTTCACAGAGCGTAAAAGATTAAGTCCGATGTCCGACCCGACTCATTTGCTTATATTTTTGACCCGAACCCGGCCCGTTGAGAACTCTACCATTCTTATCTACATTCACCATGGGTCCCCTTGGTAAAATTCCAGCAGCTAGGGTGCCGTAAAAATACCATAAAAATAATGGGCACAATAAATTACAGAAATTTTGCGTAATACAAAAATCCATTTTATTTCGGTAATTTCAACCCAAAATGCTGGGTTGTTTTTAAACCATTGTTCATTAAACCCAGTGACTTTCTGTTTTGAACCATCACTGGGACTAAAATAACCCAGGAATTTTTTTAGATAAATTTCTTTGTTCTGGTGAACAGAAACTAAACCTTTCATGAGCCCCTTTCACTTTTATAGTATTCTTTTTTCCTACTATAGAAATGAATGTGGCTCATAATCAGTAATAAACATTCCTCAAAATATTTCCCTTTGTGTTCTTCAGAACAATGAAATTTATATAGGATTGTAACATCATGAAAGTGAGAAAATTATGACAGAATTTTTATTTTGGGATGAACTATCCCCTTAAGTGTGTTGTAGTGTGTCTGAAAATTAAGAAAAACATTATTGAAACTCAAGAGGAGACTTATTCCTGTTCAGCACTGACCAGAGGGAAATTGTATTAATGATGTGAAATCTGATTGGTTGATGGGAATGTTGTTCCAGGACCAACAAGAACGCTGAATGAGAAATAATATGCCTAATGGTTTTCTCCATCATTTCATCATCCATCGTGATTTGATGAATACCTTCATGCCACAATCTATTAAAAATGTAAAAACATCTGTATTAAATGAAAATTCAGTTTCTGTTTGCGGTAATGAGCACAGTGATAATAGCACTGGGCGTTCCTATTATTATCTATGCTATTATTATCTATAACTAAGTCTAATTTGCATAGTTTTGAAAATAATGACACTGGCTGATGGTGCAGCATTATTTCAGTAAAAACTGTATGTAGATTTTTAAACCCATATGAAAAATCACGCACAGAAGTGGCATAACTGTTTGGTGAGTTCAGCAAGCGTAATGATTCATTTTTTTAGTTCATCTATGCTGAAAATCTAACCATTGTAAAGCGTCTGGTTGGGGGTACTTTGTCTAGCAAAACATGAATGCATTAAAATACAGGACGGTTTCTGGCTGGGAGAGAGTTTCATTGGTTTGCATTTTTTATGAGAACAGCTGCTTCACGCTCTCTCTGCTCCCAAACAGGCTCACTTAATCACACAGTTTATCCCCACAGTCCCACTGCCTGCAAAGGCAAGACAGACAGAACTGAAAGACGAAACCATTAAAAAGATGATATCTGATAGCAAAAGTGAGATGTTTTTGATAAAACAGGTCATGCAAATGAGTTGATCTCTGCACTAAATTGTAGTGCCGTGGTTGGATGGTGCCGATTAAGGGCGGTATTATCCCCTTCTGACATCACAAGGGGAGCCAAATTTCAATTACTTGTTTTTCACATGCTTGCAGAGAATGGTTTATCAAAACCATTTTTTTTTAGGTTAATAGAAGCATGGGGACCCAATTAAAGCACTTAACCATGGAAAAAGTCTGATTTTCATGATATGTCCCCTTTAATGGCAAGTGATTGGGGTCAATATCACTGGTCTTAAAAAGTGAGTGGGTCTTGTTCCGACGGCCATAACTGAGACACTTTTTTCCTTCACTTTTACGTCCTTCTCTATTTCTGTAAATGACCTGAGCAACACAACAACACTATTTCTTAGTGAATTAAATAATCCATGCAAATTAAATTATTAACCCGCCACATTACACAATAAATTAATTTGATCATAGGCCTTGACAACCACAAGCCATCACTGAGCTCTTTATTTGTAATAATCCATCTGTTTCCTCCCAGCCAATCTTCACAAAGGGCATTTGGCCCAGGACAGTGAAACCATAGAGTCTGAAATAGTGAGATGTCTGACAAAGAATTGACAGACAGCAAACGGGCCAAAGCACTGCTGTCTCAGCACATCAAGGTGTAACAGTAGCAGCGAAGAGGTTTCAGCATCAACCCGCAGGGATGCCCATTCTGTTCAGCCAATTATGGCACTGCCCGCATCATGCGGAATAATGCCAGATTCCTGACAAAACTATACATTTCAACCATGTTCTGTGTGAATATGCCGTGAACACGCCTGTATTCTTTATGTGAATGTGCTATAAAAGAAAGGTCAACCAGTGTCCCTCACAAATGCCCATCATAGCAGACATTCGCCAATGCAGGCACGTCATCATATCTGTTTGCTGAGGTCGGAGACCCTGAGGTTGTAAAGCACGCCAGTATCATGGCTGGTACTTTATTAGCATCTCCTTTAGGAGATATTACTCTACTACGGTCATTACACTGCTGCTGATATCAGGACTGATGCACTGAATCATTCACATTTAACCTAAAGATTCATGTGTGTGCAGTGTCCAAACTGATTCAAAAGGGCAAATTGCAGCATTTCACAGGCGCTGTAATTTTTTCAGTGTTTTACAGTATTTTATTTCTACAAGAAGTGTTTCTGTAGTTGAACTGGTAGAGCAGTGCGTTAGTGCCACAAAGGTTGTGGGTTTGATTTGCAGGGAACACACATAGTGAAAAATGTATGCCTGTACTGTGTTTTAAAAAAGTGTCTGGGATATGTTGAGCCTCAATAAGTAGTTGTTACTGAAGCAACCATCTCTCAGAGGCTGTTTAAACCTGGTTTTAGGATGTGTTTTCATCAATCGGATCACAAGTGGTAGAGAGAGGAACATTCCGTTTACATATTTTATTCTGCCTCTTTTGGTCCACTTTTGGTTTTATCAGTGAAAGCCTTAAGATAGCGCTTTACACTGTGTATTAGTGCTAGAAGTCAAAAATAATGTAAAACATTGTGCTCGATACATCACATTAGATAAATAGGCAGAGAGTAGTAGGTCTCTTGTGGCTGTTCGGACACATTTGACCACATGCGCGTTTACACCACAAAAGCAATCCGGTCGAAAGTGTTTTCGACTACTTTTGGATGTGGTGAAAGTGGACGAGCTCAAAATGTTTAACACCTTGTTTACACCTCTTTAGTATCGTCCACTTGTGATCCGATTGCCGAAAACGCATCTTAATACCAGCTGTAAACTAGGGTGACCATACGTGCCATTCTTCCCGTACGCATCCCGTCCAGGATTTCGGTGCGTCTTCCGGAAGTCGTATTTGTTGACCACATACGCCATTCAGTTAAAAACATAAGATATACAATCGTAGTTTCATTCTTACCTTAAAATGTAATGGATGTTGCTTTTCTGTAATAATAATAATAATCCTCTATAACGTATGCGGTTGGCAAATACGACTTCGGGAAGACGAACACAAAATCCTGGACGGGATGCGTCCCGGAAGAATGGCACGTATGGTCACCCTATGTAAACAGCCCCTCAGTAAAATGAGAATTTAAATATTAAAGCCAAAATAAGGTAAAATATTTGTTTTTATCTATTTTATGAAGTAACAAATTATGTAGCCAATGAAACATGAATAAAACACTAATCCAGTCAAAACTGTAGTTTCTTGTTTATATAATTATGATTGACTTCTCTGATACATTTTACATGTAGTTCATTACCTGAAATTCAGCTATTTATCCAAATCTTTTCAAATGAAGCTAATCCCACTTTATAGTTTCTAGCAGTGCACTGTAAAAAAGATTTGTTGGTTTAACTTAAAAAATTAAGTTATCTGGTTGTCTTAAAATTTTGAGTTCATTCAACTTCAAAATATTAGTTGACTCAAAAAGTTAGTTGACTCAATTGTTGTGTAAAATTCAATTAGTTGACACAACAATTTTACACAACTTGTTGTGTCAACTAATATGTCTAGGATCTCACGAATTTCCGTGGCATAGTCACAGAATTTTTTGCTCATTTTTTCGTGGCATTCTCACGGATTGGTTACTCAACTGTTTTGTCCTATTTTCTTACCATTGTCGCTACGGTTTAGGGTTAGATTTACATAAAATGACATCCCTACCCAAACCCAACTCTAACCCCAACGCCAGGCGACAATTGATTAAAGTTTAGAAAATATAAAAGAATACATCAGAAAAAATAGTATAAACCAATACTTAAAGTGACAAACTAACGCAAACACCAAATCTAACCCTAAACCGAAGGGACAATGGTTTGAAAATAGGAAAAAGCAGTTGAGTAACCAATCCGTGAGAATGCCACGGAAAAGAAAGAAATATGCAGAAATCTGTGAGAATGCCACGGAAAAATGTGCAAAAAACTCCGTGACTATCCCATGGAACTTTGTGAGATCATGTTGAAGGCAACCATGTAACTTACCTTTTTAAGTTGAACCAACTTTTTATTACAGTGACAATGGTTCTCAAACTGGGGGCCTCGGGGTGGTGAACCAGTTTTATAAAATACAGAAATTTGTTATAGATCCTGTGTAAGAAAAAATAAAGCTACAGCACTACATTGTATCATTTAATATATTTTGTTAAGTTCATTGTCTAAAGCGCACAGCGAAACGTCTAAATGGGCGTGTCCGAATCCACTTTTGCTAATTTAACGACGGGAAAAATGCTTTTGCGCCGAGCGCATGGTCGAAAAGGGTAGGTCCTATTGTAATGGGAGTATTTTGGGCGTAACGTGCAGTAAACAATGAGAGTCACAGCTCTCATCCCCTTTAAAAGCCAGTTGCTCTGGCGCTATCTCTTATCTCTATTTAGATGACGGACTTTGTAAACTGAAAAACTAAGCGGAGGAAGAAGATCCCCAGTTTAAGATTAATCTTAAATAATTATGTTGTTTTTCCACTTGTATTGAAATTGTTATTTTTTTATTAAAACCTTTAAAACCCGTTTTCTTTTAGTCATGGAAGTAAAAAGCAGGCTTGTAATTGCTTTAAATGTATGGCTATCCAATATCATCAAAAAATAATTTACAAGTATGTAAGATAAGGTTTGTACTCTAAAAATACTTTATTTGTAACAAACAGGAGATAAAGAATTTACAAACGGCTCTCCTCACGTTTCAGCACTTTGGACAGCGGTTTTTTAGCAAAGAGTTTTTTTAAGCGTTACTTAAAAATGTTTCTCATCTCACCATATCCACAGGTACAGAGTCATCATATGCAATAAATCCGTGAGGTAGCATAAAAAAAACATTTAAAAACAGACGCATTTGTTCAAAGCAAAGCATTTATTTACTTACCAGGCTGCAGGTGAAGCAGCTCTTTGCACCTTCTAACATCTCATAATTAGTCCTCATTTATGTCCAAGAGATTCAATAATAATCTTTTACATTCAATCCTTTAATCTTTCATATTTAAAAGCATTTTTGTGCTGCTGCGCATTCATGTACCTTGTGATAAGCAAACCCGCGTTGTCCTCCCGTGTATAGGCGCATTTTACTAATGCGCTCTTTAAATAACATAAAACACATTGCGCCATTGACTTTAGACTTTAGACACGGTTTTTGTTGGTCAATGGCGTAGTCTATTTTAGTTGCCTCAAAATAGCAACGCGCCAACAATGCGCCTGAACACACCTCGTTTTCAGACCAGAACGCCCATGGGCGCAAAAGGGGGCGCAAATGCATTTGCTATTTAAACAACGCGGCGCTAAACGTGAAAATTAGGGTGGAAACTAGCGAAAGACACTTGCGTCGCGCATTGCGCTGCATTGCGCCGGGTGTAAGATAGAGCCCTATATGTTTGAGATTGTTTTATGTCAAGAATTTTCTTTGGGTGGGGCGCAAAGGGATGCACACTACATATGGGGCCTCACATTAAAAAAGAATGAGAACCACTGTTCTACAGAAACATAAACTATCAAATAAACAACCTCAAATATCATAATGAATCTATTTTAAATGTATACAGTACTGTGCAAAAGTCTTAGGCCACCACCACCAAAAAAGTTTAAATGTCCATCCATATTTATTTTTCAATCAATTTTATTAGGTTACAAACAGAAAATACAGGAAATATGTACCCAAAAAAAAATAAAAACATTTTCGAAACTAAATGTCTTCTTCAGGCATCGGTCAGTATTTAATGTGACCTCTTTTGGCACTTAACACATCTTGAGCTTTTTTGAGAAGTCTGAAGTCCTGAAGTCATTGATTAAATAATTAGGATGGAAGGGGAGTTTACCTTAAATACTTGACACTTCAGCTTATAGTTTCCTATATTTTCTGGTTGTATTCTAATAAAGAACCTGAGAACGAATTATATATGATGACTATACAATTCCAAAAACAACAAATCTAATTATGGCATGGTGCCTAAGACTTTTGCACAGTACTGTATGTTATCGTTAAAAATGTATTTCTCTAAGGAGGCAATGGCGTTTTTAAACTTCTGGAACCCCACTGCTTTACTCATTTAAATACGTTAAGTGCATCAATTCAGATCAAGCTCTAAAGGGGATTTGGTGAAAATTGGACATATCCACTGTGACTGGGTGGCTGTGATGTGTAGTCTCACAAGAGCAGTCTGCTCTCCCCTGCCTCGTGGCTGGATGGTTGCCCTGGCCGCCGCTGGTATGGTACATTTAAAGACTCGGCTGGGACGGGACACTGAAGGTCAGTCTGAGAAATGCCTGCAGCAATTTTTCCTCACACATGCTCTCTCTCTCTATTTCTCAGTCTGCTGGTTATAAATCCTCTGGCTATCAGTTGCAGTGCCCCTGCTGGCACTTTCACAAGCTCACACGTGTCTGCAGGCCCAGGGTGCCGTGCGCCAGTCTCTGAGCAGCCAGTGCTTTGACAGACACTGAATGTGTGACTGAGCACACTGACGACATCCGATGCTCTCAGTATTTATTAGGTTTAATCATTTGTGACAATATTTTGCCGGCTGTCCTTGAGATACTCATACTCACAAGAGTTTTAGATTTGGCTGTGAAATGCAAGAAGAAGGTCTAACTGTGCTCTCAGTGGTCTTGTGTGATGAAACTGAAATGAAAAGAGATGTTTCATGCAAAAAAAGTTTACTCTGCAGTTCAATTGGTAGAGCATTACTTTAACAGTGCAAAAGATACCTTTTTAGCATTTGGCAGATGCATTTTTCCAAAGCAACGTACAGTGCAGTCAAGCTATACATTTTATCAGTATGCATGTTCCACCATGGGAATCAAACCCACAACCTGTTGCGCTGCTAACACAATGCTCTACCAGTTAAACGATTTGATCATGCGCTCGATCCCCATACGGACATCCTGATAATCTTCTTTTTTTTTCAGAAAGACTATGCTGGTTCAACCTTAGTTTTGCTGATTCACAATATGCATGGTCCATTGGCTACATTGCCGATCTCTGATTGGTTGATAATTTGTGAAATGCTATATAAATATAAACTGACATTTTTTGCTTAAAATCATAAAACAGTGGCACATTTCAGAATGATAGCATAGCATTTCAGACCTCAAAGTAATATTCAATAGCGTTCGCTTTGAAAATGTTGCGACGTTTTAAAGAGAGCTATAGGAAGCTGGCGTAGAGCCCGAACTCTTGTTACTTTTTCTTGGGGACGCTTGCCAAGCACGCAGACAGATGATTATAGAGATGAACAGCCTTGAGCTCCATATTTTACGAGGAGGAGCGTGTGAACTCTCAAGTACGGAGATGTTCGGGTCGGAGTCAAAAGAATCACACGGCAAGAAAACGAAATGGGTGTAAAGGGATTCATGAGGCTTATTCTGGATAAGAAGGAAGGATTTTACTCATTACTCTTCCTCCCTCTTTGGGATTTTCTCTGAAACACCTTTAACAGTCAACATTGAGGTGACACACTGGAATGCTAAAGCAATGTCAATGAATTATATTAAAGCAAAAGTTCACACAAGATATAAAATACTGTCATTATTTACTTAATTCAAAACTGTACTGCTGTTTTTGGAAACTAGGCTATGTGCTTTTTCCATGCAAATACAATAAATGTGAACCTAAGCTTAATAGCTTTAAAGTATACAGTGATAAAGTTGTCCATTCCAATTCTTGAGAAACAGCTTGAAATTTGATAAGATTTATTAACTGTAGTGAGTGTATTGTAGTTGTATTAATCTGTGGGACTGGTTTACGGTTTAATAAACTGATGACATGTGATGTAATACACGTGTAAATGTTTTATTATTTTTTTCAGAGAATTAAAGGTCATAAACAGCTAAAGCAAAAATCAATCGGCACAGGTAGATTTCTGCCCATTACTCCAATTGTGCATTGCATGTAAACGCCATTACCCTCTTTCTCACAGTTTTGTTCATGTGTGCATGCCTCCTCCACATGTTAAAGATAAAAGTCAAAACGGACATAAGTGTAAAGTAACGCATAAAATTCTGCTCTCGACTCATGACGTTGATGGAAAAACTTTGAAATAAAAACCTGTTACATCTGACTGGTTCTAGAAGAGATACAACAGTATAGCTTTTGACAGATTTCCTGTTTTTATTTGCATATTAACGCATAAAAACTGTTTTTTGTAAAAAGACATCTGTTTTTATGTCTTTTATGTCTCATTAAAGGGGACATATCATGAAAATCTGACTTTTTCCATGTTTAATTGCTATAATTGGGTCCCCAGTGCTTCTATTAACCTAGACAATGTAAAAAAGAACAACTCAGTAACTTAGTTTTGGTAAACCATTCTCTGCAAACATGTAAAAAATAGGTCATTGAAATTTGGCTCACCTTGTGATGTCAAAAGGGGATAATACCGCCCCCTATTGGGGGTAACCACTGCACTGCCATTTAGTGCAGAGATCAGCTAATTTGCATTTTAAAGGAAACACCCAAATTTTTTGCGTATATTTGTGGCAATTTTAACATGCCATAATAAATTATCTGTGGGGTGTACTGAGCTAGAACTTCACATATGTACTCTTGGGACACCAAAGATTTATTTACATCTTAAAAAAAATCTTGTAAAATGTCCCCTTTAAAGGGATAGTTCGGCCAAAAATTATATTAAACCCAAGATTTACTCACCCCCAAGCTGTCCGAGTTGCATATGTCAATCGTTTTTCAGACAAACACATTTTCGGATATTTAAGAAAATGTTTTAGACCTTTCAGTTGATTAAATGTAATGTTACGGGGTACACTACGCTAATACTCTCTCCTGAATACAGAGGAGTCTACGATGGCGGCGCTACCAGAAGGTATTTATTTTTGTTAATAAAGTTTTAAATATGGATATTTCTACAACAACACGGCACGGATTACCCTCAGAAGACCTTTATTTATCATCCTGGAGCCGTTTGGATTTATTTTGTGAAGGATGGACGCAGTTTTTTTTTAACATTACATTTAATCAACTGAAAGATCTAAAACATTTTCTAAAATATCCGAAAATGTGTTTGTCTGAAAAACGATGGACATATGCAACTCAGACAGCTTGGGGGTGAGTAAATCATGGGTTTAATATCATTTTTGGATGAACTATCCCTTTAAGTTAAATTTAGTAGTTTCCAAGTACGCTGCCAAGTTGGTACACAGTCATTTTACACTTAAAAATAGATTATATTTGTTGTAATGGAGGATTTTTAGCCTGGGTGCCAGCCGATCTTAGCCCCGCCCACAACATTTTGAGGAACGGGAAGATCGGTCTGGAGTTTCACCGTTGAGTTGCTACTATGCTCGACCCAAAGCTGGTCGAACCAATCAAATTGTCAGGGCGGGCTTTATATGATGATGGACAGATGATCAGTAACGTAAATCAACCACGTCACCAAAGAGCGCGTGTGTTGAATCTGTTGTTTACAACGAAATGGCTGCCGCGGTAGAAATCAGATGTGTGGACTCTGACATTGAGTCTGTTCTAAAAGATATCGACAGAGCATTGATTTTAAAAGAGGAACAGAGAAACGCGAGCAAGGCATTTGTTGATGTTTTTGCCGTCCTACGGGATTCGACAAAAGTTGTCGCACTTATGAAAGATCAAGTTAAAGAAGCAACTAAAATGGGTATCACGGCGATGCAACTCGGTGTGCACGACGAGATGGATATAACAAGCAAACGTAATGGGTATCGTCGTGGATGAAGTTCAACTAATGTACAAATGGTAAGAGATAGTCTTACTGTATGACTTAATGTGATATAAATGAAATGTTGTAAACATAGTAGGTGTTGATGTACGTTCGCAAACTCAGACTTGTAGTGTGTGTCGTAGCGAAATAACTAGCAGTTCGGTCAAGCTGCAAATACGTAATTTCAACATACGTCTCACACCCCGTTGCTCTGATTGGTCGTAGGTCTATCCAATTGAGTGCAGAGGCATTTTTCGGTTGAGACACGCCTCATAATTATAGCTCAATGGAGCGGTATCAGACTCAAATTCTGACTAGAATTGAGTATGACAACGTCAGGCTAGAGGATTTTATGGTGAGGCATGACTATTTTCAGTGAATGCAACCTCATGGCAATTCATACATATTTTACTTATATATATTCGTACAACTACACTCGTATGTTTTTGTGTGCTTTCCATGTGCATTGGGGTTAGGGGTGTGGTTTCTTTACTGTTTTTATGATAATCGTCATTGACCGCTCGTGACTGCTCATCTAAGGGGCGCAAATTCAAAATGTGTTTGTTGCATCATGTGAACCATGTTTTTCATGTGTTTTGTCAAAATAAGTGCCTGCTGCACATGCGTCAAAACCGTTTATGATAAAAGAAATGCTTACGTTCACAAAATACACGCAAGACACTCCCTTAACAGTAAACTGTGATTACGCATGAGATTATGCGAGTATCTGGCAAAGCGAGCATCTCTTTTATCATAAACACTTTAGATGCGTCGTCAGCAGGCACATATTTTGACAAGACACGTGATGCACATAGGACAACTCGACGTGCAGAACACATATTTTGAAATTACAAACCACACACATGAAGGGTTACATACATGTTGTGGCGAACTTCGCATCCAGCGCCCTCGAAAAAAGAAGTCACCGTCCGCCACTGATAATTGTACATTTTTGTATTCATACGAATTAGACAACTCGTTAAATACATATGAATTCAATGAAATCAGACTGCATCAACCATCACCATTCAGAAGCGTCTCTTTACACTTTGCTCATTTTCTTGTTTGTTTGTTTGTTTGTTTATTTATTTATTTTCATTGCTTGTGTGACAAACTGTATAGGTTTTGTGTAAATGGTTTTGTGGACTGAATAAAGTGATTTCATAAAACTTGAAAGCAATCAGGACAATACTTGTATAGGAATTTAAATAATGCTAGAATTGTCATTTTCAGGTGAACTACACTTTAAAGACTAATAAAAACTTCATGAATTATGTATGCACAGAGAATTTTGGTTTGCGAGGCATAGTTTCCTGCTTGTTAGTTGCTGCGTGTGATAATTAAGGACGTGCTCTCTTGTGTTTCCAACTGAAGGATTTTGTGTATATTTCTTTTACGTGTAATCAAAGTCTGATGCTTAACATTGCAACTGTGCCCTGATGTTATCAACTTTCTGATTACATTACAACTGTACCCTGATGTAATTAACATATATGTCTCCAGTGAAGGTGTGAACCAAATGGCCCATAGAAACTGATCAGTGTGAATAACAAAGAATCACCATTCCTCAGTGTAGACTGCTCGCTAGACCAATCTCCTGTAGGAGGTCCTATCAGGTTTCTATTGTTTGTAGGCCTTTTGTTATCAAGTATAAAGTTCTGTCCCACAGACAGAACTTTGGGTTAAGAATGCAGAAGGTTGACACGACAACATCGCTCCTGAAGAACTATGCTACATAAGAACCTTCATTAAATCTCTTTTCCCCACATGCACTTGGTCCTGCTTATTATTTTACGTATTAGATACATTCTAATACGTTGGCGAGCCACGAAAGACTGAGCAGCCAAATTCAAGAAAATCTAACAATTTGGCGAGCCAGCCAGGAGAGACAGATAAGAAGAGCACTCATCACTGCAACAAGAAGAGAACTGAAAAATTTCGAAGATTCTAGTTTCTGAAGATTTCTGAAGATTAATGAAGACAAACCGACTATGTTTGTGAACTGTGTTTGTGGAAGCAACTTCCTTGATGACTTTAAAATCTTCATTTGGTGAGTGAAACTTATCAGCTCTCTTAAAGAACTACTTAAGAAATTAAGCAGACCAAT